>NC_045774.1:53936120-54241896 GCF_008692025.1 Phocoena sinus
GTAGACACAGAGGAATAATTTAGGGTTCCCACAGAAATAACTGCACTCAGATGATAAGTCACTGCAGAAATTAAGAAAGACAACTAGAACCAAACTTGCTATTTGACAATATTCTAATAATATTATTAATAATCAAAAGATTACTTACCAGGTGTCAGAGTGCTAGGCATGTATTCTCTTTCTACACCTGAAGAAACAGGCTTAGAGTATAGAATGAGGACAACTGTCAAAGAAGAAGATTAATACATGGCTCAGATCTCTGATGTACTAAGAAGAGCCCTAACCATCTAACCATCTAAGAGATCTAACCATCTGTTGGGCATGGTCATAAATATTTTATCCTTTCAATAGCCTAATATATTCTCACTATATTTGAGATGAGAAAACTAAAGCTCCATAAGTAAAGTAATTTCTTTAAGGTCACACAAAGCTGCTCAGGGGTAGAAAAGGGATTTCTGTGCTGGAGCCTTTCTGTACTAGCTCACAAGAACAGATTTTTAAATTTCCAAGAATTTGCAGGTGATCAGTAAACATAACCACTCTAAAACTGTATAGCACAGGGAACTATAGTCAATATCTTGTAATAACCTACAATGGAAAAGAATCTGAAAAAGAACATGGATATGTGTGTGTATTTATATATATATATATATGTATAAATAACTGAATCACTTTGCTGTACACCTGAAACTAACACAACATTGAAGATTAACTATACTTCAATAAAAAAAATTTTTAACAGAAAAAAAAAAGGAAAAACTCGTCACAATTCTACAGTATAACTCAGTCTGGGGAAAGCAGTGTTTTCCTACACTTAGAAGAAAAATATCTCCATTTTTCCTATTCTTACTTCTCAAGATCAAGGTCCCCAGCTTTCCAGAAGTCATTAAACAGCTACAATGTCATTATGTTAACACTTTACTAGCACAATCCTTTTGTAAAAAATCAAAAGCAGCATCAGGTGGATGTTTCATTTCTTAAATAAATTCATGGCTTTTATCTCTCACTTTGGATTTTTTGTAATGTAAAATTTTATTGATGTATCTATACAGAAAATGCATACATGAAAAGTGTACATTTCAACTAATTTTCACAAAATGAGCACACCTATGTAACAAGCTTTCAGATTAAGAAATTGAACATGACTAGATCTTTAGAAGTCCTCGTGTGCCCATCCCTTTCACTAATTTTCTCTCAAAGGTAACAACCACCTTGAATTATAACTCAATAGATTCGTTTGGTCTGTTTTTGAACTTTATATAAATAGAATCATACAAATTTATATATTATTGTATTGAGCTTCTCTCATTCAACACTATATTTATGAAATTCGTATATATAGTTGCATGGGGCTGTAGTTTGTTCATTCTCATTGCTATAAAGCATTCCACAACTTATTTATCTATCCTACCATTGATAGGTATTTGCTGTTTTTTCTTCAGTTTTTGACAGGAGAGATGCTGCTATGAACACTCCTATGTATCGTTTTAGCAAACATATGAGGGTCATTTCAGAATTATTCAGATTTATTGGCTGTAGTTTTGAGGACTCTGAATGGAACTTAAAAATACATCATTTTTCTCTTTTCAGTGTGTATTTTTTTATTCGATGTTTGGTTAATACTTGTGAACATTCGCTCTACCTATCCTGTTAAATTTTTCCCTAACAGTATTTCTAGTGATTGCGTCAAGAAATGTCCAAGCCTTGACCTCTTTGAACATGTTACTTACTACATGTTACAGGAATTCAACAGTAGTCAAATAAGATGTCAGTATAGGCGTCTGCTGATGGATGTATGCAGGCTAGGTTCACAACTAATGAAAAGTGATGGATAATATTTATTTTTTTTAAATCTTCTTAAATGCATTGACAAACTGGTTAGAATAGACTGTAAGGAATACTCAGGTCAAAAACTAAAAGGGAATAGAATAGATGGACAACAAGGTCTTACTGTGTAGTACAGTGAACTATATTTAATGTCCTGGGATATACCATAATGGAAAAGAATATAAAGAAGAATGTATATATATGTATAACTGACTCACTTTGCTGTACAGCAGAAATTAACACAACATTGTAAATCAACCATGCTTCAATAAAAAAAAAAAAAAAGCAGAGCATGCAGGGAGGAGAGAACACTGATGTTGCTTCCATCTTGAGGGCAGGCACTGAATTGGATGAACAGGAGCTTTGATATGCACAGCCTGCTGGGGCTGGGGTAGAGGAGATAAAACCCAGGGCCTGAACAGACAGCAGAGCTAGGACCCAAAGTGTACACTCTCAATGGAAGGATGAACTAGAATAACCCCTATCTCCCAGGGGATGGCAAAGACAATTGCCAATGCGTGAAAGAAGAAAAAAAAGTGTAATAAAAAATAACCCCATACTAGTCCATAAATCTCAACAAATTTCAAAGGAATGGTATTAGACAGACCACATAGCTTAGAAACCAACAACAAAATAATAACCAGAAATATCCCATAGTTGAAAATAAAGAACTATACTTCTAAAGAATCAATTATTCAAAGAAGAAATTATAACAGAAATTAAGAAATTAGAAATTTAGAACTAAACAATAATGAAAATTCTACATATCAAAGCTTTTGGCATGCAGCTAAAACAATAATTAGAGAGATATACAGCTTTTGTTGCACAGATTAGGAGTGAAAAAAGGCTACACATTATTGAACAAAGAATTCCAGTTTAAGAAATTAGGAAAAGAACAGCAAAATAAATCCAAAGAGAGATGGAGATAAGAAATAATAAAGATAAAAGCAGAAATTAAAAATCAGGAAACAAACTTACAATAGTGAAAATTAACAAAATGTGGTCCTTTGAGATGATTAATAAAATTGACAGGCCTCTAATGAAACTAATAAAGAAAAAAAGAGAAGAGGTACAAATAAACAATATTAGAAATGAAAAAGTAAACATAACTACAGATACTATAGACATTATAAAAAGATATGAACAATTCTATGAGAGTTAATTTTAAAACTTAGATGAAATAGACAAATTCCTAGAAAATTAAAACTTACCAAAACTAACTCAAGAAGAAATGAAATATCTGAACCCTCCCAAAGAAATTGACTTAATGACTAAAAACCTTCCTACATGAGAGAGAATAATGGGTTCTCCTTTAAAGCCTCTAGGTTTTGGGGTAGTTTGTTGCACAGCAATAGATAACCACAGCAGCAACTATATTTGTTATAAAGGGCTCTAGGTAAATACTTAATGATACTAAAGAAATATTATTAATTTTAGATATGACCTTGGTATTAAGTTTAAAACAAGTCCTTATCTTTTAGAAGTACATTTTTAAGTATTTATGGATGAAATGATATGAACTCTAACTTCCTTTGAAATAATGGTGTACATAAGGATTACATGAAACAAGACTGACCATGTGTTGATAATTGATGGAGTTGGGTGGTAGGTATAGGATTTCATCATATCTTTCTCTTAATTTTTGTGTATATTTCATAACAGAATTTTTTAAGTTCTCAGGGATGACAAATATTTTATAAAATTTTTGATGTATTCCATAGTTAATTAAAAAATTAAAAAGTGAATTCAGCATTGCCAACGTAAATTTAATACAACTTCTTAGATAATTTAGATACTTCTCATATCTATCTTTTATCTTTGAAGACACTTCAAGTACTTTTTATTTTTATTTATTTTTTTATTGAAGTATAAATGACTTACAATATTATGTTAGTTTCAGGTGTATAGCATAGTGATTCGATATTTTCATGCATTACAAAATGATCACCATGATAAGTCTAGTTATCATCTGTCACCATACAAAGTTAGTACAGTATTATTGACTGTATTGCCTATGCTGTATATTATATCCCCAGGTCTTATTTATTTTATAGCTGAGTGTCTGTACCTCTCATCCTCTTCATCTATTTTGCCCAACCCTCTACCCCCTTCAATCTGGAAACCACCAGCCTGTTACCTGTATCTATGAGTCTATTTATGTTTTCTGTTTGTTTTGTTTTCTTCCCCCATATATTAGTGAAATCATATGGCATTTGTTTTTCTCTTTCTGACTTATTTCACTTAGCATAATATCCTCCAGGTCTATCCATGTTGTTGCAATGGCAGGATTTCATTCTTTTTATGGCTGAGTAATATTCCATTGTGTGTATATATATATATATATATATATATATATATACATATATATATCTCACATCTTCTTTATTTATTCATCTATCTATGGACACTTAGGTTTCTTTCACATCTTGGCTACTGTATGTAATAAATAATGCTGCAGTGAACATTGGGGGTGCATATAACTTTTCAAATCACTGTTTTCGTTTTCTTCAGATAAATACCCAGAACTGAAACTTCAGGATCATATGGTAGTTCTATTTTTAATTTTTTGAGAAACCTCCACACTGCCTTTCATAGTGGCTGTACCTACTTATATCCCTCCAACAATGCATGAGGGTGCCCTTTTCTCCACAATCTTGCCAACATTTGTGATTTCTTTTCTTTTGATAATAGCTATTCTATTAGGTGTGAGGTGATATCTCATTGTGGTTTTGATTTGCATTTTTCTTATGATTAGTGATGTTGAGCATCTTTTCATGTGCCTGTTGGCCATCTGTATGTCTTCTTTAGAAAAATGTCTATTCAGCTCTTCTGCCCTTTTTTTTTTTTTTTTTTTTTTGCGGTACGCGGGCCTCTCACTCTTGTGGCCTCTCCCATTGCGGAGCACAGGCTCCGGACGCGCAGGCTCAGCGACCATGGCTCACGGGCCCAGCTGCTCTGCGGCATGTGGGATCCTCCCGGACCGGGGCATGAACCCGTTTCCCCTGCATTGGCAGGCAGACTCTCAACCACTGCGCCACCAGGGAAGTCCTCTTCTGCCCATTTTTAAATTGGATTATTTGGGTTTTTATATTGAACTGTATGACTTCTTTATATATTTTGAATACGAAATCCTTACAGGGCATATTATTTGCAAATATCTTCTCCCATTCAGTAGGTTGCCTTTTTGTTTTGTTGATGGTTTCCTTTGCTGTGCAAAAGCTTTTCAGTTTGATGCAGTGCCATTTGTTTATTTTTGCTTCTGCTGCTCTTGCCTAAGGAGACAGATTTTTTAAAACATTGCTAAGACCTATGTCAAAGAGCATACTGCCTATGTTTTCTTCTAGGATTTTTATGATTTCAGGTCTTACATTTAAGTCTATAATCCATTTTTAGTTTTTTTTTTATATGGTGTAGGAAAGTGGTCTAGTTTGATTCTTTTGCATGTAGTTGCCCAGTTTTCCCAACACCGTTTATTGAAGAAGCTGTCTTATCCTCCATTGTTTATTCTTACCTCCTTTGTTGTGGATTAATTGACCATATAAGCATGGGTTTATTTCTGGGCTCTCTATTCTGTTCCATTGATCTATGTGCTGTTTGTGTGGCAGTACCATGCTGTGTTGATTACTATAGCTTTGTAGTTTAGATTGAAATAAAGGAGTATGACGCCTCCAGCTTTCCTTCTTTCTCAAGATTGCTTTGGCATCTTTTATGGTTCCACACAGATTTTAGTATTATTTACTCTAGTTCTCTGACAAATGCCACGGGTATTTTGAAAGGGATTATATTGAATCTGTAGATTGCTTTGGGTAGTATGGACATTTTAACAATATTATTTCTTCCAGTTCATGAGCATGGTATACCTTTCCATCTATTTGTGTTGTCTTCAATTTCTTTCATCAATGTCTTACCGTTTTCAGAGTACAGGTCTTTCATCTCTTTGGTTAAGTTTATTACTAGGTATTTTATTCTTTTTGATGCAATTGTAAATAGGATTATTTTATTAATTTCTCTGTGTGATTGTTCATTATTAACTGCAACAAATTTCTGTATATTAATTTTGTATCCTGTAACTTTACTAAATTCATTTATTCTAATAGTTTTGTGGTTGCTGCTTTAGGGTTTTCTATATATAGCATACTGTCGTCTGCAAATAGTTACAGTTTTACTTCTTTCCTTCCAATTTGGATGCATTTCATTTCTTTTTCTTGTGTGATTGTTGTGCCTAGGACTGTTGTGCCTAGGACTACCAATACTATGTTGAATAGAAGTGGTGAGAGTGGGCATCCTTGTCTTGTTCCTGATCCTAGAGGAAAAGATTTCAACTCTGAACCATCGAGTATGATGTTAGCTGTGAGCTTGTCATACATAGGCATACCTCAAAGATAGTGTAGGTTCAGTTCCAAACCACTGCAGTAAAGCAAATATCACAATAAAGTGACTCATACAATTTTTTTGTTTCCCAGTGCTTATAAAATTTCTGTTTATACTATACTGTACTCTATTAAGTGTGTAATAGCACTATGTCTGAAAAAGTGTACATACCTTAATTTTAAAATACTTTATTGCTAAAGAAGGCTAACCATCATCTGAGCCTTCAGCAAGTTACAATCTTTTTGTAATAGTAACATCAAAGATCACTGATCACAGATTACCATAACGAATATAATAATGAAAAAGTTTGAAATATTGTGAGAATTACCAAAATGTGAAACAGAGACATGAAGTGAGCAAATGCTATTGGAAAATGGCACAGATAAACTTACTTGACACCAGGTTGCCACAAACCTTCAATTTGTGAAAAACGCAATATCTCTGAAGCACAATGAAACAAAATACAATAAAACAAGGTATGCCTGTATGGCATTTAATATGTTGAGGTATGTTCCTTCTATATCTACCTTGTTGAGAGTTTTTACTTTAAATGGATACTGAATTTTGTCAAATGCTTTTTTGTATCTATTAAGATGACTATATGATTTTTATTTTTGGTTTATTAATGTGATGTATCACATTTACGGACTTGAAAATGTTGAAACTTCCTTGAATTCCTGAGATAAATCCCACTTGATCATAGTGTATGAACCTTTTAATGTATTGTTGAACTGGTTTGCTAATGTTTGAGGATCTTCACATCTATGTTCATCAGTGATACTGGCTGATAATTTTCTTTTTCTTTTTGTTGTGTCCTGTCTGGTTTTGATACCAGGGTAATGTTAGCCTTGTAGAACAAGTATTCTTTCCTCTACAATTTTTGGAATAGTTTGAGAAGGACAGGTATTAATACTTCTTTAAATGTTTGGTAGAATTCACCTGTGAAGCTCTCTGGTCCTGGACTTGTGCTTGTTGGGAGTTTTTTGATTATTGATTCACTATCATTATTGGTAATCGGTCTGTTCATATTTTCTATTTCTTCTTGACTCACTGTTAAGTGATTGTACATGTCTAGGAATTTATTCATTTCTTCTAGGTTGTCTTTTGGCGTATAATTGTTCATAGTAATCTCTTATGATCCTTTGTATTTACATGGTGTCAGTTGTAACTTCTCTTTCTTTTCTGATTTTATTTATTTGGGCCTTCTTTGTTTTTTTTTCCTTGATGAGTCTGGCTAAATGTTTAACAATTTTGTTTATCTTTTCAAAGAACCAGTTCTTAGTTTCGTTGATCTTTTCTATTGTTTTTCAGTCTCTATTTCTTTCATTTCTATTCTGATCTTTGTGATTTCTCTCCTTCTATTAACTTTGGGTTTCGTTTGTTCTTGTTTTTCTAGTTCCTTTAGGTGTAAGGTTAGGTTGTTTATTTGAGACTTTTCTTGTTTCCTGAGGTAGGCTTGTATCACTATAAACTTCCCTCTTTCAGCTGCTTTTGCTGCATCTCATAGATTTTAGATTGTTGTGTTTCCATTTTCATCTGTCTCCAGGTATCTTTTTATTTCCTCTTTGATTTCTTCAGTGACCCACTGGTTGTTTAGTAACATGTTGTTTAGCTTCCATGTGTTCGTGGTTTTTGCACTTTTTTCCTGGGGCAGGTGTGGGTGGGGTGCCCAGAGTGCGCTAAGCTGGAGCCACCTTGAAGGGATGGCTGGAGGTGTAGGCCAAGGACCTGGGGTGCACCAGGCAGCCTTGGTATGCCAGCTAGATGAGTGGACCACGTTCCCTTGTACACTATCAAGGTGGAGGGGGATTGCCAAAAATGGCAATCTCTGGTACCTCCTACCCTGGAGAGAGTCCCAGAAGTTCCCTGCCCATTCGGCAGATGCTCTAGGGTTTGTAAGTAGATTTCTCTCATGTATAGTCTAAATGCCCTTTAAACTGCTGGGATTTTTTTTTTTTTGCTCTTCCCCAGGGCACATGGGCACCTCAGTGACGTCCCTACTACAGGTCCCATTGATACCGTGTCTCCATCTCTCCTACCTGTCTCTGTGTGGTACCTCTATTGTCAGTTGTGCAGAAGCTGTTCAATCAGCCCTCAGTTTTTCTTCAGGAGAAACTGCTCTGTATGTACATGTAAAATCAGTGTGTCCATGGGAGGTGAGTTCAGGGCCTTCTTATGCTGTCATCTCGGAGGAACTCTTCAAATACTTTTTTTTTTTTTTTTTTTGCCATATGCGGGCCTCTCACTGTTGTGGCCTCTCCCGTTGCAGAGCACAGGTTCTGGACGCGCAGGCTCAGCGGCCATGGCTCACGGGCCCAGCCGCTCCGCGGCATGTGGGATCTTCCTGGACCAGGGCACGAAACCATGTCCCCTGCATCGGCAGGCGGACTCTCGACCACTGCGCCACTAGGGAAGCCCTCAAATACTTTTTAGAATGAAATGGATAGGAAGAAAAAAATTATGTATACTGATTACTAAAGCATATAGCAAATCATTTTACTGGTATGAAATATCCCAAACACCCCTCCACCCACCCCTGCAATCTTCTTGCCAAGAATGAATCCTTGAGTTCAAAGCAGCCTCTTCCTAGGATACCCATACTGACAACAATTTCATGTACAATTTGCAGTCTCAATTTCCCACTAGAATGCATGTCGCTCCCTTCAGGACAGGGACCTCGTTATATTTACTTTGTGTGCATGATCCCAGCAGAGTACCTAGTCCATGGTTCAGACTCAACAAATTTCAGGGTTATGTATTGCATTTCACCCACTCCTACCTCTCTCACTAGCTTATGGTGAGGCTTAAAAGTGATGAAAGTAAAAGCCTTATAAATTGAATGTTTCATTGCACCAGATCCTCTGTCCCAGGTAGAAAGCAGGTAGTTCTCATCTTTTGAAAGAGCCTTCTTTGAGTGGAGGAGGAGGCTCCTTCCCTGGCTCGCTCCACTTCCACGAGCAAACGGAGTGTTTCTTTGTTTCTTCACTCACTAGTTGGGCCTCCCCAGCCTGGGGTGGAGAGGCTAGAGCCAAAGGAGGACAAAACCCTGGCTTGCTGCCAGTCACAGCACAGCCGTCTCTGTGGGGACATGTTACTCAGAGCATATTTTGGCATAAACTCAGTCACTTCAGTTAATTCAGACGGGGCATGGTGTGAGCTCCTGGGAGGGAGCCACAGCATGTCCAAAGGGCACAAAATAATGAGGATTTTTCTGTGTGGTCTCACCCAATTTATCTTCTCAAGTAGCTCAAACACTAAATGGAAATACTCAACCTCCATCCTCCCTATGCCTTTGACAAGGTAAAAGGAGTTTAAGAGCTTTTTTATTTTTTAATTTAAAGTTCTGCTTCTTTTGCCCTTCCATAGTCAAGACAAAACAAAATAATGGATTATTATGCTTCATGGCGGCACGAAATAATTTCAGTTAAATTTGAGATTCGTGTTTAACATTTAACATGTCAGTTTGTCATTGCAAATTGACTTCTCTCTGTGGATCAAGAAACAAAAGAGGGTTTTGGAATGAATGCCAAAGGAACTGAATAACCAGCCATCATGGGTGGATTAAAAACAGCCACAATTGAGAGGGAGTCTACACATTCTGTTTTTTAGCTGTTTAGATGAATTTTCATGACTTTTCCTTTGTCTGGTAGATGTTTGTTTTTCTACATCGTTTAAGTAGGATTAATTCAAGCATTTCACACCTAGGACCCTCTGAAAGACAATTTTACATTTGAGTATATTTAAGTCCCTAGGTCCACCTCTTTCCTTCCTGCAACTGTAATAGCTCAGCTTCTCATACCCTCCTGTTGTGACTCTGGCCAAGTTCTCCCATCCCTCCTAGAACACAAGTGTACAATTTAGTCAACCCTAGTCCATAGGAACCAATCCTTATAGCTCAGAAATGTTATTACAGCTTCCAGAAAGGACCTCTCCAACATAGTCCCAAAGATCAATTTACTCTTTAAACTAATAAGCCCAATTCATTGGGGAAATCATGCACCATATATATTTTATTACCTAGCTGTAGGAGATATTCCTAAAAGGAAATGTGTCATAGAGCTACATACATGGTGACAAGTTCTGGGGGGGGGGGTGGTTTATCTTGTTGTTGTTGTTGTTTTGCTCAAGAGGAAATTGGTGTTTCTTGAAAAACTGGAGGGAGGGACAGCACTCTTACCACTCCTTACCAACCACCTTTGCTCTCTGGGTCTCCTTTGTCAGCTCAGTACTGGTAGAGAATTGCTGTTCACTGTCTACACCCATGGCAACCAGATCTGACCCATGTGTGTATGTGCCTTTGAGATGGAGGGGAAATAGGAGCCTCCCAAGTTCAGATCAGTTGCTTTGATTCCCATTTCCACTGTGGATTGGCTCATTTGTGCTTACTTCTCTCAATCATCCATTTTGGTTAGTGAACAGGTCACACAATGAAGAACTTCATATGGCCTGAAATGGTATGTAAATGTGTATGTGTGTTAATTAGGTAACTTAGAAATAGCACATCTGAAAAATAAACCAGCAAGAACCTGGCACTAATGTTCTGTAACTAGGTTTCCTATTGCCTTGAACAGCTATTATGTTCACTGGTGGCCAAATGAATTCAAAAGCAAAACATGTACAACACAGACTAATACAATCCTTTCCCAGGTTCCGGAGAGCAGCTTGTGGTGGCTCTGTTTCATCAAAGGAAGCTCTGGTCTGTTGCAAGAATGGCTTGCTCATTCTGGTGATGAATTAGCTGTATTAATGTGCCAGAAAAAAGCAGCGATATGGGGATAATTTCTATAAAACTTGATGTTTCATCCGAATGTCATTAACAGAGCCAAGAATTTTTGTCCTTGCTACTGTGAAATAACTCAGAGCCAGTGGTTGAGTTAATCACAGCTAATATTTTGTCCACATTTGAACAAAGCATCAGTTGATTTTCCTTCCTTTCTGCATAATAGTTTTTGAGAGAGACATTTTGTTTTTTCAGTTTGAAGATTTTTTAGTGAGGACAAGAGTATGGAATTACCAGATTAGAGATAAATTTTGAGATGCAGGGGATCAACAACTGTGCACATTTTGTAAAAAACTGGTTATTAAATACATATTGCAGGCCAACCACTGAGGCAGAGCTGTGGAGCCCCAATCCCAAGTCAGCCACTATCCAAGAGCCGAAAACCTGATTCCTTTCTGACTTGTCCATCCTCCAGCCATCTGGCTGACAGGGCCTTAGTGCTCTGGCCGGGTGTCAGGCCTGAGCCTCTGAAGTGGGAGAGCCAAGCTCAGGACATTGGACCACCAGAGACGTCCCAGCCCCACGTAGTATCAATCGGCGAGAGTTCTCCCAGAGATCTCCATCTCAATGCTAAAACTCAGCTCCACTCAACAACCAGCAGCTCCAGGGCTGGACACCCCATGCCAAACAACTAGCAAGACAAGAACACAACACCACGCATTAGCAGAGAGGCTGCCTAAAATCATAATAAGTTCACTGACACCCCCAAAACACACCACCGGACACGGTCCTGCCCACCAGAAAGACAAGATCCAGCCTCATCCACCAGAACACAGGCACCAGTCCCCTCCACCAGGAAGCACACACAACCTACTGAACCAATTGTACCCACTGTGGGCAGACACCAAAAACAACAGGAACTACAAACCTGCAGCTGGTGAAAAGGAGATCCCAAGCACAGTAAGTTAAGCAAAATGAGAAGACAGAGAAATACAAAGCAGATGAAGGAGTAAAGTAAAAATCCACCAGACTAAACAAATGAACAGGAAATAGGCAGTCTACCTGAAAAAGAATTCAGAGTAATGATAGTAAAGATGATCCAAAATCTTGGAAATAGAATAGAGAAAATATAAGAAACGTTTAACAAGGACCTAGAAGAACTAAAGAGCAAACAAACAATGATGAACAAGATAATAAATGAAATTAAAAATTCTATAGAAGGAATCAATAGCAGAATAACTGAGGCAGAAGAACAGATAAGTGACCTGGAAGATAAAATAGTGGAAGCAACTACCACAGAGTAGAATAAAGAAAAAAGAATGAAAAGAATTGAGGACAATCTCAGAGGCCTCTTGGACAACATTAAAAACACCAACATATGAATTATAGGGGTCCCAGAAGAAGAAGAAAAAAGAAAGGGACTGAGAAAATATTTGAAGAGATTATAGTTGAAAACTTCCCTAATATGGGAAAGGAAATAGTCAATCCAATCCAGGAAGCACAGAGAGTCCCATACAGGATAAATCCAAGGAGAAACATGCCAAGACACATATTAATCAAACTATCAAAGATTAAATACAAAGAAAACATATTAAAAGGAGCAAGGGAAAGGCAACAAATAACATACAAGGGAATCCCCATAAGGTTAACAGCTGATCTTTCAGCAAAAACTCTGCAAGCCACAAGGGAGTGGCAGGACATATTTAAGGTGATGAAAGGGAAAAAACCTGCAACCAAGATTACTCTACCCAGCAAGGATCTCATTCAGATATGATGGAGAAATTACAAACTTTACAGACAAGCAAAAGCTAAGAGAATTCAGCACCACCAAGCCAGCTTTACAACAAATGCTAAAGGAATTTCTCTAGGCAGAAAACACAAGAGAAGGAAAAGACCTACAATAACAAACCAAAAACAATTAAGAAACTGGTAATAGGAACATACATATTGATAATTACCTTAAATGTAAATGGATTAAATGCTCCAACCAAAAGGCATAGACTGGCTGAATGGATACAAAAACAAGACCGGTATATATGTTGTCTACAAGAGACCCCCTTCAGACCTAGGGACACATAGAGACTGAAAGTGAGGGGATGGAAAAACATATTCCATGCAAATAGAAAGCAAAAGGAAGCTGAAGTAGCAATTCTCATATCACACAAAATAGACTTTAAAATAAAGGCTATTACAAAAGACAAAGAAGGACACTACATAATGATCAAGGGATCAATCCAAGAAGAAGATATAACAATTGTAAATATTAATGCACCCAACATAGGAGCACCTCAATACATAAGGCAAATGCTAACAGCCATAAAAGGGGAAATCGACAGTAACACAATCAGAGTAGGGGACTTTAACACCCCACTTTCACCAATGGACAGATCATCCAAAATGAAAATAAATAAGGAAACACAAGGTTTAAATGACACATGACCTAACTGATATTTATAGAACATTCCATCCAAAAACAGAATACACTTTCTTCACATTTGCTCATGGAACATTCTCCAGGATAGATTATATCTTAGGTCAGAATCAAGCCTTGGTAAACTTCAGAAATTGAAATCATATCAAGTATCTTTTCTGACCATAACATTATGAAACTAGATATCAATTACAGGAAAAAAACTGTTAAAAATACAAACACATGGAGGCTAAACAATACACTATTAAATAACCAAGAGATCACTGAAGAAATCAAGGAGGGAATCAAAAAATACTTACAAAAAATTACAATGAAAACATGATGACCCAAAACCTATCGGATGCATCAAAAGCAGTTCTAAGCGGGAAGTTTATAGCAATACAATCCTACCTCAAGAAACAGGAAAAATCTCAAATAAACAACCTAAACTTACACCTTAAGCAATTAGAGAAAGAAGAACAAAAAACCCAAAGTTAGCAGAAGGAAAGAAATCATAAAACCAGATCAGAAGTAAATGAAAAAGAAGTGAAGGAAACAATAGTAAAGACCAATAAAACTAAAAGCTGGTCCTTAGGAAGATAAACAATATTGATAAAACATTAGCCAGACTCACCAAGAAAAAAAGGGAGAAGGCTCAAATCAAAGAATTAGAAATGAAAAAGGAGAAGTTACAGCTGACACTGCAGAAATACAATGGACCATGAGAGATTACTACAAGCAACTGTATGCCAATAAAACAGACAATCTGGAAGAAATGGACAAATTCTTAGAAATGCACAACCTGCCAAGACTGAATCAGGAAGAAATAGAAAATATGAACAGACCAATCACAAGCACTGAAATTGAAACTGTGATTAAAATCTTCCAACAACCAAAAGCCCAGGATCAGATGGCTTCACAGGCGAATTCTGTCAAACATTTAGAGGAGAGCTAACACCTATCCTCAAACTTTTCCAAAATATAGCAGAGGGAGGAACACTCCCAAACTCATTCTACAAGGCCACCATCACCCAGATACCAAAACCAGACAAGGTTGTCACAAAGAAAGAAAACTACAGGCCAATATCACTGATGAACATAGATGCAAAAATCCTCAACAAAATACTAGCAAACAGAATCCAACAGCACATGAAATGGATCATACACCATGATCAAGTGGGGTTTATTCCAGTAATGCAAGGATTCTTCAATATACGCAAATCAATCAATGTGATACACCATGTTAACAAACTGAAGGAGAAGAACCATATGATCATCTCAATAGATGCAGAGAAAGCTTTCGACAAAATTCAACACCCATTTATGATAAAAACCCTCCAGAAAGTAGGCACAGAGGGAACTTTCCTCAACATAATAAAGGCCATATATGACAAACCCACAGCCAACATCGTCCTCAATGGTGAAAAACTGAAAGCATTTCCACTAAGATCAGGAAAAAGACAAGGCTGCCCACTCTCACCACTATTATTCAACATAGTTTTGGAAGCTTTAGCCACAGCAATCAGAGAAGAAAAGGAAATAAAAGGAATCCAATTCGGAAAAGAAGAAGTAAAGCTGTCACTGTTTACAGATGACATGATACTATACATAGAGAATCCTAAAGATGCTACCAGAAAACTACTAGAGCTAATCAATGAATTTGGTAAAGTAGCAGGATACAAAATTAATGCACAGAAATCTCTTGCATTCCTATACACTAATGATGAAAAATCTGAAAGTGAAATCAAGAAAACACTCCCATTTACCATTGCAACAAAAAGAATAAAATACCTAGGAATAAACCTACCTAAGGAGACAAAAGACCTGTATGCAGAAAACTATAAGACACTGATGAAAGAAATTAAACACGATACAAACAGATGGAGAGATATACCATGTTCTTGGATTGGAAGAATCAACATTGTGAAAATGACTATACTACCCAAAGCAGTCTACAGATTCAATGCAATCCCTATCAAACTACCAATGGCAGTTTTCACAGAACTAGAACAAAAAATTTCACAATTTGTATGGAAACACAAAAGACCCCGAATAGCCAAAGCAATCTTGAGAAAGAAAAACGGAGCTGGAGGAATCAGGCTCCTGGACTTCAGACAATACTACAAAGGTACAGTAATCAGGACAGTATGGTACTGGCACAAGAACAGAAATATAGATCAATGGTATAGGATAGAAAGCCCAGAGATAAACCCACACACATATATTATCTTTGATCACCTTATTTTTGATAATGGAGGCAAGAATATACAATGGAGAAAAGACAGCCTCTTCAATAAGTGGTGCTGGGTAAAGTGGACAGCTACATGTAAAGGAATGAAATTAGAACATTCCCTAACACCATACACAAAAATAAATTCAAAATGGATTAAAGACCTAAATGTAAGGCCAGACACTATAAAACTCTTAGAGGAAAACATAGGCAGAACACACTATGACATAAATCACAGCAAGATCCATTTTGACCCACCTCCTAGAGAAATGGAAATAAAAACAAAAAGAAACAAATGGGACCTAATGAAACTTAAAAGCTTTTGCACAGCTTAGGAAACCATAAAAAAGACGAAAAGAAGGCCCTCAGAATGGAAGAAAATATTTGCAAATGAAACAACTGACAAAGGTTTAATCTCCAAAATATACAAGCAGCTCATGCAGCTCAAATCAAAAAAGCCAAACAACCCAATTCAAAAATGGGCAGAAAAAAAAAAAGGGCAGAAGACCAAAATAGACATTTCTCCAAAGAAGATATACTGATTGCCAACAAACACATGAAAGGATACTCAACATCACTAATCATTAGAGAAATGCAAATGAAAACTACAATGAGGTACCACCTCACATTGGTCAGAATAGCCATCATCAAAAAATCTACTAACAATAAATGCTGGAGAGGGTGTGGCGAAAAGGGAACCCTCTTGCTCTGCAGGGGGGAATGTAAATTGGTACAGCCGCTATGGAGAACAGTATGGAGGTTCCTTAAAAAACTAAAAATAGAACTATGACCGAGCAATCCCACTATTGGGCATATACCCTGAGAAAACCATAATTCAAGAAGAGTCATGTACCATAATGTTCATTGCAGCGCTATTTACAATAGCCAGGATATGAAAGAAACCTAAGTGTCCACTGACAGATGAATGGATAAAGAAGATGTGGCACATATATACAATGGAATATTAGCCATAAAAAGAAACGAAATTGAGTTATTTGTAGTGAGGTGGATGGACCTAGAGTCTGTCATACAGAGAGAAGTAAGTCAGAAAGAGGAAAACAAATACCGTATGCTAACACATATATATGGAATCAAAAAAAAAAAAAACTGGTTCTTAAGAACCTAGGGGCAGGACAGGAATAAAGACGCAGATGTAGAGAATGGACTTGAGGACATAGAGAGAGGGAAGGGTAAGCTGGGACGAAGTGAGAGAGTGGCATGGACATATATACATTACCAAATGTAAAATAGATAGCTAGTGGGAAGCAGCTGCATAGCACAGGGAGATCAGCTCGGTGCTTTGTGACCACCTAGAGGGGTGGGATAGGGAGGGTGGGAGGGAGATGCAAGAGGGAGGAGATATTGGGATATATGTATATGTAGAGCTGATTCACTTTGTTATACAGCAGAAACTAACAAAACATTGTAAAGCAATTATACTCCAATAAAGATGTTAAAAAAGAATACACATTCCATAGATACTGACCTTTAAAGCTGTAGTGTAGCAAGTCAGAAGCTATAAACATAGCCTTGCCTTTATTCTTTGGGAAGCAGTAGAAAATTGTGGTAAATATGCACACGAGGGCATCAGAATGATTCAGTTTTAACACTGCCTCCATCACTCTAGGTTATAATAGGAACTGAAGCTAATTGCTGGAGACTGCTTTATACCTCAATGTCCCATCAACAATGAGGGGTAAAGATACTTACCAACCTCACTGAGAAATTGAATGACATAATTTAAGTAAAGCTCCCAGCGCAAAGTAAGTATTCAACAAGTGGTAACCATACCTACTAGCTGCTTAACTATTAAATCAATGTAATACTTACACTTCAAGTGATAATGGAGCTTAGGCACCAAATCAGAGAAAAATAGTAACAATTTATCTTATTTGAATTAATGTTAACTCAAAGTGTTAATACACTAACTTTCTCCGTAATTCACACTGCCTTATCCATGTATACTTAGCAGATTATTAAAAACAACAAGACAACCAAACACCACTTAGTGCATCTGAGACAGCTGATGTATAGGAAGCTTTCTGATTGCATGATGATTTGACTATGGCAAGCTGACTCAGAGGTTGGTAAAACAACTCAGTGTTTGGGTATAGAACCTGATTTCTATTTTAAATATCAAAATCCTTTAGATCTCAGTTTCTTTACCAGCGAGGGTTTGAGACGGAGGGAGCAGGGAAGGCAATCACTTCCCTTCCTGCTTCTCCACTAAGTGGTGGAGCAAGGATTAAAAGAGGAATCTTTTAGACACCAAAATATGTGCACTTAAGTCCTGTACTACAACTGCTTCCCCATTAGGGATAAAGACTGGGCTGTGTCAGCAGTTCCCAGCCAGCGACACTCAAGAGAAGCAGGTGGTACAGGGGCAGAAGGTGTGGCCTCTTAGAACCCCCTGCCTGCATTTGAATCCAGCTCTGCCACGTGTGCCGTAAAACCTGCAAAAATTACTTAATCTCTCCAAGCCTGAGCTTCCTTACCTAGAAAGTGAGGATGGAAACAATACTTGTCCATAAATTCATAGGAGGGTTAAATATCTAATACATGCAATTTGCTTAGAACAGTGTCTCATTTATTATATTAAAAGCATATATCTTGATGGACATATGGGAAACATGCTAAGGTTTGGGGTTTTTTTCTTCATTTATTTGTTATTGAATCTGTGGGATTTTGTCTCATTTGCAACAGAGTTTTTACTCTGTCCTACAAAGCTGGGGATATACCTTTTATCTCTTATGCACTGACTACTTCAAACACTGCTCATGTATGTTTTTTTCTCTTATTTCACAGGGATTTCTGGGAATTAAAGGAGATATTTCAAAATTAAGCTATCCCTTCGTGAGGACTATGAGTGTTAGGTTATCTATCTTTGGGCCAATGATTCCAAAATCACTAAGCTTTAAAAAGTGAGTTGTCGGAACTGCAGTGTAAACTGCTGAGAACTATAAAATTGTAAGGTAAATGCTCACTCAAGGAAGTTGGATCTTATCATAGAGCTTGGCTTTAAAATCAGCATTTAAGGCAAACATTAAACATAGTTAAAATTACTCTTGAACATCTCTTAGAGCACAGGATAGTTCTGTTTGTCAGTAAATCCACTATAGTTACTTTTTATTTTCTTTCTTTCTTTCTTTTTTTTTTTTTTTTGCGGTACGCGGGCCTCTCACTGTTGTGGCCTCTCCCGTTGCAGAGCACAGGCTCCGGACCCGCAGGCTCAGCGGCCATGGCTCACGGGCCCAGCCGCTCCATGGCATGTGGGATCCACCCAGACCAGGGCACGAACCCGTGTCCCCTGCATCGGCAGGCGGAATCTCAACCACTGCGCCACCAGGGAAGCCCCACTATTGTCACTTTTTTCTCCAGCTTTGGAGCAGATGACATTTCTTCTGCTGAACACCAGATGAAGAAACTGACTTGTACTTAAGCCAGTTTTGTATGAAAAAAACATGCACAACATAAACCTAGCACTTTATATATACTATATCATTTACTCTTCACAGTGGTCTTATGAAGTATTAGTATGTATTCCTTTCTCACCTTCTAAGGACTGAGGCAAAGCAAATAACTGACTCCCCTGTGGTCTCTGGCAGGTGGGCTATGGAGCAGAATTTTGATCTCAGCTCACCGAAGCCCCTAATTTCCCTCCACATGCTCCCTCTGCCGAGAATAACTTTTGTACGACATTGAAGGATACAAATTGTCCTTTACTCTGCTCAAGCAAGACTGCTTAGCATCTATTAGAGGAAAGGTTGAGTTTAGAGCTTCATGCATTGAATGCAGAGTAGTTGGAGGAAGTCCAAAGACTAAGGAACCCGTTTGAAAATAGTCCCAATAGGGATGCAGTTTAAGAGTGGAAAGATATAAAGAGAGATAGGACATCACTGACTCTGCTGGGTTTTAGAGCCATAAATAAATTATGCAGGGAAGCCAGGGAAGAAGCATCCTGGCAGTCTGCGTGGCTTGGTTGCAGCCTTCCTTGAAGAGGGGCTGGATGGGGGTCTCCCAAGAGTCCTTTCCATCCACAGTTCTAGGAAACCACCCTGGACATCACTAATAAAAGGAGCAAAGCTAGAGAGATTTTGCCCACCAGCTAGTTACAGATACTACTCAGCTGATTCCTAGAATGCTTCTCTAAAGGGGAACCCGACATTACTGTCTTCTCATTTAATGATGGGGAAATGAGGCCCAGACACCAGATTCACGGGAAAAGTGACGGCTCCACAGGCACTTTTGCTGGAGAGGCGGCCCCAAGGGCACCGGCTCCACGGCCAACAGTGAGTATCCATGCCTACCCCTGGCCTAGAGGAAGCGCACAGGGCCCGGGGGCTGGGGCGTAATAGGGTGTAATCAGGAGAATGTTCCTGATGGCCGGTGCCATATACCTGTGGTCACCAGACCAGCCCATACCTCTGAATAAACAGGCCTGTGAAAGAGACCAATTACTCAAATCCCTGGTCCACAACAAAGTCAGATCCTTTCTTGTGGCCTTGCTCTTTCTAAAGGGTTCTTTTTCTTGTAATGGCTTTTTTTCCTGATTATACATACAATATAGTTAATACAGAAAAGGAAAAAACCGAAAAGTGTATAAAATAAGATAAACAATATAGAGAAGATCAGATAAACAACGAGGTCCTACTGTATAGCACGGGGAACTATATTCAGTATCCTGTAATACACCATAATGGAAAAGAATATTAAAAAGAATATGTATATGTATGTATAACTGAATCACTTTGCTGTACACCAGAAACTAACACAACATTGTAAATCAACTATACTTCAATTTAAAAAAAAGAAGGGATTTCCCTGGTGGTCCAGTGGTAAAGAATCCACCTTACGGTGCAGGGGACGCGGGTTCGATCCCTGGTCAGGGAACTAGGATCCCACATGCCGCAGGGCAGCTGGACCTGCGGGCCACAACTACTGAGCTCGCGTGCCTCAACTAGAGAACCTGCATGCTGCAAACTACAGAGCCCACGCACCCTGGAGTCTGCGTGCCACAACTAGAGAAGAGAAAACCTGCACACCAGAATTAGAGAAGCCCACGTGCCACAACGAAAGATCCCGCATGCCTCAATGAAGATTCTGCGTGCCGCAACTAAGACCCGACACAGCCATAAATAAATAATAAATGTTTAAAAGATCATGTATTTACTATATAGTATATCTTTTCCTTATAAAACTCAGCTATATAATAGTCTATGATATGGATAATAGTAACAATAATAATGAGATAGCTTATGTGCCAAATGCTGTGCTAAGGACTTAATTTGCATCATCGCACTTATTGAAAGCAATCCGGACAGGAATTACTTGATACTTCCTCCAGGTCCAATCCAGTATGGCACTTTTTTTTTATAAATTTTAAAATTTATTTATATATTTATTTTATTTATTTGGCTGCGTTGGGTCTTCGTTGCTGTGCGTGGGCTTTCTCTAGTTGCGGCAAGCAGGGGCTACTCTTCATTGAGATGTGTGGGCTTCTTATTGCGTTGCCTTCTCTTGTTGTGAAGCATGGGCTCTAGGTGCACGGGCTTCAGTAGTTGTGGCATGCGGACTCGGCAGTTGTGGCTTGCGGGCTCTAGAGCGCAGGCTCAGTAGTTGTGGCGCATGGGCTTAGTTGCTCCACGGCATGTGGGATCTTCCCGGACCAGGGCTTAAACCCGTGTCCCCTGCATTGGCAGGTGGATTCTTAACTACTGCGCCACCAGGGAAGTCCCCAGTATGGTACTTTTAAAGAGTCAGATATTTTATTTTCGCTTTCTTTAAAAAAAAAAAAAAAAAAAGCTAAAAAATCTAATGATTCAGGAACATCAAAATCAGCTAGATCATCTTTTCTTTTTTAAATATTTAGTTAGTTAGTTAGTTGTGCCGGGTCTTAGTTGTGGCATGCGGGATCTTCGTTGCGACACGAGGGGTCTTTAGTTGCGGCATGTGGGCTCTTAGTTGCAGCATGCAGGATCTAGTTCCCTGACCAGGGAACAAACCCGGCCCCCCTGCATTGGGAGCGTGGAGTCTTAACAACTGGACCACCAGGGAAGTCCCTCAGCTAGATCATCTTATCATCTTGATTACAGCCCCAGAGGTATGGTTAATATTAAAACCTAAGAAGAACTTACAAAAATTAACATGAATGATAAGCCTCTAGATTTATAAGGCCCCTGTGGGCTCTGTTAATCTGAAAATTCAACAATGGCCTACCACACCTCATCACCAGGCTAATGGTAAAATTATGTGTCAACTTTTAGAACTGTTTAGAGTTTGTGCTTAAGCCACACTTCATTTTGATGACCTTCTGTAAAGGTCTACTAACCTTTTTAGTTCTGTAATTTTCAGGCTTCTAACTTATTAAAGATGATACTGATATAAACATTCTACTAAGCTTTATGAAAGACATAATTTTAAAAGACCAACACATCTAAACAATAAAGTTCTCACCTACAATTTCTTAATAGAATTGTGTTTAGAATGTAGTATAATATTAAAAAATAGTCAATACAAAATGCAAAGTCCTTACAGAGGAATCTACACTTCTATCCTCGTTTTCTCTTCACTTTAGTTGGTTTGTGTTTCTACGTTTCAGCAACTTTCCATTTTTCTCCTAACTCTGAACACTAATTCTCCCTTCTGGAACCCAGAGATAATTTGTGATTTAAAAATCCTCTAAGGAACAGAGTAATGGTTACCAGAGGGGAAGAGGTAGGGGGAGGGTGAAATGGGTAAAGGGGGTCAGCTATGGTGATGAGCTATGCAGAGAGTATGCAGAAGTAGAAATATAACGTTGTACACGTGAAACTTAAATAATGTTATAAACCAATGTTATCTCAATAATAAACACATACTTATATACATAAATATTAAGAAAATAAATAAATAAAAATCCTTTAAGGCTACTGAATTTTAAAATGTGCTTTCTTAACTAAAATCTTAGCAAAAACAAGCCCTAACATAGGGCTTACTATTGTGAGATACTTTTACATAATATATTTTTCTCTTTGCATTGTGCCTCAATTCCAACTATTACCTATTAGGCAGAAAATGAGACATGTCCTATTCACTAATCCCATACATTAAAGCAACTATATCAAGTCACTTGAATCCCATATTTAAAAATATGAGATGTAGGCAGAATACATTTAAAGGCTAATCTACTTTTTTCCTGAGTATATTTTCCCGGTACATATGGCTATGTACCATAGAGCCATAATGAAGGCTTTGCACCCATTTGTGCCTGGAACTAACTGTGCCTGGCACATGGTGGCACTTCATAAATATCTGTTGAATGAATGAATTTGCAACCAATGAAGTGATTTGAGGAGCACAGAGAGAAAAGGGTAACTCTGGTCTCTGCCCCCTACCATGAACCAAGCCAAGAAAACCTCAGTCCCTCCCAGGTCCCATAAACGGCAGGGTCACCCCACTCATTTGGTTCTTGGCCTCAAAGCTTGGCTGTGGCTGAGTTTTTCTGATGGAGCAGAGTGAGGCCTCTTCACAAATGCTGACTTGGATCTCAAATGCTGACCTTCATATTTTTTCTAAGAACCTCTTTTACACAAAGTAGAGAAGTAGCTGTTAGATAACAGTTAGCTCTCCATCCCATTTCCTAAGAGAGAACAACTGCTTACATGGACCAGACATTAAGATCTGTGTTCCAGTTACAACTACTCATGTGGCAACACCCTCTTTATAGGATGCACAGAAGAATATTCTCTTTGCATGGTCTTGATATTATAAAAAGAGTTTAATTGTACACTTGCATATTTGAATTGCATCTTTGATGAGTGAATATTTAAATAAATTTCTTTATTATTGGTTATTCTTCATTTGTAATCTTCCCCATTTTTATTTACTTTACAATTAATTTTTTATTGAGATATAATTGACTACAAATACTTTTTTATTTGATCAGGTGGAATGGGAATATTTCATAGTCAGTTATTGCTCATTTGTTTATACATCCGTGTTTACCTTTCTTTAATCAGCTCCATAACGATATTGCCTAGATCTAACTGTAATTTTTATATCAATCAGCTTTATTTACCATTTGAAAAATAACTGTTGTTTAGCTACATACTGAATTTCTTGAATTTAGGTCTTGTTCAGAACAAAATTTATTTAAGAACAATGATGCTATACTTTTGATGATGTAAAAATTTAGGTATTATTGTTTCCAAAACATTCAGTACTCTATCCTAACCTAAATCTTCTGCCTTCTGCCCTACGTAATATAAGGATATATCCTGGGATGAGGACTGAAACTTTGAAAACTGTCTGGGCCTCACACAGAAGTTCATGGTCCATCTTTCGGGAAATATCTCAAGGTGGATGTTCAGAAGCAGTGAAATTCTAAACTAACCAGAGGCTCTCCTAATATCAGTGTTCGCTAAACTCATAAGGATTTTGAATGCCTCAGAGATCCCCCAATCTACTCCAAGCAGCTATTCCTGCTGTTAAACAAAGACTAAGGTCTTCTGGGTGGATAAAGGTGCAAACTTCTTCCCCAAGATGTGACCTTCACCTAAAACCTGGGAGCTCTCCAATCTCTCAAGGGCATGTTCAAATGGAGACAACCCACAAAGCTTTGGGAAAGCAGAGGAAAAAAGCCAAATACAAACTAAAGAACAACCTAGACACACCACATAGCACTTATTGCAGACAGCAACAGAGATGACAGGTTTTTCTTGGGTGCTGATGGAGATCTAGCCAAGACAGGTACTCTGCTGGACTGCACCTCAAGAGGTTTCCTAATTCCCCTGTCAAATCACCAGCCCAGGTCCTGCTGCCCTAAGGCCTGCTGGGATCCTATCCACCGAAAAACACTGGCATTTTCAGTTCTGGAAGCAGTTCTGACAGCTTTGATTCTGCCACGTGCACAGAAAAGAGAAGCACAAAGATTTTCCATGAGAAGATTGCAGGAAGAGTAAGGAGGTAGAGTCTAGACAACTCTAAGAAGTGCTTTGACCTAAAACTGTGTAATGTACTTTTTCTTTTTTTAACTTATTTTTACTTTTTTATTGTGATATAATTCACATACCATAACATTTACCCTCCTAAAACGTACAGGTCAGTGTTTTTTTTTTTTTACCATATTCACAATGCTGAATCACCATTATCTAATTCCAGATCATTTCATTGCTCCAAAAAGGAAAGGCAAATATGTGGCCTTTTGTGTTTGGCTTCTTAGCATAATGGTTTCAAGTTTCATCCATGTTATTCCATGTATAAGCACTTCATTCCTTTTTATGGCTGAACAATATTCCACTGTATGGATTTACCAGATTTTGTTTACCCATTCATCAGTTGACGGACATTTGGGTTGTTTCCACTTCTTGGCTATTAGGAATAATGCTCCTGACCATTCAGGGCTTAGTTGCTCTGCATGTGGAGGGAAAACATGTTGCTCACGGCTGGGCCCGTGAGCCATGGCCGCTGAGCCTGCACGTCCGGAGCCTGTGCTCCGCAACGGGAGAGGCCACAACAGTGAGAGGCCCACGTACCACAAAAAAAAAAAAAGGAAAGAAAGAAATGCAGTAATGCAGTTGGAAGTCCCAGAGAGCCCTCGACCTGTGGCTGATGCATCGGGCACCACTTCATTAGTTTTTGTCTCATGAAGACTTTGCAGTGAAGATCAAGGCAGGGACATGTATGTGAAGGAGTAAAACAGAAAAACCAGAAGGCATCAGGACAGCAATATTTAACACAAAGTTTATCAAAGAAGGAACTACACTGTATGTACTAATATGTTGAATACCTGAACCACACATACAAGTTGAATTAGTTACTACAAACTTAATGGCTTAAAATAACACACAATTACTACCTCACAATTTTGCTGGGTCAGGAGTCCAGGCATAGCTTAACTGGGTCCTCTGCTTAGCGTTTCACTAAGCCAAAATTAAGGTGTCCCCTGCTCTGCATTCTTATCTGGAGGCTTGACTGGGGAAGAACATTTCTAAGGTCACTTAGATGGTCGACAGAATTCATTTCCCTGTGCTTGTAGAACCCGAGGGCTCTGGCTTCTTGCTGGCTGTTGGCGAGAGGCTGGTCCTAGAGGCCACCTACAGCCCCATGCCCCGTGGACTTCCCCAGCATGGACGCTTACTTCATCAAGCCAAAATGGACAGTCTCTAGAGAGAGTGTGCTACCAAGACCAAGTCTTCTGTAGAGTAATGTAGTTACAGGAGTGGCATCCATCACCTGTGCTGTATTTATTGTTTACACGCAAGTCACAGGTCCCAAATGTACTCAAGGGGAGGGGATCCAACAAAGGCATGAAACCCAGGAGGCAGTGGGAATCGTGAAGCCACCTTACAATCTATCACACAAGCATATCTTTGCTGCTTCTGAGGTTTTAAATTTAAAATGACCATGAATATAATCCTTAAAAACATTGTAATGTACAACACTAAATAAGAAGTAAAATCTGAACCCAGAATACATCTGATGTCAAAGCTCATGACCTTCTCACTTCCCCAGCCATATCCAGTTTAAACTGGATTTCCAACATCTCTGAGGCAATCGCTAGAATGAAGAGTAAGAGCAAAAGCCTGGAAGACAAGCGGCTTCTAGCCGCGTACGGGCTGTAGGAACATGGTTAATTTTTGTCCCTCAGTCCCAGTAACAATTAAAGGAGGTTAATTTTACCATTTATATTACTTTAACTGTTATTCTGGAGACCAAAAGAGACACTGATTACTCAGTAAATATTTTGTTCCTGGAATCACTGTCACCAACACAGTTATATAACACGAATGAGGGTGCTGAGAGAGGGGAGGAGATGGAAACCCTCGGGTAAGTTGTATTTCACTGTTCCCTCACCAACCACCATAGGGTTTGACCAAAGAAAACTTCACTAACTTCATAGGAGGAAAATATGCATTTGATTTTTGCCTTAAGTTGCATGCACTGGCTCATCACTGATTTGAAATTTTTTATCATCTGTATTTAATTTTTTTTCCTTCTATGATCGTCCATGCTCTTTATACATTTTCTTTATTCAGACGTTCATTGATCTGAATCAAGATATTAAACATTCTCTGTCCTATACACCCAAATATTCCCATCCCCTCTCAGGTAATTTCACCACTTTTTGTTTACAGTGCGGGCCGGTGGGGTTGGGTGTGAGGTAGTGAGAGGGCAGACGTACAGTTGCTTTCCATCCCAGGAGTCAACCCCATGTCTCACTGCCTAGGATAACAGCGAATAATACAAGGTTCATTTTATAACTGTGATTGGTGTTCACTTCGGGAAACCCATCTTCGCAAACTTTGGTCCGCCGCGATCGCTAAGTTGATCAGAAGTCCCGCGACTCCTAGGAGGCTGGGGCTGCCCGGGCCCCGCGCGCCCGCGGCCGCCGCCACCCCCGCTGCCCCCGGGGCGCGCGCCCGTGCCCAGCCCCCGCCTGCACCGCCGCGCCGCTCCGGAGCCGGGCTGCGGTCACCGAGCGCCCGGGCGCGGATGCGGGCGCCTGCCCGGGGTCGGCCAGGAGAGCGCGAGCCGGGCGCCGGGGGCTTCGCGCCGGCTGCCAGGGCCCGGCGCGCTCGGCTGGGAAACTTCTCCGGGCGCGAGGCCGGAGCTCAGCGCGGGGCCTGGGAAGGCCAGGTAAGGAGGGAGCCGGGGCGCCTCGGCCGCCACTCTCCCGCCCCCGTCCGCACCCTCACACCTGGCAACGCCGGGGCCGCTCGCCGGGCGAGGCCTCTGTGCTGGCCCCGCCCCCGCGTGGGGGCCGCTCGCCGCAGACCCCCGGCAGCGCCGGTGCTTCGCCGCCGGTGCTACTGCGCGCGCCGCTCCGCCGCCGGGCTCCAGCCCCGCTCGAGCCAGCGGCTAGCCCCGGGTCCGCGCGCCGCCGCTCGAGCTTGGCGGGCGTGGGGGGATCGCTGCTGCGGGTCGGCGCGCGGGCCCTGGGCGCTCGGGTCGTCCGCGCATAGAGGTGAATCTTCCTCCCACCTCTGCTGTTGGTCCCACTCTTGCCCCGGGCACCTTGGAGTCCCCCCAGAAGGCCGGATTTTCGAGGGAGAAAAGCTGCTTCTGGGGGCCCTGATATCTTTAGGTTGGCCTTGGGGAAGTCGGGCAACGGCGGGAAGTTTCCTTCAGCAAAGGGTCTGACTAGGGGCAGGGTTTCACGCTGAGTTGGGGACCGAGAAAGCGACCTCATCCAAGGTCACGCTGACCTGTTTACTCTATTTGGGGAATGCCCCTGAAAAAAAAAGGGAAGGAAGGAAAGAAAAAGACGTTTGAAAACCACTAAATTACCTCCTCACCAAGGTCGGTTACAGAGGTATGATACATTTTGAGGGTCTGTATTTTAAGAAAAGAGTAAAGGCACAGAATCAAATACAGTAGTAGGACTATGGCCAAAAAAAAAAAATTGTTTTAGTCAGGAGATATTGTGCAAAAAGTTCTGTATGTAAATAAATGGAAAGGTAGAATTAGAAACCCACTTTTCTACATAACCGAATTTGATTTTCTAAACTTCTAGAATGTGACAGCCTTCCTTCCTGACGTTTCACTCCAACTTTTGTGGTTAGGTATTTTCAATTTGCAAGCTTGCACACTGCAATTGAGTTTTATGGCAGCCTTAAAAAAATTATCGGTCTCTGTTCATACTAAAGTTTGGTGGCTATTTTCTTTTCTGTAATTTTTAATACCAAGGACTGTTGCATGAACATATCCCTGGTGTGACAGTACAAGAACTTGGCATTGTTCTTTATGGCAAGAGAAAACCAAACAAGAACTACCTGAAACAAAATATAAACAATACAAAAATTGGATCTCCTTCCACATTTGCAAAATGAAGAGGTCTGGCTGATCCCAGATGATCTTTAAGCCTCTTTCCTTCTCTGGGAGACTGGGTTTGTCTTTTGAAGAGTTTGGGATACAAATACTAAGTGAAATCTAGAGTAAGATGTTATCTGTCCTAAAATTTTATACATATAAACTGGGAGACATTTGATAATTGAGTTTCTTTAATCTCATCAGTCTCTCAAAATAGCTGAATCATTGTGCATCCTGGGTTTCTAAATGGTGATATTCTATGTTATTAAATAAAAATGTGTCATGGGAAGCCCAAATTCCATGCTTCTTATCACAAGACTGACTAATAGGGTTGACACACTGGAGCATTCACGTCTGCTTATTTTGAAACAGTCTCCAGGAAAGATCAAGAATGGTTATGAAGCATTTGCTGTAGTATGTGAGCATAACAACACATAGCGACATGACAGGCAAGAAGTTTTGAAACAGCTTTGGAAAATATCCAGGATAGATTTGCAAGCCTGCAAATTGCGATTGAAATCTTTTTTTGTAATTATGGGTGTTGGTCAGCTGGGATTATGAGCTATAGGGAATAAGTAAGAATTTACAAGAGTATATTGAGTCATTAATGTGATTTTTTTTTAAAGAAAAGGGGAAAATATTTCTCTCTTTTATCTAAGTAGTTAGACAAAAATGTCTTAAAGTGAAATTTACAACCGGTTATTTTATAAATTAAATAAATAACCAAAAGTTGCTGACTTAAAGTTCCTGTAACAATGCTGGATCCTCCTCCAGCCCAGAGAATTCAGGGATCAATTCATACAGACCCAAAGTGAGATCTTCTCATTTTGTGCTTTTCAGCAGAATAACCTCTAGTGACTGTCACACACGCACTCTGAAATTGGCGGAGGAGGAGGGATTTATGGTCTAGAAAATGGTCTATAGCAGCTGAGCCTATAGAACTTTCATCTCTCTGAGCCTCATTTTCCATTCTGAACAATGCTGATAATACTATTTGGGTTGCAGAGTTGTTGTGACTCCTAAGTGGGTCAGCATAGGCAAGAGCCAGTGTCTGGCACATAATAAGAGCACAGCTCATCTTAGTTCTCCCTGTCTTCCTTAGTAGGTGTTTGTTTATTGACTGAACAAACTGTAGGTTGAACAGTAGGTCACAATTTTTTGCTTTTGATTTCAGAAACTCCATGTGGCAAAATCTTGACAATTGTTGAATCTTGGTAATGGGTATATAGGAATTCATTATATATTATTTTCTCTGTTTTGGAATACGTTTAAAATTATTCATCAGAACAAAAATTTAAGAGTGAATCTGAAAAAAAACCCACCTTATAAGATATATTTCTAATCTAGCATTTCATTTTTAATTGGAATTTTTAAAATTATTCTATATGGACAGGAAAGAAAAATACAATTATATAGAGTGAATGGATGGGTGGGGAATGATACTGGAGAGCAATCTGTGGTGATCTTCAATTTTTTGTGAAAATTTTTTTTATTTTAAAAGGATCCAAAACTATTACATGATATTTGTTAATTCTGGTTGTTGGATTCATGGATTTTTATTCTCTGAAATTTTTGTATTTAAAAATTCTCAAATTAATATAAAACCACCTTTTGGTTTTGTAAGATTATTATAAAGGAAGCAGGTACTTCTCTGGTGGTGCAGTGGTTAAGAATCCACCTGCCAGTGCAGGGGACATGGGTTCGATCCCTGGTCCAGGGAGATCCCACATGCTGCGGAGCAACTAAGCCCATGCACCACAACTACTAAGCCTGCACTCTAGAGCCCACAAGCCACAACTACTGAGCCCACGTGCTTCAACTACTGAAGCCCTGTGCCCTAGAGCCTGCGTGCCACAACTACTGAAGCCCACGCACTCTAGGGACCATGTGCCACAACTACTGAAGCCTGCACACCTAGAGCCCGTGCTCTGCAATGAGAAGCCCATGCACTGCAAGGAAGAATAGGCCCCGCTGCTCGCCACAACTAGAGAAAGCCCTCGTGCAGCAATGAAGGCCCAACGCAGCCAAAAAAATAAATAAATAAAAACTAAAGTAAGCAAACAATACAGATATGTGCAAAGAAAAAAGTAGTGTCCCACCATACAAGAATAACCACCCTTAAGATTAAGTGAAGATCATTCCATATGTCTTTTTTGCATTTATACAACTAGAAGGATACAGACACATTACTGTGTAATGTGGTACTCCAATGACATATAATGTTTGGGGGTTTATTTGTCTGTTTGCTTTTGGTCTTTGATGGAAGTTCTAAAAAACAAGTTTGTTTGCATTTTGATTTTCAAGACTTTAGACTGTCTTTTAAAATGTAGCATTTATTTTAAAATTCAATATGCAACAACTGACTTTAAGTGAGTTTTAAGTAGCTTAAGTTTTTTGCATATAAGATGTACTATTAGGTGATTTTAGATCTCATAATTTGAAGCTGGGTTTTAATTATGTCAACATTTGAATTTCACTAAAATGCAAGCCCCATGAGGGCAGGAATTTATTGAATTACTGCGTATGTTAATTAGTAATATTTTCCCGGCCATTTGAAAGTTGATGATGCAGTCAATTATGCTATAATGCTTGTTTTGAAAACCAGCGTCATTCCAGTGCAATTGAAATATTAGGGAACAATTTGAGCATAACACAAATTTTGCACTTGCTTATACATGATTTACTCAGCCAGAAACACCAGGTGAACACAGTAAACTGCAACCAGCTAACTGAGCCCTGTAGGAATACACAAAATGCCAACACACAGAGACCTCAACGTCTACCAGCTACCTTGGTTCACCATGTGGTATCCTGCAAGATTGTGTTTTGCTATTCTTTTGCACTTAGGAATTTTTCTACATAAAAACACACTCATTCAACATCCCAAGAATGTTCAAGCATCTTGATTCAAAAAAGAAAAATAGTGCATGCAAAAGGAAAGCTTCAATATTGAAGAGAAGCTTGAGATAATCAAATATTTTGAAAGAATCAGGAGAATATGTAGTATTTCCTGAGCAGCAGGAATAAGGGAATAATCCACATTGCAGATCATGACAGGAAATGCACAAAAAAGAAACATCTATGGCTGGAATAAGCTCAGGTACTACAAAGTCAATAACAACGAGGCTGAAAGAAATCAAAGAAATGGAAAGATCGTTCAGCACGTGGATGGAGGACCAGTGAACAATCTTTCTCACAGCCAAAGAGAAAGCTCCTGTCTATATACGAACACTTGAAATGGTCATTCCCTGCAGAAGTGCTCCTGTTAGCACCAGTAGTGGCTGGTTTGGTGGTTTCAAACATCGTTGACCCTGGTGTGTGATCCATGTGCTCATTAAGCCCGAAAAAATGACAAAGGAAAGATTATAGCCAATTAGCTAGCACACGTGAACTTAATAGGTGTGTTTGCCAGGAAGGAAAATGAGAACCTGAAGTAAATAAACATAGAAAAAGTGAGTTCATTTGCTGCATATAGGACACTTGGAGGAGAGGTAAGTGAAGGTGTCTACCTTGGATTCATATCAAAAGACTGTTAATGCATTCATGGTTCCAGCTTCTCTTGCATCTTTCATCAGGAATCTTAGGTGAACTTACTGCTTGACATGATAGCAGGTGATCAAAAGTGAATGGCTTCCTGCTTGTGCCTTTAACCATTTCCAGGACATGGAGAAGTCAGAAGAACTTGAAGCAGAGTATGGGGGTTGTTTGTTTAAAGCAATCAAATGATGAGCTTGAGAAGGAGAGGTTTACTGCTGTGTCTTCAAATTAAGAATTATAGGGCACTGCGTGATTCAACATAGGACTCAACCTATCCTTCTGTTGCTCCAAAAATTGTAATTTCTTTTTTTTCTCTTTTTTTGGCTGCGTTGGGTCTTCGTTGCTGCCCTCTTGTTTTCCAGATATGACTGAAGACCTGTTACCACCTGATTTTCCTAATTTAAATCTAGCAAGGATTGAGTGTCTTCTGCTCCACAGACCTATATTCCAAGTCTGTCATAGAATGTAGATTATTAGATTAATGAAAAGCCTCATGTATAGTTAGTATTGGTGTATACTGTGTGTGTATTCATTTTCTATTGCTTTGTAACAAATTACCACAAACTTAGTGGCTTAAAACAACATAAATTTATTATCTCACACTTTTTATGAGTCAGAAGTCCACAGGCACAGCTAAACTGGATCCTCAGCTCAGGGCCTCACGAGCTTGCAATCCAGGTGTCAGCCACACTGCACCCCTCATTTGGAGTCCAGGGTCCTCTTCCAAGCTTTTTAGGGTGCTGGCAGAATTCAGCTCCTTGTGGTTGTAGGACTGAGGTCCCCATTATCCTGGTATCTGTTGGTTGGGTACTTCTTTCAGCTCACAGATACTGCCTGCAGTTCCTTGCCTTGTGGCCCCCATAGGCATGTCACAGCATGGTGTCTGCTTTTTTCTAGGCCAGTAAGAATATGTTTGTCTAAGTTCCAATCCCTCTCGAGTCCTACAGTGGAGTCTTATATAACTTAACATAATCACAGCGGTGACTACTCCAGCACCATTGGCCATATAATATTAACTAATCAAGGGAGCATCTGTCCCATGCCATTCACAGGTTCTGCCCAGACTCAAGGGAAGGGGATTATAGGGCGTGCACACAAGCAGGGCAGGAATCTTAGAATTCTCCCTACCACCGTATGTGATAAAGTGAGAAAGCAAACATGGCTGAAGATAATCAAGTGTGATCTTAGCTGAGACAAGAGAATCAGAGAAACCCTTCGTGGCCTGTGCGCATGGTATGAAAAGTCAAAGGCATACTCCAGCCTAGAAGCCTAGTGGTACATGAAGAGACTTAGGCATTATGTGCAAACAAAGGCTGGTGTGGACCTTCTGGAATCCAGAAGGCCACAATCCAATCTCCAGCATAAAATTTATAAGATTGTCTGTCTGAGATTTCCAATGTATACCATGAGGTATCATCAGAAGATGAAATGATAAAACAAGACCATGTAATATAATTGCTTAGAAAAGTAGAATTCTCCTAAGGGAAAAGGAAAAAGTAGTGCCTTCCTTGGTAGGTTAAAGAGGCCAAGAGCTGTAGTGGGGCTGGCCATCTTTTTAGGCAGATGGTGACACATCTATGCCTTGGATAACATCTGACTGTAGCATATGAATATTGTAGCCAATATCATTTACATTGATATCAACTCTTTGCTCTTAATCTTAGATAATTCTTCCATATTTATACATTTATATGCTATACATATGCACTGTTTGCACAGCATCCTGTCAAGTCTTTTCATTTCCTCTCTCTTATTGCTTGAGAGGCTCTAGACCAGCACTGTCCAAGAGAAATATCACGCAAGCCACATACGTAATTTAAAATTTTCTAGTAGCAACATGAAAAAATAAGAAGAAATGGGTGAAATCAGCTTTAATAACATGTTTTATTTAACCCAGTATTTCCAAAACATCATCATTTCAACATGTAACCAATATAAAAGTTATTCACCACTTATTCCTTATCTGTGTACTAAGTCTTCGCAATCCCTTGTGCACAGCACATCTTACTTCAGACCAGCCATATTTCAGGGGCTCGACAGCCACAGGTGGCTCCTGGCTCCTGCAGTAGCCAGCACACCCCTAGAATTCTAAGGCCTCTGATCATGGGCATTTAATTTCAACTCTCATTTCTCTTTGTACTCACTTTCTAGATAGTCTTGCCAGCTCCAGTCCTTACTCAGGATTGTGCTATGTTATTACAAGACAACTGTTACATACCCCTCCATCCTGCCCCTTATCTTCTGTTGTGAACTCTGTTGCTAGACCAAGTGCATCAGGTTAAACATGACTCAAAATGAGTCCCCCTTTCCTCTGATTTCTTTCCGAGCTTCGGGAAAGAAAGGGATGAAAGGAAGATGAAAGTATCTTCATCCTTTTTCTGTTCCTCTGTCGCAGTAGAGACACATCTTCCTTTCATTTCTTCCTCATGGTCTAATATATGCTTTCCTTTCTTTTTAGTCCAACACCTAAGCCATTGATTCAGGTATTGATCATATCTCACTTGGACTTCCTGGCTTATTAACCAGCTTGTTCCAAAACTGTATTCTACACACTGCTTTTCTCCCTGAGCATTGTTATCATTGCTCTCTCTCTCTCTCTCTCTCTCTATATATATATACACACACACACATATACATACATATATAATGACAAATTAATAAAGCCAATGTTTTAAAAATGCACACACGATCTACATACATTCATTTCTTTAAAAAATACTTAAATATATACCCCAACTGAGAGAATAAGCAAATTATGACACTTTAAAAAGGAAAATATATATAATGGGCAATATAATATATAGTGGAAGCCATGTAGACCGATAATAAAGGCCATAAAAACTCAGAACCTAGAAGGTGCACTTCAGCCACCATGTTAAGGAAAGGCTGCTGCAGAATATCCACAAACCTTGAGCCCCCTTGGAGATGAGTGGTGAGGAAGAAAAACGCCTCCTCACCTGAGCAAAGCATGGAAATGAAGACACAGGAGAAAATGGGCCTTTCCAGCCCTTTAAAAAGAAGCATTAGGGCTTCCCTGGTGGCTCAGTGGTTAAGAATCTGCCTGCCAATGCAGGGGACACGGGTTCAAGCCCTGGTCTGGGAAGATCCCACATGCCGCAGAGCAACTAAGCCCGTGTGCCATGACTACTAAGCCTGCGCTCTGGAGCCCGTGCTCCGCAACAAAAGAAGCCACTGCAATGAGAAGCCTGTGCACCGCAACGAAGAGTGGCCCTCGCTCACCGCAACTAGAGAAAGCCTGTGTGCAGCAACAAAGACCCAACACAGCCATAAATAAAATAAATTTTTAAAATATAATAATGAGGATTAAAATTCAGACCCTTTACTCTACAGAATGTTCTGGTGTCTCTCAACCCTATCCCCCTAAAAGTCTGTAACCCTGGTTGCATAACAAAATCCCTGGGAAATTTGTGAAAAAATTCCAGTGCCTGGGCCCTACCACAGTTCTTAAATAATTAAACAATCTCTAGAGTTGGGCCCCAGTCGTAAACCTGGTGTTAAGATCTGCAGTCATAATTCAGTTCTGCCCCTCAGCTCTACATTTTGTCCTATGCTAGGAATAATGTTCTATTTCATATCATGGAGAGTTGTGTTATTTTAGAGCTAAAAGGAACCGTACATTATTTGTCCAACTCTTTCATTTTATCAATGAGGAAACAGGTCTGGGAAGCTTAAAATCACACGCTGTTTAGGGGCACAGCTAAGACTAGGACTCTTCTCTTAAGTTGTAATGCCAACTGGACAGACTAGATAGCAGAATGGTGCACGGACACCAGCACTACAGCCGTGGACAGACAACCAGGGATCAGGGAACATTACATGGAGTAACCAGCATGGGAGGACAGCCAGTGGTCAGCCAGGAATGGACACAGCTGAGGCTCTGCAAGCAAGGGTAATTCAAATATCCTTCAGGAACAAGATAAAATAATGGCTCTCAAACTTTAGTGTACATAAGAATCAACTGGGAGCCTATCAGAAATGCATCTTTCTGGGTCCCTTCCTGGCTCAGTAGTTCTGGGGTGGGGCCAGGGAAGGAGCATTTTAACAAGCCACCAAGGTGATTCTTTTTTTTTTTTAAGATTATAAAGTTTTTTTTTTTTAACATTTTTATTGGAGTATAATTGCTTTACAATGGTGTGAGTTTCTGCTGTATAACAAAGTGAATCAGCTATACATATACATATATCCCCATATCTCTTCCCTCTTGCGTCTCCCTCCCACCCTCCCTATCCCACCCCTCTACGTGGTCACAAAGCACCGAGCTGATCTCCCTGTGCTATGCGGCTGATTCCCACTAGCTATCTATTTTACATTTGGTAGTGTATATACGTCATGCCACTCTCTCACGTCGTCCCAGATTACACTTCCCCTTCCCCATGTCCTCAAGTCCATTCTCTACTGGGTCTGCGTCTTTATTCCTGTACTGCCCCTAGGTTATTCATGACCATTTTTTTTTTTTAGATTCCATATATATATGTGTTAGCATACGGTATTTGTTTTTCTCTTTCTGACTTACTTCACTCTTTATGACAGACTCTAGGTCCATCCACCTCACTACAAATAACTCAATTTCTTTTCTTTTTATGGCTGAGTAATATTCCATTGTATATATGTGCCACATCTTCTTTATCCATTCATCTGTCAATGGACACTTAGGTAGCTTCCATGTCCTGGCTATTGTCTCTTTTTTTTTTTTTTTTTTTTATGCGTTACGCGGGCCTCTCACTGTTGTGGCCTCTCCCGTTGCGGAGGACAGGCTCCGGACGCGCAGGCTCAGCGGCCATGGCTCACGGGCCCAGCCGCTCCGCGGCACGTGGGATCCTCCCAGACCGGGGCACGAACCCGTGTCCCCTGCATCGGCAGGCGGACTCTCAACCACTGCGCCACCAGGGAAGCCCTGTCTCTTTTTGAATTATGGTTTTCTCAGGGTATATGCCCAGTAGTGGGATTGCTGGGTCATATGGTAGTTCTATTTTTAGTTTTTTAAGGAACCTCCATAATGTTCTCTGTAGTGGCTGTATCAATTTACATTCCCATCAACAGTGTATGAGAGTTCCCTTTTCTCCACAACCTCTCCAGCATTTATTTTTTGTAGATTTTTTGATGATGGCCATTCTGACCAGTGTGAGATGATATCGCATTGTAGTTTTGATTTGCATTTCTCTAATGATTAATGATGTTGAGCAGTCTTTCATGTGTTTGTTGGCAATCTGTATATCTTCTGTGGAGAAATGTCTATTTAGGTCTTCTGCCCATTTTTGAATTGGATTGTTTGTTTTTTAGATATTGAGCTGCGTGAGCTGCTTGTAAATTTTGGAGATTAATCCTTTGTCAGTTGCTTCATTTGCAAATATTTTCTCCCATTCTGAGGGTTGTCTTTTCGTCTTGTTTATGGTTTCCTTTGATGTGCAAAAGCTTTTAAGTTTCATTAGGTCCCATTTATTTATTTTTGTTTTTATTTCCATTTCTCTAGGAGGTGGGTCAAAAAGGATCTTGCTGTGATTTATGTCATAGAGTGTTCTGCCTATGTTTTCCTCTAAGAGTTTGATAGTGTCTGGCCTTACATTTAGGTCTTTAATCCATTTTGAGTTTATTTTTGTGTATGTTGTTAGGGAGTGTTCTAATTTCATTCTTTTACATGTAGCTGTTCAGTTTTCCCAGCACCACTTATTGAAGAGGCTGTCTTTTCTCCATTGTATATTCTTGCCTCCTTTATCAAAGATAAGGTGACCATATGTGTGTGGGTTTATCTCTGGGCTTTCTATCCTGTTCCATTTATCTATATTTCTGTTTTTGTGCCAGTACCATACTGTCTTGATTACTGTAGCTTTGTAGTATAGTCTGAAGTCAGGGAGCCTGATTCCTCCAGCTCCGTTTTTCTTTCTCAAGATTGCTTTGGCTATTCGGGGTCTTCTGTGTTTCCATACAAATTGTGAAATTTTTTGTTCTAGTTCTGTTAAAAATGCCAGTGGTAGTTTGATAGGGATTGCGTTGAATCTGTAGATTGCTTTGGGTAGTATAGTCATTTTCACAATGTTGATTCTTCCAATCCAAGAACATGGTATATCTCTCCATCTACTTGTATCATCTTTGATTTCTTTCATCAGTGTCTTATAATTTTCTGCATACAGGTCTTTTGTCTCCTTAGGTAGGTTAATTCCTAGGTATTTTATTCTTTTTGTTGTAGTGGTAAATGGGAGTGTTTTCTTAATTTCACTTTCAGATTTTTCATCATTAGTGCATAGGAATGCAAGAGATTTCTGTGCATTAATTTTGTATCCTGCTACTTTACCAAATTCGTTGATTAGCTCTAGTAGTTGTCTGGTAGCATCTTTAGGATTCTCTATGTATAGTATCATGTCATCTGCAAACAGTGACAGCTGTACTTCTTCTTTTCCGATTTGGATTTCTTTTTCTTCTCTGATTGCTGTGGCTAAAACTTCCAAAACTATGTTGAATAATAGTGGTAAGAGTAGGCAACCTTGTCTTGATCTTACTGGAAATGGTTTCAGTTTTTCACCATTGAAGATGATGTTGGCTGTGGCCAGGTGATTCTGATGGAAGTGATCTGGGCACACCTGCTGGGAAGCACTAAACACTAATCTAAGGAACAAGATTGTTGTTGGCTTCCAGAGACTGGCTTCTTGGCCACTGGAAAGTGAAGACTTAAGGATGGGTTGGTTCTGGGTCTATACCTGCCAGCAGTAGGTGGCCAGGACACAAGATAGGGAAGAATGATAGAGATCACTCCTGCAGAAATGAGTAAATTTAGAATTTACAGTATAAGGATGGTTCGTCTTCAACTGTAGTCCTCTGAGGGAAAGAAAACTTTTGAAAACTGGATTCTCCAAATGGCTCAGCTCTATAACATACAAGCAACAAATACAGCAATGGCATTTCTATGTTATTTAAAAATTTGCTAAGAATTTTTAATAAAGACTTTCTCATCTGAATCTTCCAGCACCCTTTAAAGTGGACAGAATAGGTGATATTACCTCTGCTTTACTGATGAATAAATATGTCTGAGTTCATCTACATAGCAGGGAGAAAACTAAAGCCTACATTTTCTAAATCCTGGTACTGTGGAAGCAGAATGATGCAGTTTAAACTGTGAGTTTCAGAGTCAGGCAGACCTGGATGGAATCTTAGTTCCAATATGAGTAGTGTGGTAACCTTGAACAGCTTACTTGCCTTCCCTGAGTTTTCTCATCTGTGAGATGGAGATAATAGTACTTTCCTCATGGGGTTGTGCAGGTTAAATGAGATAATTTTTCAAATATGTCTGGCACATAGTTGCTGAATAAGTGCAGCTCCTTAAAGATAAGCAGAGAGGGCTTCCCTGGTGGTGCAGTGGTTGAAAGTCCGGCTGCCGATGCAGAGGACATGGGTTCGTGTCCTGGTCCGGGAGGATGCCACGTGCCGCAGAGCAGCTGGGCCTGTGAGCCATGGCCGCTGAGCCCGCGCATCCGGAGCCTGTGCTCCGCAACGGGAGAGGCCACAGCAGTGAGAGGCCCGCATACTGAAAGAAAAAAAAAAAAAAAAGCAGAGAAAACTAGCTTTTTTTTTTTTTTTTTTTTCCAAAACAACATAAATTTATTCTCTCGTAGTTCTGGAGGCCAGAAGTCTGAAATCATGGTATTGGTAGGTGTACTCCTTCCAGAAGCTCTAAGGGAGATTCTGTTCCTTGCCTCTTCCAGTTTCTGGTGGCTGTCAGCATTCCTTGATTTATGGCTGCATCACTCCAGTCTCTGCCTCTGGGGTCACATTGCTTCCTCCTCTTCTATCCTCCTCTTCTATCTGCATCCTCTGTGTGTCTCTTATAAGAACAATTGCCATTGGATTTGGCCCATCCGAGTAATCTAGGATGGCCTTCTCATCCGGAGATCCTTAACTTAGTTATATCTAGAAAGACCTTTTTTCCAAATAAGATTACATTCACAGCTTCCAGCGATTAGGGCATGATCATATATACTGGGGGGCAAAAACTAGCTTTAAGTTCATGATTATTTCCTATATGGAACACACACCAAAGTTGGGATATGATTCCAATTAATGAATAGAATATTCATGGAATTTTGATCTTCTTCGTTGCCTAGCAACCCAAACTAACACAATACCACATGCTACCAGAGTTGTTTTAATCAGATCAGGAATTCAACTGCTCTTAAGGAACTGAACGTTCTAAAAAGACAGAAGGATTCTCCTATGAATTTGGAGTTGTGCCAGACATCTTAAATGAGTGATGTCCCAATCCCTCAGTCAAGGTCTCCTCCACTTCTGTTCCCTTAGGTGACGGAAGATGTTAGAACATCTGTTGAATCGGATAGAGAGTGGGGATGGAAAAGGTAGAGTGGGCTTGTACCTCTATACCCGTGTGTTCAATCCACATTCACTGAGTGCCAAGGGTCAGAAGTACAAAAACATTTGTCTTTGCCCCTTAAGAGTTCTGGAATCTAGAAGAGGAAGTGAGTCAATGTTGAATAATAATACAGCAGATTACTTCATGAGTGCCTTTCTATGTCTGTGTCCCTGGCAGTATTCTGAGCATTATGGATTGAGCAGTACAAGCAGATATAGCAGGTCTCAAATATCCACTGTTGGGATTATTATTTTACTGCCAAGCTGTCCTGGCAGAATATCCCACTGATCTCCCAACACATTAAATCAGATTCACAACCTTGAAAGACACATTGCCTGCTGGGGAGGGCATGAAGCTGAGTGGAGGACTGGAACTTCCACCCTGTGACTTACTGCCTCCTTTCCCTGAAGCAAGTTACCTAACCTGTCCGGTGCCCCGCCTTGCTCATCTGTAGGCTGAGCGCGATGCCTGAGATACTGCCTCCCTCACGGCAGTAAGTGTGATGCAGCGAGGTAATAAATGGCCACGTTCTGAACCAATAACTGCCATTTCTGAGCTGATCTTCATCAGTTTGCCACCCAGTTTAGATCACATTTCACTGAGCGTCTTCGTGCCTGCCTTTACATTTCCTTATTCCCTAGAACTCAGGGTCTTACAATTTAAAGAGCAAACTTGGAAATATTTTGTTTATTTGCCCTTTATTTTGTCTCCGTCACTTGTATCCCCATGTGTTACCTTCTTTTGCAGGGAAGACCCACTTTATTGCTTAAGAAATCCATTGTGCTCCTTTGGCATTTCAGCATTTATTTACCCAAAAACATGACTTAAGGCCTACAGGCTTTTCAAGCAGCCAGCTGGTTGATGCACCACGTGCGGCATTCATATAGTACTGCTGGCACATGTCAGAGGAGCACTCAGGCTCATCACCTGCCCCTGTCAGTTCTTCCTCTTCTAATCAAGTACATCTGTTTTGGTGACTGAATAAAAACACACCAAGCAGAGAAAGGCTGGGTGTGGAGTAATTTAATCAGGGCAAGTCAGCACTCCCTGTTGAGTGAGACGGCGTCAAGGATAGGAAGATGGCTTGGGAGCAGCTTATTGAAACAGAAGCCGACTGGGAAGGGCCGGAAACACGGTTCCTCATATAATCATAATGGGTCACACTCCAGGAATGTAGGTGGCCCAGTATATCCCCCAACTCAAGAGTTTAAGGGGACAAGATTCCCATAAGCTCCCTTCTGAACTGCCACAAACATTTTACATGGCCTCTCCCTGTTAGCATCATTTTAACAATTTGTTGAGGATTATAAATTTTTCAGGAAGTTCAAACCCAAGTTCAGAGCTCTACTGGTGGTGCTTTTTAATATTGGCTTCATGGCTGTGCTTGGCATCCTAAGGAACTGATTAATTTAAAATACCCAAGTTTTAAAAGTTAAACAGCAGGGGGACTGACACTTGCAGTCTGCATTTCACAGTATTGTATTTTTTAACACAGCATTGTATTTTTTAAAAACGTTTAAAAACGTTTCTCTGTTTTGAATGTGCAGTAATATATAATTTTGTGTTTGGTTTAAAGAGGAGAAATGAAACATATTCAGCATGCCAGTCTGCCTTGAATCTCATCTCTCACAGAGAGATGTGTGGAGTGATTATTAGAGGGATGCAGACTGTGTAATATGTATTTGAAAGCAGCATAAGTAGAAATAACAATATGGTTGTAAGTTATAGGTCTGTGTTGTTGTTTCTTTTGGAGCACAGGCTCCGGACGCGCAGGCTCAGCGGCCATGGCTCACGGGCCCAGCCACTCCGCGGCATGTGGGATCTTCCCGGACCGGGGCACGAACCCGTGTCCCCTGCATCGGCAGGCGGACTCTCAACCACCGCGCCACCAGGGAAGCCCTGGTGATGTTCTTAATGTCATTACTTGCTGAGAAGAGAATCACTGTCCAAGATGAAAAACCAGGAACTTCAGCAGCAGCAGCTTCTTTATTTTCATTTCTAGTTCTGTTGGTAGCAACACTATTCCTTTTTTCACTTCAGCTAAGTCATTTTCACCTCTGTTTGTGTACTTTTTTTCTATGAGACAAGATCTATGATATCTGATATTTTATTAACAGGTGTTCTGGAAAAATCCATCTCAAGATAAAAACACTAAATATAGCACACAAGTTCAAGGTTCTTGAATGTTATTTTGGTTTCAAAAAAGTCAATCTAATGAATGCCTCACACTGAAACCATTTATTGTTAAGAAACCTGGTGATAAATGATACATATCCTACAGCTCTGTCATCATGGTTAAATCTCTCCTGAGTCAGATCACATATTAGCATTTATACCATATGGCTGAAAGGGTAGAGAATATATGTGCAGAGGAACAAGTCGCTAACATTTTTGACCATCTGGTAAATAAATGTGTAAGTAGCAGGAATTTTACTATTATTTATTTAGTTATATGGATGCAACCTTTAACCTGAAATAGCCTCTAATACAGTGAAGGAGAACTGAATTTTTATTTCTCAAATAATTTAGATCTAATTAATTAAACATTTTCACAGTCTACTATGTGCCCTTAAAATCTGACTCCTAATTGTGTGTTTCTTATGTTTATTGATTTATTAGGGCTCCTTACAATGCCTAATTTAAAATGTCTCTCATGGGAGACCACATGATTGGATTTAGCATACAGGCTCAAGTCCTGAAGTTCTGCTCTGCCACCAACCACTGTGTGGCCTTGGATAAATTACTTGGCCTTTCTGAGCTTCGAATTCTTCACCCATAAAGAGTGAATAACATATTGTCAAACAGTATCTCTAAAAGGGTGGGCCATGGAAGGCCATGGATCGATGCATCAAAATCATGTGTGGAGCTTGTTCAAAATACCAACACTTAGGCTCCACCCTCAGAGATTCTGACTCAGTATATCCAGAAACAGTCTATGAAGCTGCATATTTAGTCACTGTCCCAAGAGATTCTGAGGTATGCTGAATTACTCTTCTAGGGACCAGCTGATTATAGTGCTTATTAGCTTTCTTGAAAAATATGTAGTTAGTTGTAACAAATACTAAAATTTCTGTAAATAATTTATTATTATTAATAAGCCTAACCCTGAAATATGCATTTATAGAGCCTAGAAATTTAACACTTTCAGTATTTGTGCTGAAAACATTTTAACTTCATAGAAAATAGGATGCCAACTTGAATAAGTAATGCTGATGGCTCACTGAATATACTTCTCAATTCTCCTTGTTTAATTAGAATCCTTTCTGTTTTTTTCTCACACAGGAAACCACAAAATATTTCTGGGCTAGATCTAAATCAGGAGCCCAGATGAACTTAAGGATGCTAGCATGGGATTCTTAGTTTTTCAAGATCCATACACACCAAACCCTTAATCACCCCAACTCCAGTGTCCGGGCTTTCTCTGGTTTTGTGAAGACTGAGCAAAACACTGATGATGGAAAAGCAAAGGACTTAATTACTTGCTTCGATATCATTTAACATCAACTGAGAAGTGAACCAGACGGTAGTACAGCCATGGAGAGAAATTCAAGTTTATGGAAGAACCTAATAGATGAACACCCAGTCTGCACCATCTGGAAGCAAGAGGCCGAAGGAGCCATCTATCATCTTGCCAGTATTTTATTTGTAGTAGGTTTCATGGGTGGCAGTGGATTCTTCGGGCTCCTTTACGTCTTCAGTTTGCTGGGGTTGGGTTTTCTCTGTTCTGCTATCTGGGCTTGGGTAGATGTCTGTGCAGCTGACATATTTTCCTGGAATTTTATATTGTTTGTCATCTGCTTCATGCGGTTTGTTCACATCGCCTATCAAGTTCGCAGCATAACCTTTGCGCGAGAATTTCAGCTGTTGTACAGCTCCCTCTTCCAGCCTCTGGGGACCTCTTTGCCTGACTTCAGAACTATTGCTATGAGCTCAGAAGTGGTTACTTTGGAAAAGGAGCACTGTTATGCCATGCAGGGGAAAACCTCCATTGACAAACTCTCCCTGCTTGTTTCAGGAAGGTTTGTACTCTTGACGCTTGCGTGTCTTTCCTCTTTATTCCTTACTAGCTTGTGTTTCTTTCTGCTGCATTTTCCATCTCAACACAGCATAGTCCCATAGTCCTGGGCAGCATTTAGCACGCTGAGGCGTGAGAAAGCCCTTGACACATGAGTCATGGACATAGGCATTTAGAGTACAGGGTATTATTTACTTGAAGCAGGTTATAATTTAGAGTCTTAATATTTCTTCACAGAAATCAAATGTATGAATTGGTTTGTCTGGATATGCTACTCGTTTCCAAGCTAATCATGAGAGTCAAGAGGATGATGCCAGCTTAAATTCACAGAATACTTACGTTAGCACGCAAAGTATTTTGAACAGATTCTGCTAGGGCATTCTTTTAAATAATAAAGAACACTTAAATTTTATAATGATCATTTTTTTCAGTAAATTCTAGCAATTGCCCACTTGCTAGAAGGGGACGTGCACTATATATAAAATTTGAAAACAGAAAGTTTGGAGGAAGAAATACTAATGTGATTATTCATGTTTTTTAAAAGGTTAAATATTTAGTCTACAGAGGTATTTCCAGTGGTACTTCTTTATGTTCTTCAGTGTTCTCCTGCTTAATTTAAAATCTGACTGAGTGCATTGAAACTTTTAATTGCAAGATATTATATACACAGAAATGGGCACATATCATCAATGTACAGTTTGATGAATTTTCTGATGAATCTTACCCACTGTTCCAGAATCCTAACCATGGGAGGAACAGCGGTACATAAATCTTAAAGGGGATTTTTGTCACTTATTGTAATGTATCAATTTAATATTTTGCCCTTAAAGATTTTAAAAGCCATAAAAAACATCAGAGATCGGAAATACTGTTCTGTATCCTCGTCCCCAACTTAGTGCTCTCTTTCTCCTTCCCTCATAACTGATGTCCTTTGTAGGATCAGAGTGACAGTTGATGGCGAATTTCTGCATTACATCTTCCCCTTCCAGTTCCTGGATTCTCCTGAATGGGACTCACTGAAACCCACAGAGGAAGGCATTTTTCAGGTAAAGAATAACTAGGCCACACTATGAACACTGCCTCTTCCTGTTTAAAAACAGGCAAACAGGCAAACAGAGCAGCAGATGACATAGGAATAATTTATATTTAACTTTGGAATGTACTTAGTATCACGCATGTCTTCCCAGTTCCGCTTGAGTCTTGCTGATTAATGTCACTTTATAGGTCCGGCAACAAGGAGAAGATTCGGTATTACATATGACAGAAAGGAGTCTGTGATAAATATTCTTAAATTTTTCTTTGCTTAACTGAGTGTATGGGAATTCAAATATAATTAATTGATATTTGACTCTAAACACTGCCACCTGTCACAGTTTAGAAAAACACCAAGAACAAAAAATCTGCCCTTATTACAAAACAAGTGACTTTTAAAATTCAAAATACTGATGAATTTCAGTTGTTTTCTAGCAACAAAATGCTAAACTTACTGTCACTAGTCTGCTGCCATATCGGGTAGTTTTGAAAGATAATCCTTTCAGTAGGTTCTGTCTATTATGGTATACTTCCTCTGGTTAATACATGTAACATACATGTGTGTGTATCCATGTGTGTGTCTTTGTCATACAGATTCATATACATATGCAGAATAGGTTAATTCTATTCGGTACTGCAGAAACTGCATTAGGGTTAAATGTTTACAGTCTTCAGGATTGACTTGGAAATATTTCTCTAACATTAGCCAACTTTATTATGTTTTAATATCAAGTAACTCTCACTTCACTGAAATGCAAAATCTAGATACCCAAACTTAGAAAACAGATAAACTGGAGATAAACTGGGCACAACACTGTGATTATTCATGTTATAAATTACATAGATAGTAATACGTTTTGTAGTTTCTATTTTAACAATATATTGTGGGTTGGTAGGCTTTTTTAAAGTTAAAATCAGCACGAGAAATTCATTTAAAATTTGGGGCCAAAAAAAAAAACCACATGGCAGAATATTTCTTGCTTCCTGTTCTCTGATTATGTGTGGTCTTATGTTTGTTTAGGTAACGCTCACAGCAGAAACTGATTGTCGATATGTGTCCTGGAGGAGAAAGAAATTATACTTGCTCTTGGCCCAGCATCGTTACATCTCCCGCCTGTTTTCAGTTTTAATTGGCAGTGACATTGCAGATAAACTCTATGCCTTGAATGACAGGGTATATATAGGAAAAAGATACCATTACGATATTCGGTTACCCAACTTCTATCAAATGTCAAGTCCTGAAATGTCCAGATCAACCCTGACAGAACATTTTCAGAATTCCAGACGACGTTGTGATAAATGACACCGAAGCCTGGAGTTTTATAAGGATAAAAGACTCTCTTCATCACTCCCCGAATGAAATAGCAAAATACAGAAAATGGAGCTCACTAATATTTTTATAAATCCAACTCAGAGGCGAGATGCCACTGCCAGCTGTTTCATTCATCTCAATGTGTGCATTGTGAAGAAATTTTACAAGTTTTTTTTCTGTATTTCTCATTGGAATATATGGGGGGGGGGGGCGGTGAGTAACTACGGGCAGTTTGTCCTTTTCTGCATCAGCACTGGGAGAATGAAATTTTGCGTTCTCAAATATGTCCTCAGACTTATTCAAATCTGCCGCCTTGCCCCACTGAGTTAGTTAAGTGTCGCTTCTCAAGAAGCAGCCAGTAAGTACTCTCAGCAGGAGAGTGGGTAGCTACTGTCCACACCAGTGTTTCCAGAATTCACTTTTTGCTACAACCTCTGATGGAAGCAACATGTGTTATTGTGGTGGGCAGCAATCACTCATTTTAAATGTGGAGTTGTTTACTATGACTAGAAAGCAGAATAAATGCAAGAGGTAACAGTATGCCAATCTTGAAGACTATTTTATTGCTACAAATAATTCATCGGCTTAATCATTACCGTAATAGTCCTAATCATTACAATAACATATTTTAAAAGAGGCATTTCATGAAAAATAAAGCTGCATACTAATTACTGAGTAAAAAGAATACTTGTGAATAAATAGGAAAAATGTAGCACAGCATCTCAATTTTCCACGTTCGGCTGAAAGGGCAAGAGGGGGAGGTTTGGCTAGACAGTGAGGGCCTCCTACTGAAAGCTCCACCCACCGCAAGCACGCCGCAAGCATGGGTGTCTGCCTTCCAGCCATTCCTTCAGCTTTGTAAAGAGACAGATCTGATCCCTACCTGGAAAAAACTGGTTTTCTGAAGCTCACGTGCAGGCCATGTTCTTTGGTAGAAAGATAATAGCATCCTACCTTTAACAAGTGTATATTGAGCACCTACTGTGGCTCCAAATGCTGACCTGGACACTGGGAATATTTCAAGTAACAGAAATCCTATCCCTCGTAGAGCTCACATTCTGGAGGTGAGGGAGACAGATAATAAAATAAATCAGAAACACCTAGAGGTAGAAAGAGATAGTACCATGGAGAAAGCTAAATCAGGGAAGGTGGCTAGAAAGGGGCATTGCAGTTTTAATAGTGGTCAAGGAAGGCCCGAGAGAGAAAGGTAATGTTTGAGCAAAGGCCTGAAAGAAGCAAAGGAACGATGCATGCAGCTATTTGGGGAAAGAGCCATCTGGGCCGAAGGAGAGCAAATGAGGTCTTTAGGCAAAAGCAGGAGCGGCTGGGAGGCCGGCATGATTCGAGCCGAATGAGCACACGGGAGAGAGGGCAAAGAGGTAATATGGGGGCCTAATTAGCATGACAAGAACTTTGACTTTTATTCTGAGAATGACCAGAAGCCATTGGAGAGTTTTAAATAGAAGAGTGATGTAATCTGCCCTACGTTTTAATAGAATCACGTTGGCTAGTCTGCTGAGAATAGACTGGGGGAGATGGGGACAGGAGTGGACCTGGAAGGGGAGATCAGGGTTCAGTGTGAGATGCTCATTCAACTCTGAAGTAGAGGAAATAGTTGGAGGAGTCTGGAGTTCAAGAGAAAGGTCTGGGCTGGAGATAAAGATTTGGGGGTATTTCACCTATAGGTGATATTTAAGGTGATGAGACTAGTTGAAATGGCCAAGGGAGTGAATGTAGATTCAAAAGAAAAAATGGCCCGAGGACCTTTCCTTGGGACAGTCCCTTGTTAAGAGGACAGGGAGGTGGGAAAGAGTCAGCAGAGGGTGCAAGAAAGAGCAGCTAGTGAGGTAGGAAAAAAACCACAGGTGTGCAGTCCTGGAAGCCAAGGGAAGAAAGCGTTTCAAGAAGCGAGCGATGAGCTGCTTCAAATGTAGCTGACGGTCAGGTGATGGGAAGTCTGAGAATAAACCATTGGGTTGAGCAGCATGGAGGTCACTGGTGAACTTGACAGGAGAGGTTTTAGTGGAGTGACTGGGGACAAAAACTCGACTGAAGGAGGTTGAGGGGAAATGTGAGGCAAGATGCTGGAAGAGCAAGTGTAAGTATGTTTATCAAGTTTTGATGTGAAGGGAAACAGATATGGTTGGTAGCCTGAGCAGGAAGTGGGATCAAGAGAGAGGATGTTTTCGCTGGGTGTTTTTTTTTTTTTTTTAGATAAGAGAAATACCAGCATATTTGTATACTGATGGGAATGATCCAGAAGGGAAGGGTGAATTGCTGGAGTGATGACCTTGAGCAGATGACTCAAGGTCAATAGACAATCATTAGTTAAGGAGAGAAGGCAGAGTATATGGGAGTGTAGTTGCTGGCAAATGAGAGATGTGACGGGAGCTTGTGAAAGTTCTCTCATAATTACTTCTATTTTCTCAGTGGCCTAGGAAGCAGAGTCAGCAAGGAGGATGGGGAAGAAGGGGTGGGGTTATGTAAAGTCCATTACTTTGTATGTTAGCATCTGCCGTAAGAGGGACAGTGTGACAAGGTCTGAATCATTAGTCTGGATGAGCTACTGAGCTATTCAAACTCAGCATGCACTAAACGAATAGTCAGGAGGTTCTTCTGTCTCGCAGCCACACATGGCCATCATGGGCAGCACTTACGAGCAGACACAATGGCAGCTGTCTGCCTGGTGCCATTGGAGGCCTTCAGAAAGCACCCACGGGCTTGTCAGTGGCTTCACAATGACTCTGGGAGAAATTCATTTCTTTGCATCTGTAAGACTTTGTGTGGTATGAGATATCAAAACACAGAGTACCCCAAGTAGCAGTCATACCTTAAGTTACTTCCGGCTAACAATACAACAGGGTTTAATTATCAGATAGCTTTCTAACCATGAAAGTCAACTGAGAACAAAGCCAGACAGAAATGGGATATAGACTTTTGGCTCAAATCATGTGGCAGAGGGAGGAGAAGAATATAAATACAAGTTTTCCAGAAATCGAACCATTTTTAGGATGAGGAGGAAGGAGTACAAACATAACAGGATAAAGAGAAGCTAAGAGATGCTGTGAAACCTCTCCATCTTCACACTTTTGTGTAGGCCTGGCACCGTCCCTCGGTATTAACAGATCGGTTACTATCCAACACCTTGGTTGCACCCAGCTTTTCTCACTTAACAAAATAAAAATAAAAAACCCTGTAGTGACCTCTATGTATCTACTCTGTATGTTTGCTTTGAAATGTCTAGCAAACCACATTTTACTATCTCAAAATACTCTAGTCAACCCAGATGGAAAGAAGAAAGCACTGATAATCCTGAAAAAGTACCCCAGAAGTGCAATATCACAGTGAATTTAAATTTAATCTCTATTAAAAATTGGGCTCAATTTAATCTTACCCTAATTGTTTCCAGCCCTAAATTCCTTTGATTCATCTATCGCTGGTAAGAGAGCAGTAAGATGAGGAACCAGTTGTTTCCTTGTGTTAAAAATGCTTTGTGGCTTCATATACAAAATCTGTATATGCAAAAATAAATGGAGCGCCTTGTCCACAGAGTATTAAGAATTTCAAGACCGAGACAGTAGAGCATTTATGCCAAGCGTGGGGCTCTTGTAAGCCTGGGGCTCTCTGTGACTGTGTAAGTCGCAGGCCCACGCAGCTGGTGCTGGCCAAGAATGATCCCTATGACTTGAAGGAATTGGGGTGATTGCTTTGTGATTTTTCTGTCCTAAATTTCGCAGTCAGAAAGAGCTGAGAAGTAGCCTGAGGAGGAAAGGGAGGGGCTTTGTCTTAAAATGAACCCATAAACACTCCCACCCTAGTCACCAAGGCCAGTTCCCAGAGGCTACAGGCTCCTCTTACACACCTTTATTTCACCTGGATGTTTGGAAGCTTCCTATCCCCTCGGGGCAGGATGTGGAGGGGAGCTAGTCCTTTGAACCTGATCTGACCTTTGTGCAAATATAAAAAGGGACCAGTGTGATTCGCCCTGGACTCTGCACCCTTAGGAACTCACGGTGCTGAGATTCATCTACTGTAAAGGATAGTACGACGCTCTCAACATTTACAGGTCGAAGAAATTTCTCTTCCCTTCAACAGAGGAGCAGAAGGAAGTTCATTTGCTCTCTGCTCATCTGAATAAGCTCTGGATGTCATACTGTTACACTGTACAGAACCAGAAGGACACAATTGATCTGACAGAGCAGTTACAAAGCGAAATCCCTCAACTAAGCTGGCAAGAGCCATAAGAAAGACAGTACTCGGCAGAGAGTATGTATTACTATAAGAGCAATATATTATACAGCATTATGTACTTGAGTCCCCTGGTTTGACCAAGGGCGTAAATATACATGTGGCATCGGATTGCACTTTCAAACTAGGTTCCACGTTCCATTATGTTGCGTACGGTTATAGGAGAAATTAATCTTCAGAAATGGTATTCCCAAATTTATATTAGTTTTTAGTAAAAGACAGTTTTTATACAAATTTGAGAAATCAATGGGCCTAATTCCATTATTTTTCTTCGTTCTACTAAAAGTTCACACATACATAATCGATAACAAATATCAGTATCGTATGCATCTATTATAATACAGGTTTAATTTGATAAAACTGTATTATTTCAAGATCAAAAATCTTACAGTAATGAAAAGATGTGGCAAGAGTGAAAATTAGTTCCTTTAGCTCTTAGTCATATCACTATGAGTATTTCCGTCATTTTCATGCTGGATTGTACATTTGCATACAATATTAGCACGGTTTCAACATAATGAAGTTTTATTATTATGCTAAATTTGACTAGGTTTAAAACTTGCTAGCTATTCAAGATTGACAGGGAACGTTTTTTCCCCCTTAGAACAGACCATTTGTGTCTTGAACTATAATTCTTCCCTTTACTCCCTTTCAATTCAAGCTTTGCTGATCTCAATAAATGTAATTAAATTTTATTTATAGGATTCCAAAAATATTTGTTTCTATGTAATTTTACAGTAGGATTTTTAGCTTCACTTGATTTAACACCAGATGTTTTATGAGTCATCTAACTTGAGATTACCACTCTTACTCAATCTAAACTTATCTCCCAAGTTATATAATTACAAAACAATATCTTACGTATATTTAATACTTTATAGTTTACAAAGCATGTGTCTACACATGATTTCATCTGCTTGTTCCTTGGAAGAATTCCATTTTATGGATAAAGATTAGAGAGGTTGTAATCAAACTTATAAGCTTTTGCAGAGCAAAGGAAATCATAAACAAAACAAAAAGACAACCTACAGAATAGGGAAAAGTATTTTCAAATGATGTGACCGACAAGGGCGGAATTTCCAAAATATACAAACAGCTCATACAACTCAGTAACAAAAAAACAAACAACACAATCAAAAAAACAGACATTTCTCCGAAGAAGATAAACAGATGGCCAATACAAGATACATGAAAAGATACTCAACATTGCTAATTATTAGATAAATGCAAATCAAAACCACAATGAGGTATCACCTCACACTGATCAGAATGGCCATCATCAAAAAGTCTACAAATAATAAATGCTGGAGAGGGTGTGGAGAGAAGGGAACCCTCCTACACTGTGGGTGGGAATGTAAATTGGTACAGCCACTACTAAGAACAGTAGGGAGGTTCCTTAAAAAACTAAAAAGAGTTGCCATATGATCCAGTAATCCCACTCCTGGGTATATATCTGGAGAAAACTAATTTGAAAAGATACATGCATCCCAATGTTCATAGCAGCACTATTCACAATAGTCAAGACATGGAAGCAACCTAAATGTCCATCAACAGATGACTGGATAAAGAAAATGTGGTATATACATTTATACAATGGAATATTACTCAGCCATATAAAGAATGACATAATGCCATTTGCAGCAACATAGACGGACCTAGAGATTATCATACTAAGTGAAGTAAGTCAGAAAGAAAAATACCACATGGTATCACTTATATGTGTAATCTAAAATATGATACCAATGAACTTATTTATGAAACAGAAACAGACTCACAGACATAGAAAACAACTTATGGTTACCAGAGGGGAAGGGGGGTAGGGGAGAGATAAATTAGGAGCTTGAGATTAGCAGATACAAACTATTATATATAAATAAATAAATAAACAACAAGATCCTACTGTATAGCACAGGTAGCTATATTCAATATCTTGTAATAAACCATAATGGAAAAGAATTTTAAAAGTAGGCTAAAAAAGATTAGAGAGGTCGAATCACAGTGAATGGTGACACTCAACTCAAGCCAGTTCCTCCAAATCAGTGTCCTTGTGTTTTTCATGCTATATTGACCATGGTGCTACCAAGTGACTTGAAGAGAAGTAAAATGCCCCCAGTCTGAACTGAAAGAAAACTCAAAGTCAAAATGCTAATTGCACATTTGCTGGGTTTGTCAGTGGGGGAACATCTTCCAAACACGAACATTTCTTCTTCCAAATCATCAGCAACTACCTTGAGCTCAAATGTGCTTTACAAGTGAAATTAAATGTAAGTCTATTAAAATGGCTATAAGTTTATATAATAAGAAAGTATGGCCAAGCTTCTTTGATGCAGTTTAAATAAATTCTTTAAATTCTGGATCTGTCCAATTTCATTTGAGATATTTTCATATCTCCAGAAATCTTATCTCAGGCCACCTCCCCCACTTACATTCTAGGTGAACTAATTCAGTGCTCTTTGTAGTGCTGTTTCTCTCTTTTCTTTTTTTTTTTTTTTTTAACGTCTTTATTGGAGTATAATTGCTTTACAATGGTGTGTTACTTTCTGCTTTACAACAAAGTGAATCAGCTATATGTATACATATATCCCCATATCGCCTCCCTCTTACGTCTCCCTCCCACCCTCCCTATCCCACCCCTCTAGGTGGTCACAAAGCACTGAGCTGATCTCCTATGCTATGCAGCTGCTTCCCACTAGCTACCTATTTTACGTTTGGTAGCGTATATATGTCCATGCCACTCTCTCACTTTGTCCCAGCTTACCCTTACCCCTCCCCATATCCTCAAGTCCATTCTATACGTCTGTGTCTTTATTCCTGTCCTGCCCTGAGGTTCTTCAGGACCTTTTTATTTTATTTTAGACTCCATATATATGTGTTAGCATACGGTATTTGTTTTTCTCTTCCTAACTTACTTCACTCTGTATGACAGACTCTAGGTCCATCCACCTCACTACAAATAACTCAATTTCATTTCTTTTTATGGCTGAGTAATATTCCATTGTATATAGGTACCACATCTTCTTTATCCATTCATCTGTCGATGGACACTTAGGTTGCTTCCATGTCCTGGCTATTGTAAATAGAGCTGCAATGAACATTGTGGTACAAGACTCTTTTTGAATTATGGTTTTCTCAGGGTATATATCCAGTAGTGGGATTGCTGGGTCATATGGTAGTCCCATTTTTAGTTTTTTAAGGAACCTCCATACTGTTCTCCATAGTGGAGAACACTATGGAGAACACGGTATATCAATTTACATTCCCACCAACAGTGCAAGAGGGTTCCCTTTTCTCCACACCCTCTCCAGCATTTCTTGTTTGTAGATTTTTTGATGATGACCATTCTGACTGGTGTGAGGTGATACCTCATTGTAGTTTTGATTTGCATCTCTCTAATGATTAGTGATGTTGAGCATCCTTTCATGTGTTTGTTGGCAATCTGTATATCTTCTTTGGAGAAATATCTATTTAGCTTTTCTGCCCATTTTGGATTGGGTTGTTTTTTTGATATTGAACTGCATGAGTTGCTTGTAAGTTTTGGAGATTAATCCTTTGTCAGTTGCTTCATTTGCAAATATTTTCTCCCATTCTGAGGGTTGTCATTTCATTTTGTTTATGTTTTCCTTTGCTGTGCAAAAGATTTTAGTTTCATTAGGTCCCATTTATTTATTTTTGTTGTTATTTCCATTTCTCTAGGAGGTGGGTCAAAAAGGATCTTGCTGTGATTTATGTCATAGAGTATTCTATGTTTTCCTTATTAAAAGAGTTTTATAGTGTCTGGTCTTACATTTAATTCTTTAATCCATTTTGAGTTTATTTTTGTGTACGGTGTTAGGGAGTGTTCTAATTTCATTCTTTTACATGTAGCTGTTCAGTTTTCCCAGCACCAATTATTGAAGAGACTGTCTTTTCTCCATTGTATATTCTTGCCTCCTTTATCAAAAATAAGGTGACCATATGTGCGTCGGTTTATCTCTGGGCTTTCTTTCCTGTTCCATTGATCTATATTTCTGTTTTTGTGCCAGTACCATACTGTCTTGATTACTGTAGCTTTGTAGTATAGTCTGAAGTCCAGGAGCCTGATTCCTCTAGCTCCATTTTTCTTTCTCAAAATTGCTTTGGCTATTCGGGGTCTTCTGTGTTTCCATACAAATTGTGAAATTTTTTCTTCTAGTTCTGTGAAAAATGCTATTGGTGGTTTGATAGGGATGGCATTGAATCTATAGATTGCTTTGGGTAGTATAGTCATTTTCAAAATGTTGATTCTTCCAGTCCAAGAACATGGCATATCTCTCCATCTATTTGTATCATCTTTAATTTCTTTCATCAGTGTCTTATAGTTTTCTGCATACAGGTCTTTTGTCTCCTTAGGTAGGTTTATTCCTAGGTATTTTATTCTTTTTGTTGCAATGGTAAATGGGAGTGTTTCCTTAATTTCACTTTCAGATTTTTCATCATTAGTGTATAGGAATGCAAGAGATTTCTGTGCATTAATTTTGTATCCTGCTACTTTACCAAATTCTTTTCTGCTAGCATCTTTAGGACTCTCTATGTATAGTATCATGTCATCTGCAAACAGTGACAGCTTTACATCTTCTTTTCTGATTTGGATTCCTTTTATTTCTTTTTCTTCTCTGATTGCTGTGGCTAAAACTTCCTAAACGATGTTGAATAATAGTGGTGAGACTGGACAACCTTGTGTTGCTCCTGATCTTAGTGGAAATGGTTTCAGTTTTTCACCATGGAGAATGATGTTGGCTGTGGGTTTGTCATATATGGCCTTTATTATGTTGAGGTAAGTTCCCTCTGTGCCTACTTGCTGGAGGGTTTTTATCATAAATGGGTGTTGAATTTTGTCAAAAGCTTTTTCTGCATCTATTGAGATGATCATATGGTTTCTCCTTCAATTTGTTAATATGGTGTATCACATTGATTGATTTGCATATATTGAAAAATCCTTGCATTGCTGGGATAAACCCTACTTGATCACGGTGTATGATCCTTTTAATGTGCTGTTGGATTCTGTTTGCTAGTATTTTCTTAAGGATTTTTGCATCTATGTTCATCAGAGATATTGGCCTGCAGTTTTTTTTCTTTGTGACATCTTTGTCTGGTTTTGGTATCAGGGTGATGGTGGCCTTGCCGAATGAGTTTGGGAGTGTTCCTCCCTCTGCTATATTTTGGAAGAGTTTGAGAAGGATAGGTGTTAGTTCTTCTCTAAGTGTTTGATAGAATTTGCCTGTGAAGCCATCTGGTCCTGGGCTTTTGTTTGTTGGAAGATTTTAAATCACAGTCTCAATTTCAGTGCTTGTGATTGGTCTGTTTATATTTTCTATTTCTTCCTGGTTCAGTTTTGGAAGGTTGTGCTTTTCTAAGAATTTGTCCATTTCTTCCAGGTTGTCCATTTTATTGGCATATAGTTGCTTGTAGTAATCTCTCATGATCCTTTGTATTTCTCCAGTGTCAGTTGTTACTTCTCTTTCATTTCTAATTCTATTAATTTGAGTCTTCTCCCTTTTTTTCTTGATGAGTCTGGCTAATTGTTGATCAATTTTGTTTACCTTCTCAAAGAACCAGCTTTTAGTTTTATTGTTCTTTGCTGTTGTTTCCTTCATTTCTTTTTCATTTATTTCTGATCTAGATGATCAGATCAGAAATCTTTATGATTTCTTCCTTCTGCTAACTCTGGGAGTTTTTTGTTCTTTTTCTCTAATTGCTTTAGGTGTAAGTTTAGGTTGTTTATTTGAGATTCTTCTTGTTTCTTGAAGTAGGATTGTATTGCTATAAACTTCCCTCTTAGAACTGCTTTTGCTGCATCCCATAGGTTTTGGGTCGTCGTATTTTCATTGTCATTTGTTTCTAGGTATTTTTTGATTTCCTCTTTGATTTCTTCAGTGATCTCTTGGTTATTTAGCAGTGTATTGTTTAGCCTCCATGTGTTTGTATTTTTTACAGTTTTTTTCCTGTAATTGATATCTAGTCTCATAGCGCTGTGGCTGGAAAAGATACTTGATACGATTTGTCTTTCTGGTGGGTGGGACAGCATCCGATGGTGTGTTTTGGGGTGTCTGTAATCTTATTATGAATTTAGGCAGCCTCTCCGCTAATGAGTGGGGTTTTGTTCCTGTCTTGCTAGTTGTTTGGCATAGTGTGTCCAGCACTGTAGTTTGCTGGTTGTTAAGTGGAGCTGGGTCTTAGCGTTGAGATGGAGATCTCTGGGAGAGCTTTCGCCCTTTGATATTACGTGGATCCAGGAGGTCTCTGGTGGACGAATGTCCTGAACTTGGCTCTCCCACCTCAGAGGCACAGGCCTGACATCCGGCGAGAACACCAAGACCCTGTCAGCCACATGGCTCAGAAGAAAAGGGAGGAAGGAACAGAGGAAGGAAGGTAGGAAGGAAAGTTATTAAAATAAAAAAATTATTAAAAATTAAAAATAAAAAAAGAAAGAAGAGAGCAACCAAACCAAAAAACAAATCCACCAATGATAGCAAGCACTAAAAACTATACAAAAAACAAACAGACAAACAAATAAAGGAGAGACAGAACCCTAGGACAAATGGTAAAAGCAAAGCTATACAGACTAAATCACATAAAGAATCATACACATACACACTCACAAAAAGAGAAAAGGAAATATATATATACATCTGACAAAAAAAAAAACGGAGAGCAACCAAATCAGTAAATAAATCTACCAATGATAATAAACTCTAAATATTAAAGTAAGATAAACATAAAACCAGAAACAAATTAGATGCAGAAAGCAAACCCCAAGTCTACAGTTGCTCCCAAAGTCCACCGCCTTGATTTTGGGATGATTCATTGTCTATTCATATATTCCACAGATGCAGAGTACATCAAGTTGATTATGGAGATTTACTCCGCTGCTTCTGAGGCTGCTGGGAGAGATTTCCCTTTCTCCTCTGTTTGCACAGCTCCTGGGGTTCAGCTTTGGACTTGGCCCCGCCTCTGCGTGTAGGTCACCTGAGGGCGTCTGTTCTTCGCTCAGACAGGACGGGGTTAAAGAAGCAGTTGATTAGGGGGCTCTGGCTCACTCAGGCTGGGGGGAGGAAAGGGTACGGAATGCAGGGCGAGCCTGCAGCAGCAGAGGCCAGTGTGAGATTGCAACAGCCTAAGGCGTGTGTTCTCCCGGGTAAGTTGTCCCTGGATCACAGGACCCTGGCAGTGGCGGGCTGCACAGGCTCCTGGGAGGGGCGGTGTGGATAGTGACCTGTGCTTGCACACAGGTTTCTTGCTGGCTGCAGCAGCAGTCTTAGCGTCTCATGCCCATCTCTGGGCTCCACGCTGATAGCCGCGGCTCGCGCCCATCTCTGGAGCTCATTTAGGCAGTGTTCTGAATCCCCTCTCCTCGCGCACCCCGAAACAATGGTCTCTTGACTCTTAGGCATGTCCAGCCTTTTTCTGGGCTCCCTCTGGCTAGCTGTGGCACACTAGCCCCCTTCAGGCTGTGTTCACGCAGCCACCCCCAGTCCTCTCCCTGGGATCCGCCCTCCAAAGCCCGAGCCTCAGCTCCCTGCCCCCACCTGTCCTGGCGGGTGAGCAGACAAGCCTCTTGGCCTGGTGAGTGCTGGTCGGCACTGATCCTCTGTGGAGGAATCTCTCCGCTTTGCCCTCTGAACTGCTGTTTTTGAAGCTTCCCCCCTGCCTCCCCCCGTCTCCGCTAGTGAAGGGGCTTCCTAGTGTGTGGAAACTTTTCCTCCTTCACAGCTCCCTCTTACTGGTACAGGTCCCATCCCTATTCTTTTGTCTCTGTTTTTTCTTTTCTCTTTTGCCCTACCCAGGTACGTGGGGAATTTCTTGTCTTTTGGGAGGTCTGAGGTCCTCTGCCAGCATTCAGTAGGTGTTCTGTAGGAGTTGTTCCACATGTAGATGTATTTCTGGTGTATTTGTGGGGAGGAAGGTGATCTCCATGTCTTACTCCTCCGCCATCTTGAAGGTCTCTCCCTCTCTCTTTTCTAAGATGGGATAAAATTTTATGTACAATGAAACTTTGTAAACTGAAGCTTTTTCACATAGTAACTGGTAAGGTTTCCAAGACAGAGAAGGTATTTTTTGACGTGAGGTAACTGGTGGTTTCTGAAGAACAGGGAATATATCTGAAGTGGGATACAACTTGGTTCATCTGAGATAAAAGTTTAGCCAATGCACAAGCACAAAGTCTATTTTTCTGAGAAAAAGAATTCTGTTTTTAAACTCCCCTACTAGTCTACATCTTGCTTACCATTTGGGAACCAGTGCCTGGCATATGACAGCTGCTTTGTAAATATTTGTTGAGTAGAAGGAAAATAATTGCACCTGTTCTTGAATCCATACCTGAGTTTCGACACTGAATCCCCCTCCCAATTTGACTTCAGTGATGCAATGCCATCGGCAGTTTTATCATGAAATAAAATGTAAGACATGTAATAATGTCATTTTTTCTTTACGTCATTTTTTTTTCTGCATGACACAGAGCTGTTATTACTTTAAATGACTTTCAAAGCCGTTTTTCTTCCTGATATTGTTGAAGCGAGTTAAACAGCACTTGTTCAGAATGCACAGTGATTAGTTTTCAGGTTCCAAGATCATTCTTTGGATTGAAAACCTGCAAGCTGACTTAGCTTAGAGAATTTTGTGCTGGTAACATGCAACAGATTACTGTGTTCCCTCTAAGTAATTCCATTTAAAATGATAAATTGGGGACTTCCCTGGTGGTCCAGTGCGTAGGACTCTGCATTCCCAATGCAGGGGGCCCGGGTTAGATCCCTCATTGGGGAACTGGATCCCGCATGCATGTCACAACTAAGAGTTCACATGCTCGCATGCCGCACCTAAGAAGTCTGCATGCTGCAACTAAAAAGATCCCACAAAATACAATGAGATCCCACGTGCCGCAACTAAGACCCAGCGCAGCCAAAATAAATTAAAACAAACAAACAAAAACCCTTAAAAAATAAAATAAAGTGATAAATTAACTAATATAACTGGTCCTTGTATTTCATCTTTCTCAAAACTTTATAGTTTGGGAGCTCCAGTGACCTCACCTAATGCCAGTCTCCATACTTTTATTATAATTATATTTTTCTGTGAAAAAATCACTCCTGGTCTAGTGATTTGTATATAGCAAGTGCTCGTTATTTTTTTTGAAAAAGAAATGAATAAAATGTATAGCAGGTGTAAACTGAGGAGACACTGATCAGACACACGCAAAACACAGCTTTCCTTTAACCTGTCAGTTGATCTCATCCTGCTCTCACCCCCTCTTCCCAGGGATGGCAGAATAATACACTTGATCCTACCACTTAAAAGTAATTTCTTCCCGTTTTAAACAGTCATTTAAAATGAACCCATTAGTCTTTCTGTGCTTCTCTCCTTGCTCTGGGAGGTGCAGGACAAATTTACAAGGCCTCACGGCAGAGCAGGAGAGGTGTTTCAGCCTCTCTCTGTCCTGTGAGTCCTCCTTGGATTGACTGAATGTTGTTTGGCCACTTGGTCTCTGGGCATCTGGGATGGTGGCCCCCCCACCCCGTGTCCTGCAGTTGCCTGTGGCATTGAGGTCTCTGCACTCCTCCCCCACTGCTGCTTCCTGACCCCGGGCATTTGCCACCATTCAGACCACTCAGTATTTCTAAATGAATGAATGAGCATCTCAGGGTTAACATCACCTCTTCTCTCTCCTTCCAAACCTATCTTTTCCACCTTGTTCCTGTTCCATCATAAATCACCTAGATGGTAAGTGCGGGGAGAGGAAGGTGGTGGTGGGGAGTATGAGGGTGGGGAGGGGAGAGGAAGGTCACTATTATAGTGGAGAGGTCACCATAATTCTAATAAAGTGATTTTTAGTCTAGTAGAATATTATCATTTTGTTATTATTTATTCCTTCTATTAGAAAGATAATATGACCATATCATAAACAAGTTAGAACAGAAAAAAGAAGACAGTAATTTCACTATGCTAACCCAATTTCTATTAATATGTTGGTGGTATATATTTCTTCTTTTATATCCACCATTCATAATAATTTAAGTTGTAAAACACCATTTTTAAAATATTTAATATTTCTTCTATCAGAGGACAATACTTAAAAGCAAATGCAAGTATTCCATCAACTAATATTTACTGAGTCCCAAATATATGTGCATCACGTGTCAGGTACCATGGAGACACGAAAGTTAAATCAGACACACTTCCTACCCACCATAAACTTACAACCTAGAAGGAGAAGTAAGGCTTTTACATAACTATTTAAAAGGTAGCAAGTAATAAAGCCGTAATAGAGATAGAGACAAACTGCTTTGGGGAATCCACTTCTGTAATATCCCTTTAAAACACGTGGGAATCACATGCCAACATGTTAACCCATTAATTATGTAAGTAATAAATGCCAAGGCATTTTAATGATTTCATCATATGGCATCTTATAATGGCCATTAATAGTAATATTTTCTACTAGATTTTTTCCTACTCAACATCAATTTTCTAGGTATTAGAAATTTTATTTATTCATTAAATAGTCATATGACATCATCTGCAAGATTTCCTGACTCACGTTGGAATGCTCTGTTGCTTTTAGATGCCATTTTCTGAGTTTATATTCATTACACTTTTCTTTGGATAATTTAACGTGGTGTAGTTGATGTAAAAAATATTAAGAAATCCCTAAGTTGGAGTACACAGTAAAACTGCATACGAATAGTTTTGTATATGGCATATAAACCATAATGGTGTTCTGTGGGAAAATGCGCTAACCAAGGTAGTTCTATTCCTCCCAAATGCTAAAGCGACTCAATGACTGTAAAATCTATCTTTTCAAATCATGACCTTTTTTTCTCCTATGAAAGTGTGTGAGGGTCTCTGCAGTTTTCAAACCAAACATCATTATCATCATTTTATGTGGCCCTAAATTTTACCAAATATGTTTGATCTTGGACTAAAGAAATATGTCATCTTGTTTATCACTTTTTATGCCAAATGATAAAGCTGCTGGTATGTAGCCCATAAATATTTTATTAGGTTTTATATATGCATTAAGCTAGCAAGGTGTCTTATTTTCATGAATTTATTACAATAATTTAAGTAGTCGTAATAATGAAAATTTGCATGTAAATAATTCTTTTCTCCTGGGAACTCTGAGTGCTTTTGCACATCAATTAATGCCAGATGGCAGCACCATTATTCCCAACTTTATTTTATTTTTCCATCTTTATAATGCATTGCTTCGGGTTTTTGTTTCTAGCCAATGTCAATTACTGGGCTGGCTATTGTTGGCCTCCAAAACCAGCCTTTTTTGAGGATTAATTACTTAACAGAATGATACTTCCCAGTAGAAACTCTATGATGGAAAGTTTTGCTTTCATCAGATACAGATTAAAAGTCATTCCCCTGGCTTCACTTTCAATAAAAATCTTGACTATACATTCAGACTACATGTTATTAAGAACTGCCAAAAGTTATTTTTCTATCATTAACAACTTCTCCTTTCTAATCACTAAATTAATTATTCATATAAAGGAGTTACTTATACACTAAAAAAAACCAGTACCTTTAAAAGCGTCATCCTCAGGCTTGTAGCATTTCTCTTCTCTAGAAGTAGAGGTGCTTAACGTGGGATTCATAAGACAGGCTTCAAGCGTCTGTGAATTTCTAGAAATGCCCAAAAGGGAAAGAACAAAACACAAGAGAAGTTTTTACAGTGGTTGGTGCCAAACTTTTGAACCTGCTCTTCCTGGGGGATCTGCCTGGGCCTGGGATCCATTTTTGTTTTAAGAATCCAACCGGGGCCCAGCCTTGACGCTTCTTTGGGAAATGATTGTGAATTGGAGCTACTTCTCTGATCCTCTTTTCACACTTTTTTAAAAAAATCATGATTCTGTTATACTTAGTTACTTATAATAAATTCCTTCTTTTGGAAATTACTTTCTGAAAGATTAGGAAATCCTATTAAATGCTTCATATATGGCCTTTGTTACTTTAATATTTAAAACAAATAATTCACAAATGCAACTCTTCTGTTTTAGAAGCAAAGTTACGTAAGGAAGAATAAACAGAGGGAGTATCAGGGTTCTAGTTTCTGACTATAGTCACTGTGTGCACATTTCTGTCAAGTCCCAGACAGTGAATTACTGTAACTTAGTTCTGTCAAGTGCCCAGTTTCTAGAATCTATACTATTGCATATTTTATGAATTTGTTTTTGAAGCCAATATCTCATTTCTGGCTACTCCAGGGAAATCCCAAACCACTGGATATTTTAGCATGAGCCAAAGTCTTGCAATCTACAAATTTTGTTTGAAATCTCTGTCTTATGTATGCTATGTTCTAGCTATTTAAAACAGGCAAATACATAGAAGATGAAACCACATCTTTACTTCATGTGTTCATAGAATACGTCAACTATTTCATCAGATTAGGGAATTTTGATGATGGGAATTCTAATAATTTTTACTGATTGTGTACCATGTGCAGAGCACTATAAGGAGGGTAAAAAGATGTACAATTAAGCTACCGAAAGCCGGATGCCAGACATTTTTTTTTTTTTTTTTTTTTGCGGTACGCGGGCCTCTCACTGTTGGGGCCTTTCCCGTTGTGGAGCACAGGCTCCGGACGCGCAGGCTCAGCGGCCATGGCTCATGGGCTCAGCCGCTCCGCGGCATGTGGGATCTTCCCGGACCGGGGCACGAACCCGTGTCCCCTGCATTGGTAGGCGGACTCTCAACCACTGCGCCACCAGGGAAGCCCGATGCCAGACATTTTTTAAAACATAGTTTCTAAAGGTCAAAATAATCCTTTCAACTAAGAATTATTTTCACAGTTTTACAGACAAGCACTTGAGGCTCATAAACGTTTAATCAATGATTTGAATTCACCCAGTTTATTAAAGGTAAAACCACGGTTCAAATCCAGCTGATGATTCCAAATCCCCGACTCTTTCGACTACCTTTATAATTCACTGTCTTCTTAGTACTGGGTCACTTTTTTTGTTAGGTTTTGTTAGTTAGGTTTTGTTTCTTTTAAGGGATGAACGTTTGGGGTAAAAGCTCATTGTTCAATGAATCAAATATAATCCAACTTTTTAGGGAGCTCCTCCCTGAATTTAGTATTAGAAATATTGAGACATTGTTTTAACCATTTTTTAGACTGTGGGCCTTTGGGATGCAACAACAATAATATGAAAGATTATACACTTTTGCTTTATTTCTTGTTTTTAATTTAGCCAAGATATAAAACACCTGTTCAATGCATAACCAGTTCTTTTGAACAAATTAACCGAGTCAGTCTAAAAAACAAAAACTACAGCTATTAGAAAGGCTAAGATAAAAATTTAAAAAAACCTGATTATACCAAATGGTAGCAAGAAGGCAGAGGAGCAGGGATTCTCACTCATTGCTGGTGGGAACGGAAAATGGTCCAGCCACCTCGGAAGACGGTTCGGCAGTCTCTTACAAAGATAACACAGCTTTACCATACAATCTAGCAATTGCACTCCCTGGTATTTATTTACCCAAATGAGTTGAAAACATGTCCACACAAAAACCTGCCCACAAAGGTTTATAGCAGCTTTATTAATAATTGTCAAAACTAGAAGAAACCAAGATGTTCGGAAAATGGTGAATGGATAAACACACTGTGGTACAATACATTCATACTATGGAACACTATTCAGTGATTAAAAAATGAGCTATCAAGACACAGAAAGACACAGAGAAACCTTAAATGCAAATCGCTTAGTGAAAGAAGCCAGTCTGAAAGGTCAGTATTCTATATGATGCTAACTATATGACATTCTGGAAAAGGCAAAACTATGGAGACAGTAAGAAAAAAAATTCAGTGGTTACCAGAGGTTAGGGAAGTGAGGGAGGAGAGGGATGAATCAGAGCACAGGGGATTTTGGGGCAGTGAAACTATTAGCTATGATACTGTAATGGTGGGTACGTGCCATTACTTAAAACAAAAACAAAAACAAAACAAAACTCTGTTTCCTCTACTCTTCGTACACCAAATGTGTGTGGGGTTTTCCCACACCAACCAATCCTCCAACTCCCCAGACACCAAATGGGTGTCCCACAACTCAATTCTGATACTAACTACCCAGAGTTAGTGTAGACCTCGCAGGTTAAGGTCTCAGTGACAGAAGACCACCCCCCCCCACTTCTAATGCCAATCATAAGTAATGGGCCCCCAAGTTCACCCTTCAGTCCACCTTGCCTATAAATCAGGGTTCCCACAACTCTGTCCTCCGCTTTGATAACCTGCTATAACAACTCACAGAACTCAGGGAAACACGTTTACCAGTGTATTATAAAGGATACATATGAACAGCCAGATGAAGAGGTACATAGGGCAAGGTCCAGAAGCTTCCTAGGTGCAGAAGCTTCTGTCCCTGTGGAGTTGGGGTGTGCCACCCTCCGAGCACGTGGATATATTCGCCAACCTGGAAGCTTTCCAAACCCCTTAGCTTACGGATATTTTTGAGAGGCCTCATCTCAACGGCATGGTTGATTATTAACTCAATCTCCAGCCTCTTTCCCCTCCCCAGAGAATAGAGGGTTGGGGATGAAAGCTCCAAGCTTCTAGTCGTGGCTTGGTCTTTCTGGTGACCAGACCCTATCCTGAAGCTATCCAGGAGCCCACACAGGGTTATCTCCTTAGAACAAAACACACTCCTATCACCCAGGAATTTCCAAGGGATTTAGGAAGCTCTGTGAAAGACTCTGTTATCGCCCCCATCACTCAGGAAATTATGAAGATTTTAAGAGCCCTCTGTCAGGAATTGGGGATCAAAGACTAAATATTAGAATAAAAGATGCTCCTCGCACCCCAGTCACTCAAGAAATTGCTACAAGGGTTTTAGGAACTCTGGGTCAGGAACGGGAGAAGAGACCAAGAATTATATTTATTATGTCACAGGTGGACACATGACAAATACATTTGGCAAAACCCATAGGACTGTACAACACAAAGATGAACCCCAATGTAGACCCTTGTTAATAATAATGTAACAATATGGGTTCTTCAATTGTATCACACTAATGCAAGATGTTGATAATTGGGGAAACTGTAAGCAGGGGAGAAAAAGGCTCTATAGGAGCTTTCTCTACTATCTGCTCAATCATCTGTGAACGTAAAACTGCTCTAACAAAACCAAAACCAAGCCTATTAATTTTTTTAAAAAAGGAAAAGAAATTTTAAAACAGTCAATGAGGCTCGTTGTCAAACTGGTCAATGAAAAAGTTAATGTAACATTTAACGCGATAAGCTTAGGTACAGAAAGAATCTAATCAAATCATTGTATAAGAGTTGATCACAACTGCCTGCCATGAGACCATACCAGAAGCAGCTATGGCCTCTGCAGTTCGGAGTAACATTTGAAAGAAAGTCTACACTGATGTAAACCATGGGCAGACAGAGATAAGGAAGGTAATGCGACATACTTTTTTTTTTTTTTTTTTTGGCGGTACGCGGGCCTCTCACTGTTGTGGCCTCTCCCGTTGCGGAACACAGGCTCCGGACACGGCTCAGTGGCCATGGCTCAGGGGCCCAGCCGCTCCGCGGCATGTGGGATCTTCCCGGACCGGGGCACGAACCCGTGTCCCCTGCATTGGCAGGCGGACTCTCAACTACTGCGCCACCAGGGAAGCCCCAGTAATGCGACATACTTTTAAAAACAGTGACTCCCTCAGGTCACGTTTTATTTTCACAAACTTGTTCTACATGAACTTTGAAATCTTATCAAGGTTTTGTCCAAATGATAAAAGCAGACTAGGACGCCCATAGCGAAATAAAGGTAGAAATAATTGTTTATGTCAATCTAAGCTGTACTAGCTAGAGCTTTTGCAGAGGAGACAGGCTGCCCTGTGTTGTTATTCATGCCTCGTACCCTTTTCATTCTACACTTCTATGCAAGTTACCTCCTTGCATCATATTCATTTTCAAATAGCGCTGAGTCTTTCAATCTGATCTTTCCATGCCCAGCAGGAGGAGACCAGGGAGCCTAGGGCACTCCCAAACCCAAGTTTCTGTGTCTAGAATTCTTATTTTGAATTTTATAGAGCTGATAGTCATATATCAGTGATAAGAAATTCAAACATAAAATTATGCTTTTAATCCTTAGACGGGTTATAGTGAGGCGGCACGGATTTAGTTCAGTCTCCTCTTTCTGTGGAGCACAAACTCCGAGCAAACAGACTATCCAAGGCCAGTCTTATGATATCGAATCTAGTATTCTTTTCATAAAAGTATGCAATCTTGATATGATCTAAACGCCTTACAGGCATATCTGATCCTGTTAGGTAAGGAGTATGTCCAGTAACAGCTGACTCCATAACTGGAGTCTGGTATCCTAGTCTGCAAAAGCCAGAACCTGGGCTCTATTATTTTAGTAAACATGTGTTTAAATTTTTATAAAAGGAACATATAATCATCATAGAAAATTTCACAGAAGAAGATGCAGGAGGAGGCGTAGAAGTTGGAAGATGAAGAGGGAGAAAGGAGAAATGGGAGAGAAGAAAGGAGGGAGAGAGAGAGGGAGGGGAAGAAGGAGGAAAAAAAGAAAAATCGGGCTTCCCTGGGGGCGCCGTGGTTGAGAGTCCGCCTGCCGATGCAGGGGACACGGGTTTGAGCCCCGGTCCAGGAAGATCCCACATGCCGCGGAGCGGCTGGGCCCGTGAGCCATGGCCACTGAGCCTGCGCGTCCGGAGCCTGTGCTCCGCAACGGGAGAGGCCACGACAGTGAGAGGCCCGCGTACCTTAAAAAAAAAAAAAAAGAAAGAAAAATCACTTACAACTTCAGCACTCTGAAGTAAGGAATGTAAGCATTATACTGCTTAACATCGCCGATGGTTTGTAATGTTCTCCACATTCTTGTAACCTGCCTTTTTCTACTTAACATCTTTTAACGGGAGGCAGTGTAGGCAGTGACAGAAGGTGGCAGAAACTGTACAGGTAGTGGATGGGAGCGTAAGCTGTAGAGCTAGACTGTCTGGTTCACATCCTGGCTCAGATTCTCGCTAGCTGTGTGACCCTGAGCAGGCTACTCGACCTCGCTGTTACCTCAGTTTCCCGTCTACAAAATGGAGATAATAATAGTAACTACTTCTATCATGAGGATTCAATGGCTTAATATATTTAACCACTTATAACAGTGCCTGGCACAAAGTATACTCTATATCAAAAGGCAGTAAATTTTTTCAGTAAAGAACCAGACAGTAAATATTTTAGGCTCTGCAGGGTCATATAGTTTCTATCACAACTCCGCAATGCTGCCTTCATGGAGACTGAATTTGAATTTCACATAATTTTCACGTCATGAAATACTACTCTTCTTTTGATGATTTCAACCATTTTAAAAATGTAAAAACCGCTTTAGCTCATGAGCTGTGCAAAAATCAGTAGTAGGCTGGGCCTCTGGGCCAGAGTTTGCTGACCTCTGTTCTGTATAATTAGCAGACATTATTATGTCTCTAGTATCTTTCTATAAATTATTTTTAATGGTTGCTTAGAACAAGATTATTTGGATGTCCTATAATTTACTTAGTCCCCTATGATTACAAATTATTTCCAGTGTTCATTACTACAAGCCATTCTCCAATAAATATCCATGCAAAATCTTTGTGCACATTTACTATTAAACCTACACCTTAAAATGTATGTAGTGGCAGCTACCAAAATGGCTGGCAGAGCATCTAAAAAGAAACAGACTCTGGGGCTTCCCTGGTGGCGCAGTGGTTGAGAGTCCGCCTGCCGATGCAGGGGACACGGGTTCGTGCCCCGGTCTGGGAGGATCCCACATGCCGCGGAGCGGCTGGGCCCGTGAGCCATGGCCGCTGAGCCTGCGCGTCCGGAGCCTGTCCTCCGCGGCGGGAGAGGCCACAGCAGTGAGAGGCCCGCGTAACGCATAAAAAAAAAAAAAAAAAAAAAGAAACAGACTCTGAAGAAGTAGCCTTGAAAATAAATCTTGTATAGATACAGCAAATTTCAAACATGTTAGAGAAGGAGCTCTACAAGTAGAATATATATTCATACACACATAGAACTTACTTGGTACCATTCTAAGCCTTCTATGTATATTAAATCATTTAGTCCGCAAAACAATCCTATGAGAAACAGGTGCAATCATCATCCCCATCATCACCCCCAAGATACAAAAGAGGAAACTGAGGCACAGAAAAGCTAAGTAACTTCCCCAAGGTCACACAGCTGGCTGGTGGCAGAGGCAGGATTCAAACCTGGTCTGTGCAGCACTATGGCCCATATTCCTGAAGAAGATGCTGCACTGCTTCTGCAACAGGAGAGGCCTGGCGAGTGTGCACACCCAGGTCCTCACTTTATAAAGTACCTGTGGTCTTTGGCTCATGTTTGGCACGCATGAACGACCTCACACTCTAATAACTGGCACAAATTTTATCTGTCAATGGGACACTTCGGTGGAAACGGTGAATGCCCACCTAACCTTCCTCTTTTGTCCTCGAACTCCTTCCCCATACCGACTCTTCATTAAATTGCCCTGCATTTCTTACCCAAAAGACTTGTGCTCTATAAACAGTAAAGACTGACTGGAGCGTACTTTCACATCTCGTTTTTCAAGTCAGGGTCCCAAATCTGCCAAATTCACGTGGCAAACTCCGGGTGGAGCTTCGCCTTGAGTGGAGGGCCAGGGACGGCCACGGGAATGCAAATTTCGGATAAGTACCTTCTTCCATGGAAACAAAACCGCGGCTCGTGTCGAAGGTCTCTCCCGCGTGGCCCCCGCAGCAGAAGGGCGGGCTTGCTCTGGCCCCTCGCCGGGTCCCCGAAGGCGCAGTCTCGCGTCGGTGTGGACCAAACCGCCAGCCTCCGCCGCCAGGCTCAGACGCCGAGTTGCGCTCTCTCCCGGTCCTTCCGGCTTGTGCTGAGATGCGGGCGACTGTCCCAGAAAGGAGTTATGCGAGTGGGTCGTTCGACTTTGCGGGGAAATTATTCCAGCTTTCGTTTCTCCTTCTGATTTCTCTCCCTCCTGGGACCCGACTGCGAGTTATCCCCATGAGGCTGAGCAGCCAACGCCGCTGGCCCCAAGTTGTTGCCCGTCTCCCACTCGTGCCCAAACTAGGACAGAACCGAGAAGTAGAGAGGAAAACCAGGAAAGAAAGAAGCGGGTGCTTCAAACGGGACCACGCTTGTGCAGACGCGGCGGCGGACTTGGAGCAGCGGGGCGGGGAGTCCTGGCCGAGGCCCGGGACTCCGCCCGCCGGGGGGCGCCGGGACGCTGGGCGCGTGCGCTGTGCGGCCCCAGCCCCGGCCGCAGCTGCCGTGATGCCTATTTTAGTCAAAGCCGCTGCGGACGCGGAGACCCGGCAGCGGCCGAGCAGCCTCCCGACCCGCCGATCGGCCGAGGCTTTCGCGTCGGGGTCCCGTCGAGCCTTCGCGTCCGTGTCCCCTGCGCCCCGCCGCTACCGCCCCAAACTTTGGCCAGCACCAACCGGGCTCCGCTCCAGGGACGAGCCAGGTAAGGAGCGGGAGGCGCAGCGGCCGCGGGCTCCCACAACGCGCCCGGCTATTTGCAGCCTCGAGCTCCCGCGGCTAAATCGGGAAGCGAAAGTTGGATCCCTGCTCAACTGGGAGCAACTTTGCCCTCCCGGGCGGCGGCTGCCTGTTCTCGGTTCCCCGGCCGCCGGGAACCCCGCCCTCTCCTCGCTGGCCGCGCCCTCGCGGGGTTCGCTGTCCTTGGAAGCCGCCCTTCACCCTGGGTCTGGGCGTCGCGGTCACAGACCCTCAGATGTCAACTGCCGCCACTCGGGTCTGGCAGCGCCAGCGTCCTCGGGCGCTTGGACCGCATCGGGTGCCGGTTCCCGCGCTCTGCTGCCCGCAAGCTCTAGGTGAGCTCGGCTTCTCCCCTCCACGAGAGGTTCACAGGGCTCCGGGCCCGCGAACCCACTACGGCTCCTCCTCGCCCCCTGTAGGGCCTCCGGGTCCCACGCGGAGGCAGCGCGCAGCCGGGCTCACCGGGTCGCGCGCTCTGGCCTCGCGCTGCGAATGCGAGGTGGGTCAGGGCGCTCACTGCACACCCGTCGTGGCCCGAGAGCCTCGGATCAAGACCAGTTGACACAGACCTTCCCTCTTTAAGGAGCGAGGTGAGCTGGGCGCCTGGGGAGAGCAGATGGCTGGGGAAACCGAGATCTACCCGCGCCCTCGTTTCTGAGGCTTTGGGAAACGTGTTGTTGGCCAGATAAGTCTCAGAAACTGCTGGCTTTGGAGCAAGAATAAGTACGAAAAGACTCTTAGCAACATAGTGCCCTTGTCATTCCGAAGATAAACGAAGGTTCAGTTAGAATCACGGAATGAATTGCGCTAGTCTATGAGCGTGACTTTTGCTCGCTGCTGTTATCGTCTTCATTTGCGTAGTTTGGTGAAGGATTAATGTTAGTTTCACCATTTAGCTATTTAGCCCTGCACACACCTACCTGAAAAGCAATAGATAAACAGGCCTTAACTAGAACAGGTAATTTAAGAAATCAGACTCGGAGGAAAAAGAAAATTTCTCTTGATTTAGTCAAAATTAACCTGAACGTTCACCAATTTACCAGTCTAATATTCCTCGTTAGACTCATTCATTCTCTGTATAAGGATAGTTCAGTGCAAGCCACATAAATCTATTAAGTAGTGGTCAAAGGAAGCTGAAACCTTTGGCAAGCAAGAGGTTTCCATATTTATTGGCAAGATCCGATCCATATTTATTGACAGTAGGTTACTGGCATTTCAAAAGAGACATATAGATAAGTATCCCTAGATAAATAATAGACATATAAACATACAAATAAAATAAATTATGTATAATAAATAATGTTAATTACTCTACAATATATATTGAATATAGAAAATTAAATAAATATATGGACTATACATATATTTTTAACAAGGTGTGGTGCATCAAAATATGTTGTAGGATTATCTCACCTTTTAAAAATTCTTTTCACCGTGTCCTTGGTTCTTGGGTTAGTAGATCATAGTTTTCCTGTCATTTCTCTTGACCAGAAATTGGTACTTTCAGTGCCAGTTGGAGAAATTTTAAAAGCCTGAAATTGAATTACAGTGAATTAGTTGGCAGTACAGGTGTAATCAGGTGGATGTGAGGGGGAATATGTATTACTTAACTGACTATATAAATATCTGTTAGAGCCACAGACTATTAAAACTTGAAGGGGTTTCAAAGACCATCTAGTCCAGTTGTCTCAATTCCCAGTAAGAAGCCAACCCAAGGAGCAGAAGTGACTTTCCCTGGCTTATGTGGCTCCCTGGCGCTTGTAGTATAGAACCTGACTCTCCCAGCCTCAGGCAGGCTTGGCACTCCCCTATCTTTACTACTGAGGTTTGGGGAGACAGAAAAGTAATTTCTAAAAATGTCTGTCATTTCTGTGTACCTTCCATATGGCTTTCACCTCTGGCATTCTCTACAGAGAAAAGGCCTTGGATATACTTAGGTGAATATGACTTTGTCCCTGTCTCGTAGAGAACACAGGTTAGTTAGGGGAACAAATGGGACAATGGGAATGAAAACACATTCTAAAGTGCAGTAGAAATGGCAGTTATTTTTAGCTTAGGTAATACTAATGCATAAGCTGATATTGACATCATGAGTGATAGAGGACATTTAATATCATTTTCCGTCTTGACAAACTTATGAGATTAATTCTGATTTGGTTCTTGAAAGCAAACTTTGTATAAATTGAGTTATTAAAATAATGATTCCTCCCCCCATCCTAATAGGTTTGTATTTTTATTGAGCCAAACATTTGGAAGGTAGAGGATTAAGAGGTACAACCTATTATGTATGAAATAAGCTACAAGTATATATTGTACAACACAGGGAATACAGCCAATACTTTATAATAACTATAAATGGAGTGTAACCTTTAAAAATTGTGAATCACCATATCATACACCTGTAACTTGTATAATATTGTACATCACCTGTACTTCAATAAAATAAAATTTGGAAAGTAGTTGAATTTCAATGATTTCTTTCCTTTTTGCAGCAAATCAATATCTAAGTCAACTATTTCTCATATGTATGAACTGTTCTAGAATTATGGGAAGAGATCTTTAATTGACTTGATCATTTCATTCACAGTTTGTAAATTTAGGCATGTATAGGTTTCTATCATCTTAAGAGATGTGGAATTCTTTCACATTTATTTATTAACATCCTTTCAAAATGCCCAACCTGATACCAATTGATTCTACCACCTAAAACCTTCATTTTAGTGTGATGGATGAAAAGAAAAAAAATGGAAAAATATGGCTTATTGTGTAACCTTATTTGGAAAGAAAATCATATTTCTAAATTAAATTTAAACATACTTTGGGTCCCCATTGGGAATTCTTTGCCCGAAACAGAACAATTCACATATTCTGTAAATCTACATAGTTTTTGCCAGGGACCAATTTGTATAATTAACAATAGAAAGAGTTTTTTAAGTACCAGAGAGGACAGGTCATATAGTAAGGAAATAGTGCCCTTTTGTGTTAAGGTTTATGTAAGCATGTGTAAAATGTATGTTCTTTGAAATGTATTTGCTACAGATTCTAATATTAAATAGTCAAATGTATACTCATGACCCATCTTCCATATAAGGAACCTGGAAGTTTACTATTTTTCAATTTGTGAGATGCAACCAACTAGAATTTTAATGGGAAAGTAAATCTTTAGACAGTTAAAGGAGTAAATGTTAACACTCTCTCTGTACATATAAATGATTATAGTAATATATTTATTATGTCATATATGATAATTTAGAATGTATATATGTACGCTCTAGTGATTTAACAAGAGTATGAAATTAAAGCCTTCCAAATATCCTAAGCCTTCAAATAGTAAATAGTAAGGTGTTAATTTTTTGAAGGTATTAAAAAAATCATTTTTTCTAGTTATTTTTCCTGTGTTTGGATTCAGTGTCACTAGTGCGAGTATGATAGAAAGCTATACTAAATAACTGTAATAGCTATGGTTTATGAACATTGGTGATTGTCTTTTAGACTAGTTAATTCCCTCATTTCTCTCTCCCCCTCCAAGTATGTTTAGATACAAACATATAGATATATGGAGTGATTATATATATATATATCAGAGAATAATTGTGCACTATGCTAAGTATTTTATATATTTCATTTCCTCATAAAGTCAATGAGGTATTATCATCATTTAACAGATAAGGAAATAGATACATTTAATATGTGACAGAGCTGGGATTTGAACCTAGGTCTGTCTAATTCATAACCACCAGAGAAGTCTATTTACCAACATTTAGTTCTCAGAAATAATTTTGGTATAACACGCATAGGGGTGATAAGATACAGCTGTCATTTTTTGATTGTCCTTTTGTTTATTTGTTTTTATAGGAATTTTCAAGATGAATTATACCAAGTCCAGCCCATTGGCAGAATCAACTGCAATAGGTTTTACACCTGAGTTAGAAACTATCCTACCTGTGCCTTCCAATGAGACCACTTGTGAAAACTGGAAAGAGATACATCATCTAGTTTTTCATGTAGCGAATATTTTTTTTGCAATTGGGTTGGTTATTCCAACTACTCTTCACCTTCATATGATACTTCTTAGGGGGATGTTAACTATAGGTAAGATACCTAACTGAGACTTTATGTAACTTTTCTATAACTTGCATCAGATGGACTTTGTATTGGGGGTTTCAAAGGATTTACATACTTGTTAACTGCGTAACTGGGTCAATAAACTTTCTATACCTCAGTTTCCCCACGTGTCAAATAAGGGTAAAAATACCACCTCCTGGGGTTGTAAGAATTCGGTGAGTGTGAGTGTGATATCTGACTTACAGTAGTGTCTGGCACATCGTAAGTACTCTATAGTTTTAACTATCATTATTTGAATAGGCATTTACTTGCTGCAGCAAGTAAAGCAACACTGGGAACAAAAACAGTTACCCAGACAAAATAGTTCAAGTAAAATTTGGGGGGTGGTGTGCTCTGTTAACCCTGATGAAGCACGTTAAATTAATCCACATCAAAATACTAAAACAATCAACTTTACTATTTTAGCCAGTGATCCTTGACAGATTACTCTCTGTGTGATTATGTCCCTGGTGATTCATTTATTCAGGTCATTTTTGAGCACCTGTAATATGTCAAACAGAAATTGACAAATGCAGTCCCCATCCTTGAGAAAGACACTCTTGGGGGCTGGAGAGAAACAGATGGGCGGTCACATAGGACAGATCAGATGCTGTGATGCAGGTGTGCACCCAGTGCCAGGGAGAAATGGACTCCATGATGGGCTCAGCAGAAAGGCAGACCAGGGTCCACTGAAGAGACAACTTTGGAGCTGGTTTTGGGAAGATGAGGATTTCTCTGAGTGTGAGTGTGTATGGTATCCAGGTAAAAGGCACAGAGGAGAGGGAGATTCAGCATGTTGAGGGAGAACGAAGAGTAGCTCATTGTGCCTGAAATATATGACAGATGACAAGAAAGGGTCAAAGAAGGTGGTAGAAGAGTAGCTAGAAGGTAGCTTGTAGGACTTCTGTGGCTGTTACCTCTGAGTCAGGTAGGGATTACAGCAGGAGGAGCAGAGTACTGAGTGAAAAAATAAAACCACACCCTGTAAAAAGCAAAAGCTAATTATGACTTTTAAGACAGAGTTTTGGAGGTGGAACAGACCAAGGGAGATCACCTAGTCCAACACTTGATAAACAAAGAAACTGAGGCCTTGGAGAAGTTAAATGACTCATCCAAAATTAAGACCAGGAAAAAGTGGTCAAACCAGGACTATAATTCAGGTTCTCCAGCTTCTCAGTCAGTCCTTCCATTATGTTACCCTGTCTCCTTTAAGTAATAAGATTTTACATGTCTTCAATATTTGCTACGCAATATTACCTAAAGAACCTTAAATTTTTTATATTTTGGGCTATTATTCAGGTGCCCCAAATCATTCCGGTGAAATTTTAAAATTGCAAATGAATAACTTTTTTAAATGGGAGATTTAGTTTTTATGTGCATATGTGCTGTTGATATATTTGTGTTGATAATTGATATTGATAATTTTACTTTAAATTTAAAATATATATTGATTCTCCCATCATAAAACTGATCAAAAGAAACTGCAGATTTGCACAAACCCCTTAGAAAACAGTTCTTTAGTGTCGTCAAAACCTATAAAGTTATTCCCCTGGCTTACTGGCAGGTGATCCACCCTAACTAAGCAAGCAGTCACAAGAACAGATACATTTTTATGTATAAAGCTGTTTTTGCTACTTATCAAAAATTACAGCCAAAACATGTCACCCGTCTACCAGTAGGGAGATAGTTAAGTAAATTACGGTTTAATTAATTACAGTCATTAAAAACTATGTATACGAAGAGTTTTAATGAAATGGGAAAATCACTGCAATAAGTAAAAGAATACGTTTTTTTTTTTTTTTTTTTTTTTTTTTTTTGCTGTACACCGGCCTCTCACTGTTGTGGCCTCTCCTGTTGCGGAGCAGAGGCTGTGGACGCACAGGTTCAGTGGCCATGGCTCACGGGCCTAGCCGCTCCGCGGCATGTGGGATCTTCCCGGACCAGGGCACGAACCCGTGTCCCCTGCATTGGCAGGCGGACTCTCAACCGCTGCGCCACCAGGGAAGCCCAAGAATAGGTTTTAAATTGTGAATTCATTAGGTTTGCCATCAGGTAAAAATACATAAAGACTGTGAGGAAGTATTAAATATCAATAGTGGTTGTCTTTAAGTAGTAGAATTATGAAGTTGTTTTTCCTCCTTTAAAAAATGGTTTTTATACTTTACAAGTTTTCTGCAACAAAGTGTGTTTTGGTTTCGTTTGTTTTGGTAATCAAACAAAAACCAAAATGTAACTTCATGTGATATTTGTCTTAGGTATTTCTAAGATGCATTTGGTTTATTTTATACATGGAGGATGACAAATGTATTAAGCTACATGCTGAAGCTACTCTAGACACCTAACATGCCCACTTCATTATTCAACAGGATGTACCCTTTACATCGTCTGGGCCACTCTCTACCGATGTGCCTTGGATATCATGATCTGGAACTCGGTGTTCCTGGGGATCAACGTTTTGCATCTTTCATATCTTTTGTACAAGAAAAGACCGGTAATTACTAACAATTAATTAATAAAGAAGAGATTTTAAAGCTGTTGCTTTTCAAGTACTTTGTTCAGACCTGAGAATGAGCATTTAACATCTTTAGGCCCTTTAATATCATTTTTCTGAAGATGAGACTTTCTATGAAAGTCTTTCTAAGACTTTCACTTTCTTTCTGAAAGTGAAATATTTGAGCACCACGAAATTTGTTCTACCGACGAGTTTTTAAAACGGCTTTAATCATTAGGGCAATTTAGACATGAGAGAACATGACAGTATTCTCTCTTTTTAGTCATCTAACTTCATTATTTATTTTGCCTATTGATATTCAAATGTCACTCTGGAAAATCTTTGCCTTGTTATAAAATTAAGTGCTCAGAGACAACTTCCGTGAACTTGCTAATGATTTACAAATAGCTTATGCTATTTTTAAAAATGTAATAGCTGTTTTTTTTCTTATGTCCAAAATACTCATTTAAGGAAATCACCATTTTTGGTGAGTTGTTATGAAAACACTAGTCTTTAACTTTTTCTTCTCCACTCCTTGTTGTATTTCCTTGGTCATACCAAGAACAGATGTAAACAGAATAGGAAAATAGCATGGCTCCTAGAAACCACTCCACAGCTGTTTGTTGACTGTCCAAAGCACATACAAATATTCAGTAAAGTAAAAGATAACCTGCTTGCTCTAATCTTATGTTCAAGGCCAGACATGCACATAGAAAACTATTAGAAAACAAGATAATTCATAGGAAATTATAATTTTGATGATACAGGTGATATATGTAATAGGCATTCCACTAGACTGTCATCTCCTCAAACATCGTAACCCAGTCTGTTTTGCGTACTGTATTAGTCAGTTTTCACTACATTATGCTGTGTAACAAACAATCCGATAGTCTCAGTGCCTTACAACAGCAACAGGTTTTTTTCCTTACCAACCTAATATATGGATTGTGGCAGCTGTGATTCTATTCCATGTGTCTTCTTCATTTCAGGGTCTCTGCTGAAGCAGCAGGTTCTATTTGGACATGCATTCTCATGGCAGAGAGAAAAATATAAGGGAACAAAAGAAACACCCAATGTTTCTTAAAACTTCTGCTCCCATTTCACTGGCCAAAGCAAATGACATGACCAAGCCTGATGATGTGGGAGTAGGATAGGATAAGAGGATATATGATCCTCTCACGGGGGTGGAAGCAGCAAATAGCTGGAAACAATAATATCATCTACCACAATTACTGTTGTATTCCCGGTTCCTGCCAAGCATGGTTAGCACTTAACTGGTGCTCAAGAAAACATTTGATAAGTGGATGCTTTCAAAGAGAAGAATTAAGAGGGCTTCATGAAGGAATTGGGACTTGAGCTAAGACTTGCAGGACGAGCAGATTATGAATATGAGTCAGTTTTTCAGTTTGCATGTTCATTGCTGTGCCACATTGGCTAGTGTGCATGCCGGAAGTGAGACAGATTTGTGAATTATTTTAAACACTCATCATGAGAGCTGTGGAGTGGAGAAGGTAGATGATAATAATGATAAGGATTTCAGCTTCTGAATATCAGAACTTACTAGAACCCCAAGTTCTGAACATAAGATTCAGAAGTTGCTGATGTGATGGTAGCACCAGGTAAGTAAATCACTTAGTATCTGTGCTTTCGTTTCTTCTCTGACAATAAACCTACCTTTTTGAAAAATATAAATGCTAGTACTTCGTTAAAATGAAACAGCAGGACAAGTGAGAGCATTGCAAAGGCTGCAGTGACATCTGAGCAGCCCTGGTCATCTGCGTCTGTAAGCTTCATGGTGTGGCTGCCGTAGATTTCATTGAGATGGATGATCATTTGAACCCCAAAGTTCATTCACATGCTGTACAGATTTCCCAGACTAATGCTGGGTGCAAAGACGGGGCTTGACCCAGGCCTTGAATAGTCTGACAGCAGAGGTGATTGAGCCATTTTGCTTTCCCTCCCTCTAGCATCCAGCCTTACTGGCCAGTGGGTTCTCTATTCTACCGAGATTATGGTAGCTCAGGATGAGACTACTACATGGAAACTTTTTTACTCTTCATTTTGCTCCAGAATAAATGAGAAGCAGCAGTTGCAGCTGTGGATGTTTGCTTTCCTATATTAACTCATTAGATAATAATTATATATAGAAAAAATGTTTAATGTATGTATCTTCATAAATTTGTTTCCAAGTTGATTCCTAATCTATGTACTTATTTTCTTGCTGTAATATTTCAAAGTTAGTGTAATTTCCTTCTGTGAAACAAAAGTATTCTAAAAATGAAAAGGTTTTACGTTGTTTATAGGAAATGCTAAGATTGGCAAGGTGAATGTTGTGACAGCATTCGAAACCTCTGCGGTTGCTTGGTAGCGCATAGAAAGAGATGTAATCAATGGTGCAGATCTTCACCATATGCTCACAGGGTTCAGTTTAACTGCAAAAGTGCCCTTTCAGCGTCTAAATTTACATCACCACTTACTCTTCTGTGTCAGATTCCACTGACCAACACACAGAAGGGTGATGGCATCCACTGCAGATTTGTTTATTCTCAAAAATCCCTATTTAGACCACAGAAGCCAATGTTTTGGTGTTGCTGCGTTAGTGTGGTATCTGGTCACTGCTGCCTTTCAGGTAAAAATCGAAAAGGAACTCAAAAGCATCTACCAGCGATTGTTTGAACCACTCCGTGTGCCTCCAGATTTGTTCAGAAGATTAACTGGACAGTTTTGCATGATCCAAACATTGAAAAAGGGCGAGACCTATGCTGCAGAGGATATAACCTCAGTTGACGACCGTCTGAGTATTCTCCTGAAGGGAAAGTAAGTGCTCTGTGGAAATCGAAATGCTTCGTTTGCCTGGAATCCTCTTCTGGCTTCTGGGTAGGAAATGAATGAAAGGAAATGTTGCCGACCAATGAAGGAAGTGATCACAGAGCTGGTTGGTGGTGAATTTTCATCAGACAACTGCATTTTAGAATATTACAGAGCAACATGGTAAAATTATGTAGAATTTATTGCTGTGAATCTTGTTGATGTCAGTGTTTTCATTTGTGAAGTTTTCAACTTTTTGGGAAGTTTTATTTAAATTTAACGAGGCAGAATTGTAATAGGTTTAAATTGGGTGTTAAAATTTAAGGAGCTTATGCGTATCTCAGAGGTGACTTGCTTAATTTTTTTGAACATCACAGAAATACAACTTCTAGGAATATCAGTCTCCTGGGGAGACAGCCAGTGTCTGTTCCCTCTCAAAAGTGTCCCAGTTTGAGTAATTAATTATATGGTCACTCCAGCTATAACAGCAATGATAACCATTGGAAGGCACATATCTTCTTCAATACATGTCTTTTTTCCCTTGTTGTTGGTGAAATTTATTTTGAAATTAATACTTGTGCCTCAGGAAGGGCTTTTTAATTATGTCAGTCACCTGTGGGGGGGGGTCTTTAAAATTTTACAAAATACAAACCCATAAGATTATGGAGATTTTAAGGCTTGTCACATTATGTGTGGATTATTATGCATTTATTAACACTAATTTCTGTTATCAGAATGAAGGTCTCCTATCGAGGACATTTTCTGCATAATATTTACCCCTGTGCCTTTATAGATTCTCCTGAATTTAGATCAACCCAGATGCACAAAGGTGAAAAATTCCAGGTATGTTTTGGCATGATTTTTAAGAAGATTGAAACTAGTTAATGTCTCATTCAAAATCCAAAGGATATGGATGGGAAAGTGGCCATGATTTACTGAAAGAAGAGATTACCATACGGAACATATAGTATGACCCCATTTTTGTAAACCTTAAAGTAGTGTGTATATGTACACAGGAAGAGGTCTAGAAAGATCTAACCTGATTTAGCCATTGTGTTAACACTGTTATTTCTGGGTTGTGAGTTTGATTGCTTTTTTGTGTTCTTCCTTTTTGCTTATTTGAAGTTTTATGATTTCTCCACAGAGAACATCTAATGCTCTTGTTATGAGAAAAAAGGAAAATGTCAATTATAGATAATCAGTGTTCTTAAAACATGTAATTGGTTACTTTTATTGGGGAAAAACAGAAAACTGACTTTGCCCTAGAGAACCTACTTTGTTAATCCTTATGAAAAAAAACTGTAACCACTTTACTCTTTTAAATTTAATGAATATGTTTAAGGGCAAAGAATGAAGTTCTTCACAATTACAATAATTTGAACATGACTACTTAGCCTGATTCTTTTTTGTATCTTAAAAAAAGTACTCCATTATGTGACACTTTGTTCTGCTTCTTTCTGCGAGTGTCCAGCTCTCCTTTTTTATTCCCCTCATTATTGTTAGGAGAGTAACCAAGAAAATGGGTGAGAGTTTCCTTTAGTCTCAGTCTCTAGATAAACAGAAGTAAGGAAATATCCTGAGAACAGGTTTTCTTATGAGCCAGAGGGTAAATGTATTTAGGTAGGAAATGGAATAGAAGGGGATGCTATCACCTGAGGGAGGAAAAAAATCAGTGTTTCTTGATGACAGAATCTTATCTTTGAGTCTTATTCTGAAATGCCACACAATTTGGGATGCCACATGGAGATAAAAGGGCACATTCACAGACATTACTTAAGTTTATTTACAATGGTGTCAGGCCTGCCCTGCTCCTACCTTGCCTGAGTAACTGGCCTGAGTAACCACATATCTGGTTAAAGTTATGTGCATTTACTAGAAGGTCTCATATAAATTTACCACCTGGCTGCAGTGCTGGCTGCAAGCACACTGAGCTTAAGATAGAGGAGAAAGCAGCTGCTGTACCCTGTCTCCCCTCATTTACACTTTCCCTTGCGTTTTCAAGGGTCAGCTCTGCACTGAGGTTTATTCTTATAGTATCTTTAATCACCACCATCTACAAACTGGCACAGGGCCACTTCTTTTCTCTCTCCCTCTTTCCTCTGACCACCTTACAATTTCTTCTTCCAAAACCCAACATTTGGGCTTCCCTGGTGGCGCAGTGGTTGGGAGTCCGCCTGCCGATGCAGGGGACACAGGTTCATGCCCCGGTCCGGGAGGATCCCACATGCCGCGGAGCGGCTGGGCCCGTGGGCCATGGCCGCTGAGCCTACGTGTCTGGAGCCTGTGCTCCGTAACGGGAGAGGCCACAACAGTGAGAGGCCCGCGTACCGCAAAAAAAAAAAAAAAAAAAAAAAAAAAAAAAAAAAAAAAAAAAAACCCAACATTTATCTGCTGCATCCATTTCTCTCTTTATAGTAGCAAGTGGTTTTACACAATAGCTCAGTTTCGTATAATCCTGAAGAGACTGGCATTTGGGGAAAAAGTGGGAACTGAACCTCCTCTGTTTCCAGAAGCACATAGCCCCTGGGATATAACATGTACTGTCTTTTCCACCGGACTTCAAATTATGTTATAGTTATAATTAAATTAACAACAAGAAAGGCATTTCTGCCACTGGTCACAGTTCTTTTTCTTCTTGGGGACTAGGGATTGGGATTCGGTAGTTGAGAAATGTTCCTCATGTTTCTAAAAACATGACCAAACTCGAGGTACCTTAGCTGAGTGAAAGCTATTTATTCAGTCTTTCTGAAGACTAGTCAGCTTTTCTCGGCATAGAGTCTGGTGTGGCATTTCCTGATGGGTCAGTGGGTAAAACCTACCCTGGCATCATCGAGACTGTCTCCTGTACAGCTGGAGCAGATTCCCATCAGAGTAAGCCCTCGGGAAAGATTCTGTTTTGATTATTTACCAAATGTTCCTACTGGCAGATACTCAACAGTAAAAATAGCTGTTGCACATCTGTGTAGGAGTATATTGCCTCTTCCTGAAGCGAGTTCGCAGTGAAAACTGGCAGGTGCTCCCAGGACCAACTTTTCGCTCTCTGTGCCAGTGGCATTTACACCTGAGAGTCAATGGCCAGACGTCTCCGTCCACATGCCTTTTTACCTGCTAATCTCATTTTTCTCTAACTCTGAACAGTTACAAGTGTTCTGACAAGGAGCCGCTTCCTTTGCATTTTTCTTTCTTTAAATTCATTCTTTGGTAGGGGTGCTACTGAATTCTACCGTAGGGTGAAAGGAGGAAAGGAAGCAAGTGGACCCGATGACTGTCCCTTGAGATTACACAGTGAATGTTGTTCAGGAATGTGCGGTAATTATGATGACCGGCAGAGTGACAGAGCTGGGACAACGACTCTAAACTTCCAGCTGCCTCCTAGGTGCTGTGTTAGTACTTACAGACCCAAGCTGCTGCTTAGAACTGTTGGAGAATCTTGAGTATCATTATCACAAAAGGTAGTTTTTTGTGTTTGTTTCTTCTTTGTACAGTTTCATATCCAGCGAGCTTTGCCATTTCCATTTTTCTTTTGGATTTTACCTCCCGCTGTTGCCTTCCCATAGTCAATAGCACATCCTGTGCTGTGAAGCTTGAAAATCAAACCTTTATTGACTTTAAAGGAAGAAGAATGTCTTGGAGGCAGATGTCCAAGCTCTGGTGAAATAAACGAACACTGAGTTATAACTGGCTTTTAAATAAAACCTTATCTTAGTGTTAAGTAAATCTTTGGGTTAAGTAGCAAAGCGATTTAATCTGCCAGTCTTGACTCTGCTGTGTTTTAGTGCAGATGAAAACTCAGTAAGAATTAGCTGAACAGACCACCTCCAGGACATTTTTATGTTCCTGGTGTGTGAAACTTTGTGCAGCACACAAAGAAAATAATAAATTCTCCCCTGAGGACAGTCAGTCAGTCACAGTGTCAGACTGCCATTCCCATTCCAGGACATTCAGCAATTCCCTCCGACGCTCTTTTCCTTGATAAGGTCTTTTCATTATGTGAGGGCGTAGGATTGGTTTGGGACTGATCCAGCGCCTTGAGGTAATCACAGCAAACCCGGTTACAAACGCTTAGTCTAATTCCCTACCTGAGAGAAATTCTTTCGTGTCTTCCATTACCGTGTTTGCTTTTATTTCTTCTGTGAAATTCTTCACAAGAACTCAAGCATGGCACTGCTGAGGTACCCTAATAACCTAAGAAGCAAATGTATTTCATGGAAGCTTTAAAAATTCCTAGATTGCATCATAAAAACTCTTCATTAAAGATATGTTTCACTTGACTGTTGTAACAGGAAATCATTAAGTAAATCTATTTGACAGTAATGAAGCATTAGCTATCCACTGAAATGACCTCAGTCGATATGCTAACTACCTGCTTCCAGCTAAATGCCTGCTCTTAGGGACTTGTAAGACTCATACATACTGTAGGTATAGCTTACTATTTGAATATTGTTACTACATTTAAATTGAATAATAATTTTAACAGGTTTAAAATCGTTTTCCACCATCAATAAGAAATGGTTGCCTAGTCGCATGTAAATCAATGAAGTCAGAACACACCCTCTGACCATACACAAAAATAAACTCAAAATGGCTTAAAGACTTAAACATGGGACATGCCACCATAAGACTCTTAGAAGAAATCATAGGCAAAACATTCTCTGACATAAATTGTATCAATATTTTCTTAGGTCAGTCTCCCAAGGCAATAGAAATAAAAATAAAAATCAACAAATGGCACCTAATCAAACTTACAAGCTTTGGCACAGCAAAGGAAACCATAAACAGACTGAAAAGACAACCTACGGAATGGGAGAAAATATTTGCAAACGATGCGACCGACAAGGGCTTAATTTCCAAAATATACAAACAGCTCATACAACTCAACAACAGCAAAAAACCCAATCGAAAAATGGGCAGAAGACCTAAATAGACATTTCTCCAAAGAAGAAATACAGATGGCCAATAGGCACATGAAAAGATGTTCAACATCGTTAATTATTAGGGAAATGCAAATCAAAACTATAATGAGGTACCACCTTACACCGGTCAGAATGGCCACCATTAAAAAGTCTATAAATAACAAATGCTGGAGAGGGTGTGGAGAAAAGGGAACCCTCCTACACTGTTGGTGGGAATGTAAGTTGGTGCAGCCACTGTGGGAAACAGTATGGAGGTTCCTTAGAAAACTAAAAATAGAATAACCATATGATCCAGCAGTCCCATTCTGGGCATATATCCAGACAAAACTATAATTCAAAAAGATACATGCACCCTAATGTTCATAGCAGCACTATTCACAATAGCCAAGACATGGAAACAACCTAAATGTCCATCAACAGATGAATGGATAAAGAAGATGTGGTACATATATACAACGAATACTACTCAGTCATAAAAAATAATGAAATAACGCCATTTCCAGCAACATGAATGAAACTAGAGATTATCACACTAAGTGAAGGAAGTCAGAAAGAGAAAGACAAATACCATATATCACTTATATGCAGAATCTAAAATATGACACAAATGAACCTATCTATGAAACAGAAACAGACTCACAGACAGAGAACAGACTTGTGGTTGCCAAGCAGGAGGGGGGTTGGGGGAGGGATGGAGTGGGAGGCTGGGGTGAGTAGATGTAAGCTATTATATATAGAATGGATAAGCAGCAAGGTTCTACTGTAGAGCACAGAGAACTATATTCACTATCCTATGATAAACAATAAAGGAAAAGAATATTTAAAAAGAATGTATATGTATAACTGAATCACTTTGCTGTACAGCAGAAGTTAACATTGTAAATCAACTATACTTCAATAAAATAAGTGGCTTCCTACTGTATATAAAGCAGATAAACAACAAGGACCTACTATATAGCACAAGGAACTGTATTCAATATGTTGTAATAACCTATTATGGAAAAGAATCTGAAAAAGGAGATATATATATATATATATATATATGTATAAATGAATCCCTTTGCTGTATACCTGAAACACTGTAAATCAACTATACTTCAATTTTTTTTTTTTTTCTTTTTTTGTGGTACGCGGGCCTCTCACTGTTGTGGTCTCTCCCGTTGCGGAGCACAGGCTCCGGACGCGCAGGCCCAGCGGCCATGGCTCACGGGCCCAGCCACTCCGCGGCATGTGGGATCTTCCCGGACCGGGGCACGAACCCGTGTCCCCTGCATCGGCAGGTGGACTCCCAACCACTGCGCCACCAGGGAAGCCCTACTATACTTCAATTTTTAAAAGACATTTAAAAAAATATAGGAAATGGTGGCTAAGCAAATTATAGTATCATTTTGAAAGTATTGCCTCAGGGCAACTTGAGGTTATTAAAATGGTTGAAGAAAAGTTAAATGCATATACATCACCTAAGTGCAACGACGACTTCTTTTCTTGGATGATTTCCGACTCCTCTTTTAACTTCTTCCCCCACTGTTCATGAACTGTATCTTCCAAAGGCATGGATGACATCTGCGCAAAATGAAGGGACCTCAACATTCCTAACCCTTTCTTTAACACTTGGGTGCCAGACTGGGCCACTGTGTGTGCCCGGTGCTCACTTTCTCTAATTACTCCTCTAGAATGTTACTCGGTTGCCTTCTGTTTGCGTGCCCATCTCCTACTATCTCTGGGAACTCCTCAGGACTGGCTTATATGGCTCTTGACCTTATACTTGACCTTATACTTCCTTAAATCTTTTTTTTCCCCTTGGTCACATGTCTTTACTTATTATCAGCTTCCTCCACTAGAATGGAGGCTTCAGGACATCGTGTTCAGCTGTTCTTTGTATGCAGGATTCTTGATGGTGAGTCAGCCTTGTGGTCACTTCACCAAATGCCTTTCTCTGTGACTGTCTTGATGAATCTAGGACACATTGGGTAGGGTTTGGCCTGGTGGAAAAATATGCCTGGGCTAGAAGTCAGCAGTGCTCACTCCACCATTCATTAACATGTGTACCTGCCTAAGTGTTGTGGTGCTTCTCATTTGTTTTTTTATAAATTTATAAATTTATTTATTTACTTATTTATGGCCGCGTTGGGTCTTCGTTGCTACACGCGGGCTTTCTCTGGTTGCGGCGAGCATGGGCTACTCTTTGTTGTAGTGCGCGGGCTTCTCATTGCGGTGGCTTCTTTCTCTTGTTGCGGAGCACAGGCTCTAGGCGCCCGGACTTCAGTAGTTGTGGCCCGCAGGCTTGGTAGTTGCGGCTTGTGGGCTCTAGAGCGCAGGCTCAGTAGTTGTGGCGCACGGGCTTAGTTGCTCCTTAGATCTTCCCGGACCAGAGATCGAACCCGTGTCCCCTGCATCAGCAGGCAGATTCTTAGCCTCTGTGCCAGCAAGGAAGCCCCCTGGTGCTTCTCATTTGGCATCTGGAAAATGAGGAAGAATCTTAGCCGTCTTACCTCAAAGGCAGTTTTAAGGACCTGCTTACATGATAGATGTAAAAGCACCTTAAATGTTAAAGTACAATACATACTTAAAGTGAGCGGCATTATGTGTACCTGTCATTTCTTACTCATTCTCTACCATTTTCCCCTGTTCTGTATTTGTCAAAACACTTACTGCCACCTGAGATTGTCACATTTCTTTATTCCTCATCGGCTTCCTCCACTGGAATGTAAGCATCACAGGGCAAGGATCTTGGCTTTTTTGTTCACAATGGTAACCTCAGTGCCTTGAACCGTGTCTGGCATAAAGTACGAGCCTCACAATGTATGTTGAAAGAATAAATGAAATTTAGTGTTTTACGGAGCCATAGAGCTGCTGATGCATTTCTTAAATCCCAATGTGTTTGGTTTGGGGGATTTATTGTTTAATGTATTTAATATTATTTAATAGAATAAATGAGTGCAGCTTTATTTTTCTAGGAACACTGACCCACGTTTTGTAGCCAAACCCTCTAATTTACTAAAGGTCAGATTTCAACCACTGACATAAGGAGAGAAGCTGGGTTTTCTGTTTTCTCTCCTAGTAGACATAAATACCTCCTTGTCATCTGAAATGTGTTTAATTTTTTTACTAACCAAGGGTAAAGAGCTCCTTTGGAAATCTTTGCTCTGAGCCCAGATATGACTTCATGTCAATTTAGAAACCTTTATTAACCTCCCACTTGGACAAGCATTGGGTTTAATGTTGAAGATGTAAAAATGGTTTTTGCCTTCAACAGTATTTGAGTTCATATGTTAATTTCTTCATCGGTAAACCTGCACTGAGCGCCACTCAGTGTTGGAAGCCAGGCATTCAGTATGAAGATGCACAGTCCCTGCCCTCAGGGTGCTCAGGAGAGAGAGTGGACCACGGATGAGCTTGAGTTCAGTGACAGGAGTGCCACGTGAAGCTGACAGAAGGACCTGCGTGGGAGGAAGGGTGTCCTGACCCTGAACTTGGAGTGAGGGCGTGGCCCCTTGCCCTGGAGAGAGGATGTATTTAAGGAATACTTAAATTCTGTGTAGTGCAATTACAATGCTTTCCCATTTTCCTATATAATAACACTTAAGGAAAAGGTGTGGTTTCCCAGTTCTGAGCTAACGGGGGGATCTCTGTGTGTGTCCCCAGTGGGCTACCCTTGGTAGGTCACACTCAAGAAATACCTATGACAGAAGGACCCAGAGAAGGACCCTTACTAGCCATATTTATCAGTAACCATCTGGGCCCTAAAACCAATTCACGTGAGTTTGCTTTCTCATTCTCTAGTATAATTATCTGGATATAAAGAAATATTTAGCCATAAATTGTACATCCAACTGAGACATCAGTCTAGCACACTCTGTAGCAGTACTATTGACACGGTGGCCATTCTTCTATCACCAGACCTCACAAAACAGAACAACAAAACTTGAAGACTTTGCTTTCATTTAGTCTACAGATTGCTTGGTTTTAAACGTAATGTTATACTTAGTTATAGAAGCGAGTGTGTATGGATCTTATTTTAACTAATATGACAAAGCATTGCTATGATAATATCCACTAAATTATTCTACTCTTCCCTCCCCCCAAGTTACTAACATCATAATTCATACACATTTTTCTCTCTGTTTCTTTGGCAGGTCACCATTATTGCAGATGATAACTGTAGATTTTTATGCTGGTCAAGAGAAAGATTAACTTACTTTCTGGAATCAGAGCCTTTCCTATATGAAATATTTAGGTATCTTATAGGAAAAGACATTACAAATAAGCTCTACTCATTGAATGATCCCACCTTAAATGATAAAGTAAGTGTTTTTCTGAGTCTGTTTTGTTAAATACATACGTATAGTTAGGTATATCTCCTTTTATGCAATATATATTTTCCTGAATCTTCATTAGTCATATGTTAAGTGAAGTGGGGATGCTTGTAATTTAGAGACCCTTCAGGGAATCATTTCTCAAGCGTGAGGAAATATTATGCAATTATTATATTTTCCATGACCTGGTGAGGTGTCTGTGAATGTCAGGGACCTCCATTTGTGGTGATGAGGTGCTAACCTCTTCATAAAGAGTCTTTCAAGCAATCTAAGGAAGATGATAAATGAATGGAAGAACTAGCCAGTGGTATAGGCCATGGAAGGAGGGGCAGGGGGAGGTTGCAGACTGATAAAGGCTGATCAGCGCCAGCAAGCGGGAGGTTGGCTTTTTAACCCTGTGTTTTCCAGTCTTGCACATTCTACTGGTCAGGTACCCTCCCAGAACGCCCATAAGTGACGAGAGGTATGGGATGGAAGCCTGCGTCCATTCGGTTAGGAATTTCAGAGCTGTCTAGATCTCCAACGATTTGCAGTTTGAGCTCCACTTCCCCACATTTGCTTAGAAGGAAATTAAAATGATTACAGAAGAGAACTTGCAAACCTTGTTTCCGTGATAAGTACTGTTCTCCAGGGACTATGAGTATGGGTGTGTGTACTCTTCGAGTCATCTTGGTGAAGGCGGTTATCAAATTAGGTTGGTGCTTATTATTTTTCAGATTCATAAATAGGCTATTGAGTATATTACATTTTTCCTAATGTATTTGTAGTAATAGCTTATAATAAAAATTACAGCTACCATTTATTGGGCACTGACCGTGTACCGGATAGTCTTCTATTTCAAGGAAAAGTAAATGTTACTTACAGGGAATAGGTGATCTAAGTCTCATGGCACTCAGAAATCTTACAACTTTGCTTTATAGACGGTCCAAAAGTTGGACCACCAGCTCAGCCTTTGCACACAGCTGTCCATGCTGGAAATGAGGAACAGTATAGTCAGCTCCAGTGAAGATGAAGACGGCTTACACCAGTTTCTTCGGGGCACCTCCAGTGTTTCCTCTCTTCGTAAGTTATCTCCACACTGGGATTCTGATGGATATTGCTAGAAAAGAACAAATGACAACTTTGATCAGAAAAGTAACTTTTCAAGTAGCAAGTGTTTGGCAACCTAAAGGTAACAATAAAAATAATCAAAACTTTTCTAGCTTTTTTTTTTTTTGGATTGCACATCAGTTAAAATCCAACTCTAGAATGCTTATTTCCATTTCAGAAACTGTCCACTTGTTTTGCCATATGCTTTTCTCAAACACCGGTTCAGTAGAATAGTATGAACGAGTCCATACGGTTTGCTGGGTATCCAAGCCTTGTTGTTTTCATGATTTTAGTGGAAGCCTAGGCCCAGCATCGTGTTTAAAATGGTAGGACGCAACAGCTGGAGGTTGTACAGCCAGCTGTTATCTCAGTGTGACCACCAGAAGTTAACAGGTGAGTGGGTAACGGAATTTTCCTGAAGATGAAGAAGGCCACTCAACACCCCTGTGAGTCTCCTCATTCACACCAAGAGGCAAGTTTTCCAAGATTCCACTATAGTTTAAATTGTTTAAAAACATTTTAAATAATACTAATGGCACAGATGTTGAAGATTAAATGCTTAACATTAATGCTTAAAATTATTTTAAGAATTATTCCAAGAAAGGTAGTATAAGACTGTGGAACAAATTCACGGGAAAGAGCAGACAGGCAGACAGATTCTCTCACTGCATAAGCTAAAAATTATTAATCTTTACAATTGTATGTTAATCCAAGGTAACTTTTAAGAAAATCCAGATACGCATTTAACAACCCTAAGCGTTTATGTAAATGATCTTGTAACTTTGGATGCTTTAGATAAATCGGATTAAGGATTTTAAGTATCGCATAGTCAGGAGAGGCTGGAATTGACAAGGCCATGTCAATGTAAGCTTCAAAGCAAAGTCTAGGCATAGAAATGCATTGTAGGCCTAAAAGAGATTTCAGGAACAACGCAAATGAGAACGTGGAAATGGCTATATTTTATTCCAAAGTAACTTTTAGAAAGTACAGCTGAGGTTGACCAAACTCTGAATCTACTAGCATGTCAGATGTGTTATCTGCCTTGTTGAAACAGTTTGATGGTCGGTAAGCATTTTCAAATGGACCCATCCTAATTACATGTACAGTGATTTCTAAGAAAGGCCAGCAGAAAGGGAATTACAGTGAAATATTGTATGTGAATTATTTTTCCTGTAGAATATCTTTTTTTGTAGTTTTTTTTTTTTTTAGTCCCACAGTCTTGCTTAGGAAGCCCTGAGACTGGGCAGTTTATACTATGGCCATTCGTTTTCTTAAAATCAGTTTTGTTTTTCTGTAATATTTTCTTGTATAATCTAAATCTTTTGGACATTTTAGAAAAAGAAAAAAAGCTTCTCTAGAGTATGTTCTTTAAAGAGAATTAGAACATGTTTTCAAGTTTAATGTTTGCACTGTACTTGCCTTCGGAAACCTTTATTTCCAGGTGTTCCGTGGATGGATCACACACGTTGTGCATACAGACCTGGGTCCTTGCTCTAATAATTCTTAGCTGTGTCACTTGGAGTAAGCCGTATGACCTTTCTTATCTGACATGAGCTGTCATATCTCAGCACAGGCCTGGATCTGGTCACAACTCCTGCTCTGTTTCCTTCCCTCTCCCTTATAGCGAATCGTGAGTTTAATCCAAAAGTCCGTTCCCCACATGGATGATTGAAGCTTCTGTGTCTGTGAAGAAGTAGGCAGCCCTTGGGGGCAGAGGGGGCAACTTTACTTCTCAGTTCCCTTGTCCAGTTGTACTTTGCTGTACTGAAAATGTGTACAACTTGCTTATGTTGTTTATTTACTTATTTTAGCCTTAGGTTTATTAGACAAGATCTTACATATTGATGCAAATGCAGAGAGCCACATATGTGTGCATACTTTTGAGTGTGTGTGTGTGTGTGTGTGTGTGTGTGTGTGTGTGTGTGTGTGAACCGCACAGCAAATCCATGTTCATACCTGCTTCGTTTTTTTTTGCGGTACACGGGCCTCTCACTGTCGTGGCCTCTCCCGTTGCGGAGCACAGGCCCCGGATGCGCAGCCTCGGCGGCCATGGCTCACGGGCGCAGCCGCTCCGCGGCATGTGGGATCTTCCCGGACCAGGGCACGAACCCGTGTCCCCTTTATCGGCAGGCGGACCCCCAACCACTGCGCCACCAGGGAAGCCCCCTACCTGCTTCCTTTTGACCAGTCTTCATTCTTGGCATCACTCCTGCAGTTTAATGAAAGACATTATTATTTGAGCACAACACTGATATTAATTATGAATTATTTAATTCACCCTATCGCGTGATTCATTAAAAACTGGTTAGTTCTTGTTTCTCTTACTTAGATTTTATCCTGGAACTACTGAAGGCTGTTTTCGTTTTTCTCTTGCCAGATCCATCAATATGCCATCGACTTTTCCAAATTACAAATTACATTCCTTGTAAAGCAGAGAATACAAAACCAATCTCTCAGGACTGTTAGGCTGAAATAACGAAATTTCGCACACTTTGAGCATGCAGTAGGCCTCAGTCAATGTTAGGTCCCTAAAACAAGGGCCTAAACTCTTACTAGTCTGGATTTTTGATGGGCACGTGGGGGCAGCTGGGGCAGCTGCTCTCAGCAACAGTATCAGCTTCATGAATGCTAGTGGAGAGAAGGGCACAAACATTTATTGACAATAGCAGGTGTTATTTTTTTCAGGTATTCTCTATACATAATCACATTTAATCTTCACTGCAGTCTACACAGAGGAGAGGTATCTTAGCTTTCACTAGATGATGCAGTGCCAACAGACGGTTCCCCGAATCTCTGGCTGCAATGCTTTCTTTCTCCTTCACCTGCACACTGGATGCTGCTCCAGCTTGTATCCTCCACACTCTGGAACACCAGAGGAGCAGCCGCTGTTTGGGTAAGCTGCCACTCGTGGCATAGGGAGGACAGTGGTGGCAGAATCACCCCACGGCTCTTAAAACTCCTGTTTTGGGCTTCCCTGGTGGTGCCGTGGTTGAGAGTCCGCTGCCGATGCAGGGGAAACGGGTTCGAGCCCCGGGCCGGGAAGTTCCCACATGCCGCGGAGCGGCTGCGCCCGTGAGCCATGGCCACTGAGCCTGTGCGTCCGGAGCCTGTGCTCCACAACAGTGAGAGGCCCGCGTACCGCAAAAAAAAAAAAAACCTTCTGTTTTGAGGTAGCACTTGCCACTTTCACTCATGTCCCCTGGACCAGAGAAGTCACTTGGCCAGAACCACCATGAATGGGTGGCTCTTTAATCCTCCTTCAGGGGCTACACAGGAAGGGAGGGAAAGCAGGCATGTTGACAATAACACAGTCTACCGTGATGAGTATCATTTCACTTTACCGAGAGGAAATTGGGAATATGAGATGTGTACTCACTGTTCCAGATCCTCAGGGGGAGGTGCTGGCAGACAGACATATCCTGTCTGATTCCTCAGTCCATGATTTTAGACCATATTGCCTCTGTGGTTTAAAAAGAAAAGGAAAAAAAATGCATGAAATGTTTGACCGGTGCTTTATAATTTACAGGTCACTTTCACACCCATTCTTGCATTTGAACCTGACGACTCTGCCAGCTGGGCACAGTGGCCGCTATTACTCACCTCTTTGCAGACGAGTCCACTACACTTAGGGAGAAGGTAGTGTTTGCCAAAGGTCACTTCTTCCCCCTCCATCCCACTTCCTTCAAGAAACCTACCATCCCCCGAATCCTTCATTAGGACCAAGCAGTGCCACAAATACGTTTTCTTAGACCAGTTAATTTCCATTTCAAAGAAAATGTTGGACTTAATCGTTGTATGGAGGTTCTACGCAGGGACATTTAAAATTATCCAATAATATTCTCCAGTCAGTTAGCTTTCACATTGCCTCACATAGGTACTTACAGAACGATGAGCAATGCTGCTCTGTAAAAACTAAATTTATTTTATATATTTTCCTAACCAAAAAACTTTGACATTATTCATTCTAGTCATTAACTCAAACGTAGATTTAAATATTAAAAGCCATTTCAATATTTCTCATAATTATTTTTTAAATGAATATCAGGATGTACCCATTCATGGTGGTTCCGGCCAAGTGACTTCTCTGGTCCAGGGGACATGAGTGAAAGTGGCAAGTGCTACCTCAAAACAGGAGCTTTAAGAGCCATGAGCTGAAAAGTCTTGGAATCTCTAGGCTCCCCTTTCCATCTCTTTCTGTCTGTGTTTCAGCTTTTTGTTTTCTTTTGTTTGTCCTATAGAGCAGAGATTCTTAAACATATCTATGCATATGCGTAACTTGGAGATCTCATGAAAGGCTTTGGTGCAGCAGATGGGGGTGGGGCCTGGAAGTCCATGTGTTTATTAACAGGCGCCCACGTGATGCTGATGTGGCTGGTCCCTGAACTATGCCTTGAGTAGTGAAGCTGTAGAATTCCCTGCATTCTGGAATTTGGCTGATTGCATTCCCCTGGTTGTGATTAAGATGTTTCTTGTATTTCCTTGAGGCTCACATAGATTCTGGTGAAGGCTCTACTTTTTTTTTTCTTTTTGCGGTACGTGGGCCTCTCACTGCTGTGGCCTCTCCGGTTGCGGAGCACAGGCTCCGGGCGCGCAGGCTCAGCAGCCATGGCTCACGGGCCCAGCCGCTCCGCGGCATGTGGGATCTTCCCGGACTGGGGCACGAACCTGTGTCCCCTGCATCGGCAGGCGGACTCCCAACCACTACGCCCCCAGGGAAGCCCCAGGATCTCTACTCTTTACCAGGGTCTGGATTCCACTTCAAACGATCATTTAAAGGCAAGAAAGTAAAATAATGAAATAGTCTGAGAAAAACTTTCCTGTTTATTCACTAGCACATACTCCAATTAATTTAACTCTTTTTCGCTTTCCTGTTGCTTCATTTACTTGAGTTCCATGTTTAGAAGTGCGATTGTGAGATAGGATGTCCAGGACGTGTGAGAAGGATTTAATGCCCTCAGATGGATATAAGTTTTCTTCTTTCTGCTCCTGGACCAACGTGCTCATCAGGGTGCCTTGTCATCTCCTTGTCTTTCCTTCCTTACAAGGTTTGGCTCCCTACGTGTGATGTATAAAACACACACACACACAGATCGACTGTACTTGGCAGTTCCATCATGATAAGTGGTGCTGAGCAAGGCATTGTCATGGCAACAGGTGGACATACTATGTTTCCTTGAAAGTTGAGAACTTTATTTTAGTTAATTGGGGTTAAATAAACCTATCGTTTGGTTTGTTTTTGGAAAATCCTGAGTCAGTGTAGGTGATCCAGTCAGAACTCATCTTTGAAAGATTTTGCTAGTTTAAACCGTGTATTTTTTCAGAAATTATAATTAAAATTCATGATTTCTTAGATAGACTATGGAATAGAGATATTTATTACTGACAAAAAAACCTTTACAAGTATTTTTTGTTATTAATGTTAAGATGGTGCTGTGGACAGTGTACTAATTTCGTATGACCTAGATGCACAGGTCTGCTCTAAGCTGAGTTAGTTTGCATCTGGTTCGTATTCTTGGCTGTAAAGACTAGGCAGCATATCTGACGTAATGAGTCTCCCTCACCTCTCTTTATCTATTTTTTTTTACCTGGAAAGATACAAAAAGCCAATACAACCTTCTTGTTTCATGAAATAGTCTGTTCAACCCAATTTGTATTTTGTTCCCCCTGTGAACAACGGTAGGCTTATACACAACAAGCTTTACATAAAATTATAGGGAAAGAGAGAGACAGGGATGTGATCGGGCAGTAGGTACCCAGGGGAAGAGCCCGTGAGCCGTTCTCAGACCCGCCAAGAGGGCTAGTGAGAAGCAGCGCTCCTGTGTAGTCGAGCAGGGTGCAGCTGGGGGAGGTTAAGTAACCTGCTTAGGGCCACTGGGCCAACCCTGAAACAAAGAAGTGGTGAGTTGGTTACAACAGCGGTCCCCAACCTTTTGGGCACCAGGGACCGGTTTCCTGGAAGACAGTTTTCCCGGGGGTGGGCATGCAGGCGGGGTGGGGGGATGATTCAGGTGGTAATGCGAGCAATGGGGAGCGGCAGATAAAGCTTTGCTTGCTCACCTGCCACTCACCTCCCGATGTGCGGCCCAGTTCCTAACAGGCTGCAGATCAATACTGGTCCGCGGCCCGGGGTTTGGGGACCCCTGGGTTACAAGGTCTTGCCTTGCTTTGGCCCTTACGCATAACCATACGTGAGCGTAAACTTGTTTGGGGATATTCAACCCCTACTGCAGCCACTGACACATGCTGACCACTGTCATACATGTTCTCATTTAATCTTCACAACCCCCCAGTGAGGTAAGTGTTACGTTTCCCCCGTTTCAGGTTGAGGAGTACGACAGTCATCTCCTCTGGGTCCTTGGAGCACAGCCCCTCCTGGCTGGGGGACCGTCTCCAAGGCCCACACTCTCACCAACCCTCTAAATGGCCTCTATCCTCATCCAGCATTTTCTCATCTGTAAAATGACTGTAAAAGGATTTTACTGGTTATCTATTTTTAGTCTTTTAAACAAAAATTTTCTTAATTATCAAGTTAATATACACACATAGATATCAAGTAGTAAAGAAAATATCTCAGTGAAAAGAACTGACCCCCTCCAACCTAACTGCTCCCTAAGAGCAATCACATTGGAACAATTTTTGTCTAAAATGATGAATAATGGGCTGTTATTCGATTTATCCTCTTAACCTTTATCTCCTAACCTAACTTAGCTCACTTTTAACTTCCCTTCCCCCTTCTGCTCAGTATGACACTACTAGTTTTTATTCCTTTATTGTTTACCTTTGTAACATTAAATAGTACACTTAAACCTCCATTTCTTTTTTCTCTTTGAAACATTGTTTAAAGGTGAGGACATTAGCACCCCTACCATTAGCATCCCTACCCTTACTTACTCTTTACCCCTGCTACCTTCAAACTGTTGTCTCGTCTTTAACTTTCAAACAATCAAGGTTGATAACATACACATTTCTGTTCCCTCTTTTGTTTTCAAATTGTTTTTAATGTGGTAAAATACACATACTATGCAAATTACCATCTTATCCATTTTAAAATTATGGTTCAGAGGTATTAAATACGTCTGTTCTCTTTGCAGTTAGGTCTTCCTTGCTTTGTCTGTGGGTTGTTTTGTAAAGTTTAAAACAAGTAAATAGTGTTGACATTATGGTTTATTCAGAACCCAATAGTGGGCTATGACTACCCCTTTCTTTAGGTTCCAGTGTCATGATTCCTGATCTCTTCAAAGCAGACTGTTTCTAATAAGTTCAAATGGATTCTGCTTTTGTCAAACACAAACATAACACTACAGTTTACTTCATGCCTTGCCTCTCCTTTTTTCCCCCTGAAGTTTTTTGTCGCTTTGCTCTTAGGGCTGTCTTAATCACCAGATCCCCCGTATCTTAAAGCTGCTTTTTCTTTCGGGTGAATCCATTTCATTTCTCCTTAAACTCTGAGTAGTTATTTCACCTTTGAGCCATGCCTTTTCATATTGCTTTCTGTTTTTACGGGCATCTCCAGTGGCCTCTCTTTTTCCTTATCCTTGCCTTTTTGGTCTCACATCCCCGCTCTCTCAGGCCATCAATTCCGTGTCCCCTTTTTCTCAGACCTTCCTCACAGAGCTTCCCACCCTCGTACCTCACCCCGGACTGGTGATTCTCTGGGTCTGTTGCACAGCTGCCATCCCGGAACCGCCTTCCCTGTTCCCCGGAGTTTATCCACCAGCTCTGCAGCCCTAAAGCTTTCTCTTTGGGGCAGAAAAGGGCTGCAGGACCCTCGCTGTTCCGTAGCTACTCACACCTGTTGCCATGCAGCTCAGGGCCCCGACCGCCCATCTCAGGAGTCGGGAACTGATCTGAGAACCTCCCATAGGAGCCACTAGCCTCCTCTTCCTCCCCGTAATTGCGATAATCTGTATACTTCCTTGCTTGAGTCCCTCAGTGCTGGTGCTAAGTCCCTCCAAGGGAAATTAGGTACAAAGGCCAAACCTACCCTTCTTCAGAAAGCTTCAGTCCAAATTCAGTTTCTACAATTTAAAACAATCTTATGACCTCAATGAAAAGAACCTCTTTTTAATTTAAAAAAGTTTTATGATGTAAGTAGGTAAAGGCAGGAAAGGGGATGATAATCCTTTCTAGCAAAGAAGCCATTAAATTTTTCCCCTTGGGAGGGAGGGAGACGCAAGAGGGAAGACATATGGGAACATATGTATATGTATAACTGATTCACTTTGTTATAAAGCAGAAACTAACACACCATTGTAAAGCAATTATACTCCAATAAAGATGTTAAAACAAACCAAAAAACAAATGACATTTCCCAGCCTAAAAAAAAAAAAATTTTTTCCCCATTCCCATTCATCAAAAAATGTATAATCTAATTAAAATTCTAATCCCCTGTAAGGTTTTTAATTACTTGCTAAAGCAGTTGGCCAGATGGTTCAACATAATAAAAATAAGAACACTTTGAAAGGAATGAAGTAAATGTCATCAAAGTTAACAGAAAAAAGGGGGAAAAATCTTACCATATTATATCGGATAGTTTACAGAAGTGTCACTCCTTGTTAAAAAGTGTATTTCTGAAGCAGAGCGAGAAGTCATTCGACAAACTTCATATCACGGTCCTGTACTTACTTGAAGATCAAACTTGAGGTCGCTTATTCATTCTCTGGAACACATGTGACCTTCACTCTGGATTTAAGAACAACAAATATGTCTGTTTACTTTTTCCTGTGAGGAGAGGCCCTCAGGCCCTCATGTAATCTTAAGCACCTGAAACAGAAATAAGCTTAATAAGGATAGGGCTGTATCAAAGGGAATGTCTCTTACCTAACTTTTTACCACTCTGGATAGCAGAGTTTCGATGGATTCTTATGTAAGATCGCCGTGGTCTGTGTAGAAAAAGCCTTCCTGGGGTTCTGTAACTCGGGACTTTAGGAAGACAGGAAAAGGCCTGGCAGGGCAGCCTGAGCCCATCCTCCGTGGAGGCCCCTGGCTGGTTTGCAACTGCAGGCAATGACCCTCAAGGACGCACAGTGGGTCTTAATCACCAGCTCCTTTTCTTCTCAACTAGGATGCAGCACGAGCCACTGCCTGAACAGGTCTGCTGAGAAGAGACTCTTTTCCCAGATCCAAAGCCCCCCGTGGGTATCCCCAGTGTTGTCACCTCCTGTGGTCTGGCGTGTGTGGAGGTGTCCACTGTTTGGTTCAGGGCTCTTACCTCTAAGTCTGTCTTCTGCATTTGCTCAGAGCCCGTGTTTCTGAGTTTTGGGTTTTTCTCTTACCCTCAGGAGGGCTGCCTGGTGTTCCCGTTCTCTTTCCCACCTGAACACACCGAACGTGGTACACAGCTCAGAGTAAATTCTGCTCCGCTGGCTGTGCCTTTTCCAGGCCTTGCTATCTGTGGAAGGGATATGTACGTCTTCTTGGCAGAATGGTTTTTGGGGTTTTTGTTTTTGTCACGTGGTATAATACGAAACATCCCCCAAGCAAGAGTAACTCGATGGAACCGTTTAACAATTTCACACCTGATAAGTCTGGACTGAAGTTCAGTCTAAGACATTTGTTTTACATCCTTTGAGAATAAACTGTGTTAATTGGCAGCCAGTGCCAATTGGAAGGTGTTGATAGCTGATAGCCCAAAATAATGCTAATTATCTCTTCTTGATTATAATAAACACCAAAGGATATAGTTAACCACTTCTGTCTCCCAACTCTGAAAGCGGTTTTAATAGAAAAAGGATAAAAATCAGTTTTCTGGAAAATTTGTGGATACGGAATGATTTGCCCCTCTAGAATTTGGGATAAATGAAAAGTAAAGCATTATACGGAGGTCATGAACCTCACAGTAACGTCCTCGAGGGGCAAAAGTGACTTGAAAAAGCATTTGGCTAAAGATAAGCTCAATTTCTTCCTCTGTTCTCTCCTCATGTTCTCCTACTTAGGGATGGTATTGGGCCTTCTGGGCCAAGTTCTGAGGATGCATCAATGCATAAGATTAATGAAGAACTGGGCAAACTTGTAGAAAGAATTTACTAATGTTCAACTTGTGAAATGTAAGACAGTCCCCTTAAAGCAGAATTCTTTTTTTCGTTGTTGTTCATACTCCAAATTGGGTTTGGATTTATTAGCGGACAAAGAAATGATTTCTGGCAGCACCGTGATGACCTGAGTCTTTCCACTTGAACCAGCAGGTGTCCTGTGGAGGGCGGAGAACACCGGGTGTTCACCAGGGTGAGTGAGCTCCTTCTCTGGGAAGTCTGCCTTTCTCCTGGCCGTGACGGTGGCCAGTTCCCGTGTAGGGCCAGGCGAACCTCATACTTGGCCCTTAGTGGTACAGAAGCCAGGCTCCCTGAGGTTGAGACAGAGAGTGGACTCTCTCTGCGACTCTGATTCCTGTCGAGGGGTCAGGCAGCCAGCTGGCTCTGGCGGCTTCCGGCGGCTACAAGTCAGACGGTGTCCCTGTCACCTTCCAGTACATCTGCCGATGGAGAAAGAGCAACAGGCACTGTGCTGGGAACTGGGGTGTTGGGGGGCTGGTGGGCCCTAACGCAGCCACAAAGGCTGAAAGGGCATCTCTTCTTCTCTGTGTGAAAAGAGCACAAGGGCTGGCAGTCTCGCTGGGCCGTCGGGGCCTCCTGGTTTACCCTGGCCAAATACGTTTCCGAGTGGGTCCCGCCCCGGTGGGAAAGGCGTTTATCCACAGCATCTCCCCGTGTCTATTTCCTTCACAGGTGTCCTGGTTGTCCTTGCTTTATTTAGCCTCTGAGTATAAATTAGAAATAATGACATGGATACGGTGAGAATGAATTGCTCCCAAAAGTACAATGTAGTTCCTGAGACGTAAAATGATATAAGGGCAGAGACTATGTTTGATTCGTTTTTATTTCCCCAACATTTAACCCAGCCTCTCAGCCTTGTAGTCGCTTGGGGATTCTCTTTGCTGATTGGATGGAAACTTTGTAGCAGGTGACGATACTGACAAACTTCACTGATGCTGACTTGAGGGGACAGTACTCCTGCCTGTGCTATAAGCACTGTCGAATCATCAATGATACGAAAGTGATGTCCGTCAGGGGACGTGATAAAGAATATAGTGATAACAGTCACCTTTCATAGCGAGGTTTTACCATAACCTGAGACCTGCATGCACTTGAGGGACTCGGGTGGCACCCCACTGCCAGGGCAGGGACCTGACCCTCAGAGATCCAGTTTGATGGCCATGTGATATTCCCAAGTCCTCAGGATCAGCTTTCTGAAGGCCCCGTGCAGAGTTTCGGAGGAGGGATTTTTCTCATGTACTCAGTAATTATCAAGGACCTGGCTATGTGTGGGTGCTTCAGAGAGGCTGCAGGAGAGAAGGGGCAGTGATGACTGCCCTCAAAATGCTTGCTCTCCAGTAAGGGAGAGATGCAAGTACTTGTTGTCCGGTGGAGAACAGAATCTCCCCACAGAAGGAATTAGGAAAGATTACAAAGGAAGGAGGTGGGGCTTGAACCGCACCTTGAGGAGTGGATAGGAATTTGGTGGGTAGAGAGGAGAATGGAGAAACCAGTCGGAGGGAGAGAAAAGCAAGGGGAGAAAAGGAAAATGATGGGCTGGATTTGGGGAGCAGTGAGTTTGCTAGAGCTTGACCAGAAGGGAAGGAGGCCCCTGGATGTCACCCCAGGACTGTGGATGACTCTTGCTTGACTGTCTTTTACCGTTACATCATAAGCTCTACAGCTCTTCCTTTCCCAGGTAAATAGAGTGGGGACAGAATAACTTCTTTCACAGTATCAGTGAAAAAAAAATGTTGCCGGCTATATCAGTAGACAAAAGATGTTACAGCCACCCTGACGGTGAGCCCTGAAGGAGCTCAGGAGAGAAACAGGATGCCCGCCATCTAGCAGTCTGCCACCGCCACCACCCCCTGACCGTGCACCCTGAGGGGACTCAGGATGCGAAAGCACAGGATCCTGGCCCCAGATAGCCGAGGTGCATAGCAAAGGAATGATTTCAGTGAGCCCAGACTCCTGCCTCTTCCGATACCCAGAAAAGCGCTAACTTCCTTAACTTGCGATGTCTTGTTTCCTTTAATTAACAGTAATCTTTTGATGCTCTGACTCCCTGGTCTTTGTTGCGAAAACTCCTACGTATCCTGGCTTCTCCCTTCCCTCTTTGGAGCCATCACCCAGAGCGATCTCTCTGAGAGGCTGTGTCCCGGCCTTAAGTCCTCAGTTTTGTTCGCCAAATAAAACATAATTCTCAACGTTTAGGGTGTGCATTCTTTTTTCAGTCAACAACAGAGAAGCTGAAAGTTCTCACAAGGTTTCTCTAGGTCATTTCCAGTGGGATTGGGTCCTCTCTCCATTCTCTCTCAATGGAAAAAGGCAGTGATTGGTGAGGTTAGTTAAGGGGGCAGATAACATTTTGGCCCCGATGTAGACAGCACCCTCACATTACCACAGAACGTCACCCCTGGTTTGACAGATGGGCTTAAAAACTACAAACCAATTTCCCCCACTTCCCCAGCCCAAATGCATTGGGCGTGTTTGTGTTATGTGTGTCGTACACTTAGGTCTGAATGCTCTACGTAACGGATTGGGCATAATGCTCTTAGACATGCCATCTTGCTTGTTCTGAGGGTTTTATCTGTCTGCAAATACTCAGCCTAAGTTAATATTTCATGAGACCCAATCATAACTTGAGGCTAGAAATATGATGGAAGCCATGGCTATTGTTTTTTCTTAAAAAAAAACCAAAAAACAATTTTGCTGCACTCTTAGATTGAGAAACACAAACCCCTATTTGAGCACAAGTCCCATTTCCTTTATGTGCTGTTCCTATGAGTGAAGATGAATTTTAACAAGTTTCCTAATGATTTAGGCCATTGCTCTCCTAAGGCCTTATTATTAACTCGTTTTACTGACTTACATTTACAAAGGGATTATAACATCCTAGGCACAGATGTAAGAACTTAACAAGTGTTGAGTCATGTAATCCTCTTAACCACCATGTGGAGTAGATGGTATTATTATGATTTCTATTTTACAGATAGAGAAATTGAGGCACAGAGAGGTGAAGTAACCTGCCCAAGGTCTCACAGATAGGTCACGTTGCCATTTGAGTAGACGTGCGAATCTGAGGTTATGTTTGGTGTGTCTGCTGTCACCTGTGTAAAAAGGGATAAAAAGAACGTGTCTGAGAGATTCTCCCTTGCTGTGCTCAGAGGCAGAATTGTGTTCTTGGACTATTTTAATTGAGGGTGATTTTCTACCGTTTACATCAGTAGTTGTCTCTCTGGAAACTCAGTATTTTAATTGACTGTAAATGTTGGAAAGTGAACAATTTCCATGTATATACAACAAACACACTAGCTCTGCTGAAGTCCAGCCCTGCGTAATTATGATCTTTTCATGTTGGAAGATGTGGCTGTGGATCAGGGCATCTCCCCAGATGTATGGCAATGACTGTAGAGTTAATAATTAAATGACAGTTATTGTATGTAACTTATTGCTTCCTCCTACCCCCCAAAAAAACCTCAACCATAAAAAAGAATGAAATATTGCCATTTGCAACAACATGGGTGGACTTGGAAGGTATTATGCTGTGTGAAATAAGTCAGATAAAGACAAATACTGTGTGAGATCACTTATGTGTGGAATCTAAAAAATACGACAAGCTAGTGAATATAACAAAAAAAAAACCAGACTTATAGAGAGCTAGTGGTTAGCAATGGGGAGAGGGAAGGGAGAGGAACAAGATAGGGATAGGGGGTCAAGAGGCACAAACTGTATAAATAAGCTACAAGTATATATTGTACAGCATAGGAATATAGCTAATATTTTGTAATAACTAAGTGGAATATAAACTTTAAAAATTGTGAATCGCTATAATGTACACCTGTAACTTACATAATACTGTACCTCAACTATACTTCGAGAAAATTAACAAAAAGTTTTTTTAATGTTTATGTAATGATGTTATGTGAATCTTTAACTGGAAAACAGTGATAAATGTCATATATGCCAAAGAGACTTCTTAAGTTAAAATAATTTATATGTAAACGAATATCATTTCTTGCTAAATACGATATTAATGTTCTCTCCTAACAATGGCCACGTTGATTCCGAAGCTGTCCATGGAAGGAACACACAGAGCCTCCCCCCAAGATGTGTACATATCAGGCCCCCAAAAGTCCATTTCCCAGGTATCTTTATCCTGATCTCAAAATTCTATCAGTTACGTAAGCAATGTAGTATACTTTTCATCCAAATCGATAAAGGTAAAATGAAAAATATATATATCTTGAAAAAAATGACAGTAACATTTCCTATGTGCCCAGCACCGTGCCAAGCACATTCCATTATTTTGTTTAACCCTCCCAACAACCCCATGAGGCAGGTCCTGTGAACATCTCCTTTCCACAGAGAAACGGCTTAGAGAGGTTTAGTAATGGAGGACAGGTCGCACAGCCAGGAAGCGGCACAGCAAGGATCTGAACCCTGGAAGTGTTTCCTTGAGCCTCTGGTCCTGACCACCGTTCACTGCCTCCCACATTCCAATCCGTGCGTGGAGCACACGGCCGGCCCCCACCCCTCCTCCTCGCTGAACGCTCTCAGGGTTGCTGCACCCTCTGGTCTGCAGCTGATTCTGGCCAGGGATTAACAGCTGATCTTGATAAATTTCTTGTAGGCTTTCTGCTTTGTGTCTTCATAGAATCCTGCTACTGTCCTTTGCTGTACAGCAAGTATTTGAAGAGTCAGATTTCACCCACTGTTCCTCCATCATCAACCTCACCCCCAGCCTGAGTTCAGCGTTTCCTGGTTGATTGATTGCTAACTGACCCCGCCCTGCTGGAGGGCAGAGCAAGAATCCGGCACAGGCATGGGTAGGGACAAGGGAGACCATGACAAAGTGGAGCCTGACATGGAACGTGGGAACAGTATGGAAGAGAGTTTGCTGTAATATTAGGCACCTTGAGAAGCCCATGTACCTATTTATAATACCTTTTACTCTTACTGTTAGATAATGTTTTCTTCTGCATCAAGCATGGTGTCCATTACAGTAGATGCTCAATTAGCATTTGGTGAATGCATGAACGAATGAGGGATGGACAGAATGCGTGAGTTATTGTTTGGTTTCTTATCCGCTGCAATTTGGGATTTATTTCCTCCACCCGGCTCTTCCCTCCTGCATGCCTGGATTCTCCTTCTCACCACCTTCTCTCTCTCCCTCTCCCCCGTCAGTCCAGGTAGTGGCTGGACAGGTGGTGGCAAGAAATGTTCTTTTAGGGCTTCCCTGGTGGCGCAGTGGTTGAGAGTCCGCCTGCCGATGCAGGGGACACGGGTTCGTGCCCCGGTCCGGGAAGATCCCACATGCCGCAGAGCGGCTGGGCCTGTGAGCCATGGCCACTGTGCCTGCATGTCCGGAGCCTGTGCTCTGCAGCGGGAGAGGCCACAGCAGTGAGAGGCCCATGCACCGAAAAAAAAAAAAAAAAGAAATGTTCTTTTAGGTGGTGATCCAGATGGTGTTAGGTTCTATAATTTTGGAGTAGAACCATTCTTTAGGGAAATTAGGACTTAAACCAGCCTTCAAGGGACTCGAATCACCACATATGATGTTACTGTAGGAGTGTGCATTCTGAGTTCTAAACAGACCTTGGGGCAACCCACTGGGAGCTGCATATGTTTGAGAAGCTCATACCATCCAGGCATCTGCAGTGGCATCCCCTCCACATCTGTTCTCACGGACTACGAATGGCTTCTTGACTTTCATGCCTTGCATTTGGTCCATAAGACATTTGGTCCACACCAAGGTCCTTGATATTTGGTCGTATTTGGTCCTGTCCAGAATGTCCATGGAGACATTTGGTCCATGCCAAAAGGCCCTTGATATTTGGTCTTATCCAAAATGATTTGCCATGCACAGCAATCAGAGAAGAAAAAGAAATAAAAGGGATCCAAATTGGAAAAAAAGAAGTAAAACTGTCACCGTTTGCAGATGACATGATACTATACATAGAAAATCCTAAAGATGCTACCAGAAAACTACTAGAGCTCATCAATGAATTCGGTAAAGTTGCAGGATACGAAATTAATATACAGAGGGACTTCCCTGGTGGCGCAGTGCTTAAGAATCTGCCTGCCAATGCAGGGGACTCAGGTTCGATCCCTGATCCGGGAAGATCCCACATGCCATGGAGCAACTAAGCCCATGTGCCACAACTACTGAGCCTACGCTCTAGAGCCCACAAGCCACAACTATTGAGCCTGCGTGCTACAACTACTGAAGCCCGCACACCTAGAGTCCGTGCTCCACAGCAAGGGAAGCCACTGCAATGAGAAGCCCATGCACCACAATGAAGAGTAGCCCCTCCTCGCCACAACTAAAGAAAGCCCACACACAGCAATGAAGACCCAACGCAGCCAAAAAATAAATAAATAAAATATTTTTAAAATGTTTTAAAAACAACAAAATTAATACACAGAAATCTGTTGCATGTCTATACACTAACAAAGAAAGATCAGAAAGAAAAATTAAGAAAACTTCCATGGGGTTTCCCTGGTGGCACAGTGGTTAAGAATCCGCCTGCCAATGCAGGGGACACGGGTTTGAGCCCTGGTCCGGGAAGATCCCACATGCCACGGAGCAACTAAGCCCGTGTGCCACAACTACTGAGCCTGTGCTCTATAGCCCGTGAGTCACAACTACTGAAGCCCACGAGTCACATCTACTGAAGCCCACGCTCCTAGAGCCCGTGCTCCGCAAAAAGAGAAGCCACTGCAGTGAGAAGCCTGCACACTACAACAAAGAGTAGCCCCCACTTGCTGCAACTACAGAAATCCTGCATGCAGCAACGAAGACCCAACACAGCCAAAAATAATAAATAAAATAAATAAATTAATTTTTTTAAAAAAGAAAGAAAACTCCCATATACCATTGCATCAAAAAGAATGAAATACCTAGGAATAAACTTACCTAAGGAGGCAAAAGACCTGTACTTTGAAAACTATAAGACACTGATGAAAGAAATCAAAGATGACACAAACAGATGGAAAGATACACCGTGTTCTTGGACTGGAAGAATCAATATGGTTAAATGACTATTCTCCCCAAGGCAATCTACAGATTCAATGCAATCTCTATCAAAGTACCAATGGCATTTTTCACAGAACTAGAACAAAATATTTTAAAATTTGTATGGAAACACAAAAGACCTCAAATAGCCAAAGTAATCTTGAAAAAGAAAAATGGAGCTGGAGGAATCAGGCTCCCTGACTTCAGACTATACTATTACAAAGCTATGGTAATCAGAACAGTATGGTAGTGGCACAAAAACAGAAATATAGATCAATGGAACAGGATAGAAATCCCAGCAATAAACCATGCACCTATGGTCAATTAATCTATGACAAAGGAGGCAAGACTATACAATGGAGAAAAGACAGTCTCTTCAGTAACTGGTGCTGGGAAAACTGGACAACTACATGTAAAAGAATGGAATTTGAACCTTCTCTAACACCATGCACAAAAATAAACTCAAAATGGATTAAAGACCTAAATGTAAGACCAGATACTATAAAACTCCTAGAGGAGAACATAGGTAGGACACACTTTGACATAAATCACAGCAATATATTTTTGGATCAGTCACCTAGAGTAATAGAAATAATAACAAAAATAAACAAATGGGACCTAATTAAATTTAAAAGCTTTTGCACAGCAAAGGAAACCATAAAAAAACCCAAAAGACAACCTACAGAATGGGAGAAAATATTTGCAAATGGTGCAACCAACAAGGGATTAATCTCCAAAATATACAAACAGCTCATGCAGCTCAATAAAAAAAAAAAAAAATCCAATCAAAAAATGGGCAGGGCTTCCCTGGTGGTGCAGTGGTTGAGAGTCCACCTGGTGATGCAGGGGACGTGGGTTCGTGCCCCGGTCCGGGAAGATCCCACATGCCGCGGAGCGGCTGGGTCCATGAGCCATGGCCGCTGAGCCTGCGCGTCCGGAGCCTGTGCTCTGCAACGGGAGAGGCCACAACAGTGACAGGCCCACGTACCGCAAAAAAAAAATGGGCAGAAGATTTACATAGACACTTCTCCAAAGAAGATATACAGATGGCCAAAAGCCATATGACAAGATGCTCAATGTTGCTAATTATTACGGAAATGCAAATCAAAACTAGGAGGTATCATTTCACACCAGTCAGAATAGCCATCATCAAAAAGTTTACAAATAAATACAGGAGAGGGTGTGGAGAAAAGGGAACCCTCCTACACTGTTGGTGGGAACGTAAATTATTGCAGCCAGTACGGAAAACAGTATGGAGGTTCCTTAAACTAAAAATAGAGCTACCATATGATTCTGCAATCCCACTCCTGGGCATATATCCAGAGAAAACCGTAGTTCAAAAAGGTATATGCACCCCAATGTTCACTGCAGCACTATTTACAGTAGCCAAGACATGGAAGCAACCTAAATGTCAATCGACAGAGGAATGGATAAAGGAGACGTGATACATATATACAATGGGATATTAGCCACAAAAATGAAATAATGCCATCTGCAGGAACATGGAGGGACCTAGAGATTATCATACTAAGTGAAGTAAGCCAGAGAAGCACAAATAGCATGTGATATCACATGTGTGGAATCTAAAAAACTAATACAAACGAACTTATTTACAAAACAGAAACAGACTCACAGACTTTGAAAACAAACTTATGGTTACCAGAGGGGAAAGGTGTGGGGGAGGGAGGGATAAATTAGGAGTTTGGGATTAACATACACACTGCTATATATAAAACAGATAATCAACAAGGTCCTCCTGTAGAGCACAGGGAACGCTACTCAATATTCTGTAATAACCTCTCTGGGAAAAGAATCTGAAAAAGAGTAGATATACATATATGTATAACTGAGTCACTTTGCTGTACACCTGAAACTAACACAACATTGTAAATCATCTGTATTCCAATATAAAATAAAAGTTAAGTTAAAAAAAATACAGTATTTACGGAAACTGCATTCCTGGTACCAGCTATAGATGCCCAGAGAGTTTTATCTTCCAGTTGGAGTTTGCCATTGATCTATCAGGCCAGCATCAGGGAAGGCTGTCCGTTAAGTGGTTCTTCTTTCTGTGTCTCTGACAGATGTGTCACCCCTACACCAGCGAGCCTCTGCGAAGATGAACCCAATAGAGGAAGGGGCGGAAAACGATGACGAGGTCTTTGAACCCGTGTCCTCGAATACGCTTCAAGTTCGTCGCTGGCCTTGATCCCAAGAGAGGATTCACGTTACCAAGAGGGAAACTGTCTGGAAGAGATCCTGAAAAATACCAGCACTTTTTCACAGCTTTTCAATTGTTCTGCTTTAATATTGATACTCCCAGCCTGGGAGAGTCTGAGGGCAGGAAAGGGAGGGAGATTCAAAACATGGGAAGGTTATCTTCTCTTTTTACTGGTCAGCTTTCTGTTCCACTGAGCCTTCTGACTAAACCGAGTGCTATTTTTGAGAGATATATTTTCACAGTGTTTTCTAGATATGTTATCATTTAACTTAAAAAAATCTTAGCGCTTTGTCATTGCAAATGCCTTCACTTATCTTTCCGAGCTGTTCCTTTTCGTCAGAGACAGTTTTTTCTCTGCCGTGGCAATGGGGCTGTCCATTTGATAGTTTTAACAAACAATGTAAGTTCGAAATTGAGGCTGAGGTAACATTAAAAAGCAGGGAATCTCAGGCTTCGCTCAGTTGATTTTTTGGCCGGAAAATTTTAAAGAAAGGTGTGATGCGATTCATGTATATTTTTCTCTCATGCCAGACACGTCATTCTACTAGACTGCCTTCCTTTTGTGGGCATTGTGTGGATAGCTTGATAATGAACAAAGCTCGTCAGACTTTGCTCACATTACCCTTATATTATGCTGTTTGGAAGTTGGGCTGAGCCCTAAAGCTGGAAACATTAACAGTGGAAGCGGTTCTGAGCCTGGGGTCGGCCTTTGGCTAAACCAGCCCAGCTTGCCCCACACTCTGCTGTGGGAAGCACGTTCCTTGGGGTGGGAGGACCGGAGAGTCAAGTGGCCAAACAAGTGTCGCAGAATGACGAGGCTGACGGAGCCGCTGCACACTTCAGCTGCTATTCCGACACGCAGATGGCTCCTCCAGGTCCATAGATGTCTCCTTACTGTGTGTGCCAGGGACCAGGTGCCAGAGATGCAAACAAGGACACAGCTGTGTGCGGGCAGACGGTCCACCACAAGCTCTGCCATGATCGCCCGGCCTAGATAGTGCTGTGAGGGCCTGCATTCCAGACATGGTGGTGTTTGGGAAATTCGAAGTCTGCTTAAATCATCCAGCCGGTCAGTGTGACTGTGGCCCTCCACCAGGCCACGTAGTTGGGGGAAGCCCCCTGATGGGCTGTGCTCCGTCATGCCCCACTACCTTTATTTTGTGTCATCCACTGGAACCAACTCTGAGTCAGTCCCATTATGTTAAACAGCTAAGAAAAGTTCCCAGTGAAATTATTTTCAGGTGAGCTGAGCCAAAAGCATCTTTTGCCAAGAGGTGATTTCTGTGAGAGGAGATATAAAAATAAGCTACTCCAGGGTCACCTCATTTTCCTAAACTCATTTTTTAAAGCCAGTTATTTTAGTAATTTCACTTGAGTCAAATCTACATGCTTGGTCACTCACTGAGAAACTTTGCACAGACTGGGTGTCCAGCTCCTAACATACCCATCAAATGCTGGCTTATTAGCCTCACAGTAGAAAGGCTGATTTCACTTTCCCACTATAGTGGTCTCTTCTGCTTGCTAAATTAGAAATTTATTTGGGGACATGAAACAAAGGTGAATGACTTTGCCTTGGCTTTAAGACTATAAAGATATAATAGGTTGAACTCTTTCTTTCAATGCCCGAATCAAGTATATAAGGTAATGGTGTTAATACTGCTTTCCTTTAACTATTGGAGTGAAGCTATGTAGGCCATTGAGTTTACACATGCATAAGACCTAATTTACAAAATCACTCTATAGAGTAATTAGATATTACATCCTTCTCTGAGTAGAAAGTAATTTTAGATGCTGCTAAAGCCGTGTTTTTCATGTTCTGTGAATCCACAGAACCTTGAGATTTTCTTACCCTGACCCATCTTCAGGTTTGTCTCACTTTGTCAACCACAGACAACAGAGGGTGTTATCTCTAATGATCAGCCTGGATGTGTTTGGAGGTTATTTTCTATAGTGCTGGGAACAAACATGCTTAAAAGCACACTGCTAAAATTAGGTGATATGAAGTCATTTACTGGTTTTATTAAAACATGTGTGCACATCAGTGCCATTGATAAGGAAGATTGTAATTTCAAGATTAGGAATCTTGGGCTTACCTGGTGGCACAGTGGTTGAGAGTCCGCGTGCCGATGCAGGGGACGTGGGTTCGTGCCCCGGTCCGGGAGGATCCCACATGCCGTGGAGCGGCTGGGCCCGTGAGCCATGGCCGCTGGGCCTGCGCGTCCGGAGCCTGTGCTCCGCAACGGGAGAGGCCACAACAGTGAGAGGCCCGCGTACCGCCAAAAAAAAAAAAAAAAAAAGATTAGGAATCTTCAAAGAGCCATTTAGCTTGAATGGGAAACACGAAACTATTTTTAAATACATCCCTCTAAGGACAACAGTTAGTCTCAGAGAAAAGGAGCTGAAGACATTGAGTAGTCTTCCCACTAGACTTGATAGCAAAGAAGCAGATAAGAAAACATAAAAGATCTCCTATGGATAATTTTTATAAATTTATGTATACAAATGAACAAGTGTATCTTTGTATAACGCATAGATAAAAAACATGTTTGCTGCCAAAGCCACCAATGAGATGCTTCCTGTGTTCTTTGGCCTTCACTTAGCTGTGTGACCAAGGTCCAGAAAATGGTCTGTAAAAATTATTCTGTATATTACCCCAAATCTACTACGTTTAAATGTAACATCAAGTCCGTTGTATGAAGCTGGACTGTAACGTTTATACCAGAATGTATGTCAGTTATGATATTTTGCAAGCCCTTATAAATATTATATTTATAAATCAATAGCACAAACCCTATGATGTTTCTAGATCTTAAATTAGTAATAATGGGTGCTACATAATTATTTTTCACTTACCATCCTTAGCTTCCTGGGATCTTTTCCGTTTCTCCCTATGGTCCATTTCACTTTAATGCTGTGCCCACTGGGAGACACCACCTTCTTCGTGTCTGGTTCTCCTTCCATATGCCTGAAGTTTTTCTGATTCTGTAACTTGGAGCTGCTGATTCCTGCCTCCCAGGTCCTATCATGGCCCCAAAGGCAGAGTCACTTGGATGCTGGAAAAAATATTTAGGAAACGTTGTGTAACCTACATACTCTGCCCTGTCTCCAGTGTACCCAGGTGATGACCTTGCCTGCCAGTGAAGATTTCATGCTAGTGCATGGTGGCTCCTGGCCGAGCACTTGGGAAGGCTGGTCAGTCCCGACCCTTGGGGCTTGGTGCAGACCCTGAGGTACAGCTCCAAGGATTCACTGTTATTATTATTTTTAAAAATCCATTTTCTTGGTCATTTCTTCTTTTTTTTTTTTGTGATACGCGGGTCTCTCACTGCTGTGGCCTCTCCCGTTGCGGAGCACAGGCTCCGGACGTGCAGGCTCAGCGGCCACGGCTCATGGGCCCAGCCACTCCGCAGCATGTGGGATCTTCCTGGACCGGGGCACCAACCCGTGTCCCCTGCATCGGCAGGCGGACTCTCAACCACTGGGCCACCAGGGAAGCCCTTCTTGGTCATTTCTAAAGTTGCTCTGCAGAAACCGTTGACCCTGTTTCCCCTCCCTTCCCTCTTTCCAACCCTGGTTTCCCAACCTCTTTTTCTAATTATCCCCAACTAGAGTAATTAGAAATTCCCACCCACTCAATTCAAATTCCCAAGGATGTGAAGGGTTAGGACACTGTGCAGGGAGCTCGAGGTTGCCATGCACTCGGGACACATCTTCTCACTCATGGTAGCCATGCTCTGATCATCACAGGACCCCAAGTACCTTGTATGTAACAACATATTGTAAGGGAAATTTAAGAAACCCACTTTAAGTACTATTCACAGATTTTACCGATATACTTGCAATCTAGTTTTAAAGTACACAAGGATTTTGTGAATGGTTTTTACAGACACATTATTTATAGGGATCGCATTCTTTCTGCTTTTAGGTGCCATTTACACTGATACTATTTTACTTTATAATAAATTTACATTTCGACTGAATGGAGCCTTACAGTTTAAAATATCTTCACGTATTGTCATTTGATCAAATACATTTCTTACTTGGAATATGTGCGTATTTTTAATTTCATGTCTCTTACGTGTAGCTGATTTGCCCTAACGCCATGCCCAAAGGTTCAAGAACCTTCAGAGGTTATGGGAATTCCTCTGGTTTAGGTAATCTGAGCAGACCTGCAGAGGGCATGCCCTTGAGTTAGTTCCACTTAGTTTCAAAAGCCTGCCATCTTGCTGCCTTTGGCCGTGAAAAGAAAGGGCCACGAGGCAGTGGGCAGTGTTGCCTGGATGCAGCAACTGGGAAGCCTCCAGAGTTACACTGTGAGGATAGATTTCAACTTTTTAATACACTGCATCTGAACATTCTCTTCTAGTTTTCTGAGATTCAACAACACAAGGGGTCACATAGAGGAGCCAGAACCCCTCCCCTGGGTCTATTCTATTCACGGAGAAACCCTTCTCTCCTCCCATCACCCGTGCTCGGTGTTGGAAAGGGAACTGGGCAGCCCATCTCTTGGCCCTTGATAGTAGGTCCTTGGCACCTAATAAACTTGCCCTGATCAGCCCCAAGACTAGACCCAACTAGAAGAGGCATCTTACATGACGAGCAAAGTAATTAATTCTCTTTCTCAATAAGCCATGTCACCAATAGGTAAACAATTTTCTGCTAAGGTGTATGTGTGATGAATACATATGAATGAACACACTACATCAATACTTCCTTGCTGCAGCAACATGGATGGACCTAGAGATTATCGTACTAAGTGAAGTCAAGTCAGACAGAGAAAGACAAATTATGATATAACTTGTATGTGGAATCTCAAATATGATACAAATGAACTTACTTACAAAACAGAAACAGACTCACAGACAGAAAACAAACTTACGGTGAGCACAAGGGAAAGGGGACGGGGGACGGATAAATTAGGAGTTCAGTATTAGCAGACACACACTACTATATATAAAACAGATGAACCACAAGGTCCTACATTAAAAAAAAAAATTCCTTGCTATATCCTAGGGGCAGACATATCCCCACTGACCGTCAAGCTCTCCCAGCCTCCTTCATTATCCTGTCATGAGAGAATTCACGGCTTCCTGGCATGCAGCGAAGCTTTCTGCTTTTCTGCCCCATTTGCCTGGCCCAGCTGCCCGGTACAGGCAGGACTCCACATCGCGGGACCAGCCCCGGGCCCGCTCCTGGGGACGAAGCCTTGTGGCTGGGGATTTCACCCTCTGACTTCTTGCATGACAGACCAGCAGAAGCAAACGTGGTTTGAACGAAGCTAAACTACCTCACAGCTGAGTAAATGAGGTCCCACAACCAAAACCCAGCTCACAGAGGAAGGGAGCCTTCAGGGGAAAATGATTAGCGCCATTTACCTCTTGATATTTATCTGCAAATGATGAAAACTTGGGAGCTGCTCCCGTTCGCTGGTGGTTACATATAATTAGGCCATTTGTGCAGACACGGACTGAGGTAAAACCCGGAGTCCCTTGCAGAAAGCTCAGACCAGGGGCCGAGCCTCAGGCCATAGCCTCCCATGGGGGCCGTGATGAATGGAAAACAGAACGAACTCATTTCTCTTTAAAGGGTTTCCGTTATCATGGAGGCCTCGCTAACCTTTTTCATTGTGCTTCCCACTATTTTTATTGTTCTCATCTGACCTCTTTTAACTCTTCTCCTTATTAGTATTGATACATTTTGCTATAAGAATTACAATATAATGTGATGAGTAATAATAGCTGTCTCTTGAGTGCCTACTATTTACAAAAGACTGTTATAGGCATTTAAATAAAATACATGAGTTAGGGGACTTCCCTGGTAGTCCAGTGGTTAAGACTGCACTTCCAAGGCAGGTGGGGTGGGTTCTAATCCCTGGTTGGGGAACTAAGATCCCATGTGCTGTGCAGCCAAAAAAAAAAAAAAGAAAAAGTGAGAGAATACACGATTTAGTATTTTCACAAAAATCCTAGAAGGTGGTTAAGACAATCGAACGGAAGCTCAAAAAGAATGATTTTGCCAAAACAAACCAGCTAGTAGAAGGGGGGGGATTTCATCCCAGATCTCTCGGCCTGCGGACCTGCTCACTCTGTTGCTTTTTCCAATCCTCTTAGATAGGAAGCCTGCATCCTCCAGTACAAATCTTGTTCTCAGCTTCTCACCTTAGGTTATCAAGGAGTTTCCATGCTGAAATAAAAAAATATAATGCTTTAAATTTTTTGAGCAACAAACAATTTGTACTTTTGAGGGAGAGGCTTTTTTAGAAAAAAAGAAAAGCTAAAATTTCTATTGACCTTTATTTAAATAACCTATCAGTTCATGTGAAAGGGTGGGGTCCTAGTTACACTTTGCCCCAAACGGGTTTTTATCTCTGTTGTCCACCTTGATCTCCCTCTTAGCTCAAAGCACCGACCTGAAAAAGGAGGCCGAGTCTTTATCCTTGGACATGACTTTGAGGTCAGATCTACCTTGTTCTGAACACCAGCTCTGACCATGTGATCTCTGGCAAGTAGTTACACCTTTTTAAGCTGCTGTGTCCTTGTGTGTATTCTAGAACCTTCCCAAACATGCAGTTGGCATGAAGTACATATTCATTCTCATCCCCTTTTCTCTTTTTCCTTTGGTTGCCACGTTGAATCCTTAAGGCTTCTGGAATCTTAGCAACCACAGTCCTTGTAAAGAGACACAGGGTTGGTACCAGCAGGACCTGAGGGGCAGGCCGGGCAGGGGTCAGTCACCAAGATCCCTCCCGCTCACGGCAGAAATGTCTGCAGGCCCGGGGTCCAGGCTGCAGTCTCTCTGGACCTGTCCGACTGAAGCAGAGAGGCACCCATCCTGTCTCCCACATGTGGCCCCAGGAAGCATTAGGCAGAGAAAGGAGGCTGCAAGCGCCTCTCGGGGGAGGTGGCTATGGATGTAAAACGCCAGCATTAGGCTAAATGAGGCTCTCCAGGAGGTAAAGAGGACATCTTCAGCTGTGGTTGTTTTCAACCAATATCCTTGTTGATCTCCCACGGGGACCACGTGAGAGCGAAGAGCAGGTGGGATGGATATGGCTGGAGCACGTGATGAGTACGTTTTGACAACAGAAGGACGGAGAGAAGTTTATCTAGACCCCAGAGAGTAAGGGGGAGGGGTAGCTGTCAATCACTCAGGAGACATGTATTCCGGTCACAGTTTGATTGTTATAGAATGCTAGGACCCTGGGCAGCTCACATCTCCTGATGGGGCCTCAGTTCTGTCTGTAAAAGGAGGTCCGACCAGGTGAGGGATCTTCCAGTTCTGGTGCCCGTAATTGGCCAGTGTGCGGACTTAAGCGCTGACATGGCGTCTCCTTGCTTCACGCGAGCCTCGTGGTCCAAGTGAGTGAGGCCTTTTTGCAAAGTCTCACCTGCTGTCTTCTATCCAGGGTGCTCCCGTCCTTGGACTGTCCTTCGCGAATGCTGCGTCGGTTTGAAGTTGTGATAGCATTATCATGAGCGACACCCACGTCTTTCATCATCAAGCAATGTTTCCTTGTGTTATCATTTAAAGGTTTCTCCAAAGTTGTCCTTAACGCAGTCAGCTTGCTGACAAACCCCTTCTAGCCCTTCCAGAATGGTGTGGATTGAGGTTTCCTTTGGAGGGGACAGAATTGTAGAATTTTAGAGCAAATAGAGTATGTAAATTTCAGCTAGCACAGAAGTTCTCAAACTTGAGCAGCATCAGAATCACCTGGAGGCTCCTTAAAAACCCAGCCCGTTGGGGCTTCCCTGGTGGTTGAGAGTCCGCCTGCCGATGCAGGGCACGCGGGTTCGTGCCCCGGTCCGAGAAGATCCCACATGCCGCGGAGCAGCTGGGCCCGTGAGCCATGGCCGCTGAGCCTGCGTGTCCGGAGCCTGTGCTCCGCAACGGGAGAGGCCACAATAGTGAGAGGTCCGCGCACCGCGATGAAGAGTGGACCCCGCTTGCCACAACTAGAGAAAGCCCTCATACAGAAACGAAGACCCAACACAGCAAAAATAAATTAATTAATTAACTCCTACCCCCAACATTGTAAAAAAAAACAAAACCACCCAGCCCACTGGGCCCCGCCCCAGAGTTTGATTCAGTACAGTTGGGGTATAGCCCAAAAGCTGCACTTCTAATAAGTTCCCAGATAATGTTGATGCTGCTATTAACGAGACCACACTTTGAAGTCCCCTTAACTAGTCCAACCCCCTTATTAGCAGATGAGGAGGGTATGTCTGGGAAAGTTGAACCCAAGCATACTCATTCATAGTCCGATGGTTTTCAGTTAAAAAAGCAACTTTTGGGCTTCCCTGGTGGCGCAGTGGTTGGGAGTCCGCCTGCTGATGCAGGGGACACGGGTTCATGCCCCGGTCTGGGAGGATCCCGCGTGCCACGGAGCGGCTGGGCCCGTGAGCCATGGCCGCTGAGCCTGCGCGTCTGGAGCCTGTGCTCCGCAACGGGAGGGGCCGCAGCGGTGAGAGGCCCGCGTACCGCAAAAAAAAAAAAAAAGCAACTTTTTTTGTGTGTGGTTTTTTGTTGGTTTTGGTTTTGGTTTGGCTCTAGGCCAATAGTTCCCAAACTTTTAATAAAAGTCACTTAGGGAACCAGTTAAAATCTGGCTCCAGTAACTCAACACACCTAGAACTGTGGGTCTTAACTCTTGGCTGTGCATTGGAGTCACAGATCCTGAAGTAATTTATCTGGGCATCAGGGTTCTTAAAAGCTTCCCAGATGATTCCAATGGGTAGTAAATTTGAGAAGCACTGGGCTGGAGGAAGGTCAGAAACCTTCACTAGTCTACGCATCCCAGGTGATTTGGCTGTAGCTGCAGGCTGGTCTGGACTTTGCGGGCGAAGACTTTTATTGGTCTTGCTACCTGCTTTAGGAAACAAAAAACGACAATGGTGTTAGTTTGGGATTTGAAGAGTGACTAGCAGAAGCGGGTGATAGAGATGGAAACGGTTAGACCAAAGCAAACGTAGGCAGTCTTGGCGTGTGATTTTTTTCTGTGAATACCAATATTTTTGGGGGGAACACTTCCTCTTTTTTATTAAGATATAATTAACCTATAACATTATATTGAGTTCAAATGTACAACATAATGGTTTGATATTTGTATACATTATGAAATGATCATCAAAATATGTCAGGTTAACATCCATCACCACACACAGTTACAGTTTTTTTTTTTTCTTGTGGTGAGAACTTTTAAGATCTCCTCTCTTAGCAACTTTCAAATGTGTAAAACAGTATCATTAACTAGAGTCACCATGCCGTCCATTACATCCCCAGGGCTTACTTATTTTGTAACTGGAAGTTTGTACCTTTTGACCACTGGTGGTGTGTGATTGTGATCCTTTCAACTCCCTTACTCACTTTCTTTGGCTCCCTGTAGCTTCCTGGGCAGAGTCAGAAAGAAGCTTACTGCCTGGTTTTGGTGTTTGGGAGAAAAGAATACTTAGAATCAGAATTCTGAAGTGTCTTTTCTAGCTCCAAGCCTGGTTGTGTGACCTGAGCAGTTAATGTCATCTCCCTGAGCCCAATTGTATATTCCTTTGTAATATAGGTATAGTAATATCTGCCATCTTTCCCTTAGAAGGGCTCCGTGAGAACGAAATTTCAAAGCCCTTGTAAACTATAAAACACTATAAAAGTGAAAGCTATTATTATATTAACCAGTGACACTTAAATGGAAGCTTAAGGTGAAAGAAATATCTCTTCACTAAATTACACCTGGGAATTCTCTTGGAACTTGTATCTAATTAGTCCTTGCTTCTAGGTGCACATGTTCAGATCCCAAATCTAGAACACCTGGGTGTGATAGTGTGAGTATTTTAAGAAGATTCTTAGGTAACAGGAGCATAGACAGACTTATTAAGATGTCCAAGTGAGAAGAAGCCACCACAGTTTTATGTAATAAAATGCCAAACAAAAATTTTAAAAGTCTTGTATTATAGCTTAAAAGGTAGATGAGAATTTATGGGATAGTGATGCAATATGAGCATTTAATGCTATATAGGTGTTTATATTTTTGAAGTTTCTTATTACAAGAAAACCTAGAAATACTCGGATAAAATACTTTGAGACTATCAATATCCCTTCAGCATCATGAACTTCATATTGACAGCCTCTTATGTCTTCTGCATAAGAGCCTATAAAGCCATTACTTATAATTAGACATTTTTCTAGGGAGAAATTTTCCTAGATAAGTTTATCATTCATGTTTAGAAATTCAAATATGTGGTAGCTATGAGGTGATGTAAAATTGTGAGGGAAGAGTGCCCTCTGGTGGTATCATGCATAACTGAAATGTATCATACTTGGTCTTTAATCATAGAATTATTAAACTACAGTTCTACAGTTTCTTAAAAGTCAGACGATCACCTTAACCATAAAGAATTTTTACACCTCCAGAGGCCCAGTGTACAATGGACTATATCAGAACATGATTTTTAATTGTGTTATATTATTTAGGTTATCTTTTACAGAAGCCCTAAAGAAAATTCTAGTCGGGACAGTGTTCCATTAAGAAATACTTTTTAGGGACTTCCCTGGTGATCCAGTGCATAAGACTCTGCGCTCCCAACGCAGGGGGTCCGGGTTCGATCCCTGGTCGGGGAAGTAGATCCTGTATGCATCCTGCAACTAAGAGTCCTCATGCTGTAACTATGACCCGGTGCAGTCTAAATAAATAAATAATTTTTTAAAAAAAGAAATAATTTTTAATTAAAAAGCAGCACTGTAGGTTAACATGGCACCTCCAAATGGAATGTCTTAAATAATCTGACCTTGGCCCAGAGGGTTTTCTTATTGCCTATTTGTTTTGGTTTGGTTTTGAGTGGGGTTAGGGATGGCGTTGGAATATTTAGACATTGTGCTGGGGTTTGGATGGGACTTGCTGAATCTTCTCTGGCAGGTTTTGGGAATAACCAGCTGGGATGATCCAGTGTGATCCTAGGTAAAGACAGAATATTGGGCCAAATGACGTTCTAGGGTCTCTTCCAACCACTTTGTTCTATGTTAAATTTTCCCTGGCAATCTGATCTGTCTCCCCATTAATGCTGTGCAGTATTAAATAAAATGAAAATACAAACCCAAGGAAATAGAGTAAGCTCTGGCACATCTCCTGAATGTTTCTACAACAGCTGCTCACATTCAGCCCCTCCTTTGTATTCTTCAAACTTTTCTACCATGAGAAAGTTTATTATGGTCATAATTAGATTTTATTATTATTGTTTTGAATGGATTGCTCTGGATGAGTGACAGAAGCAGTTTAACACAGGACTGGCAAACTAATATCTGGACTAGCTAATGAAAATTATTCATACAGAATTAATTTCATGAAGAAATGAGAGACTTTGAAGAGCCAATGTGGAGATAACTGTAACGGCATGACGATCTAAATGAAATAAGTGATTATAAATAGAACTTGAAATATCTGACAGAAATATCTGAGGCCACACTCCTAGAGGAAATTGTGGAAAACAGTAAGGAAGGACCACATGTCAATAATACCTGTATTTGAACTAAGTCAAATGTAAATATCGTTTGAGTGTTAAGTTTGAAATTGTCTTTCTCTATACTCAGATTTTGCAGTATTGCTGCTGCCATAATATTTAGGTGTCAGTCCAGTTCTCCTGACAAAAGAGCAAAATGAACCATGTCATTTGAGTGTAAGCAAAAATCCCAAGGTCGGAGTTGGTACTTTAAAGAATTTTTACAAACTGGAACAGGCAGATAGCTCCAGATGCTAGGCAGCTCAGAAATTAACTAGAAATTGAGGTCCTTGACCTTGAGAAAAACAATTCACACCTTCAACTTTGATTAATTTTAGAAACAAAGTATACATACATATGTCCTAAAGTCAAGAAACTTTTTAAGTGGAAATACTGGGCTAAGAAACATGCCTGATATGCAGACTCAGAAACATTTATCACTTTCCAGGATACCTAAGACCACTTCGGAAAGTGTGTGTGTGTGTGTGTGTGTGTGTGTGTGTGAAAGAGAGAATGAGAAAGAGAGAAAGAAGGATTAGAAAGAGTAATATATGATGATTTCTACATTGAAGTTGACAGAAATTATAGTTGGAATTTATTTTTAAAAATCTATACCTAATGTATTGAAAAAAGACCAGAAGAAAATTAATAATGAACGTTAATGGTTATTTATAGGTGATGGGATAACGTGTGTTTAAAAGGTCCATATTTGAAATTAATAAAATTTAATAAAACTAAATTTAAACTTAGAATTAATAAGATGCAGGTGATGGGATTATGTACCATTTAAATTTTCTTTCAAGGTTCTCCATATTCTCTACAGTAAAGTACAGCACTACTTCTACAACGAAAAGCTACTCTTTTAAATAGCGATTATCAATGAAAATAAACATGGTTGAAATGTTTAGGTAATAACCTCCTCGTGAGCATTCACGATTGAGCTCTTCACGTCACCCACTCACTGCTGCACGAGTGACTATACGTCACACTACTGAACTGTACTCTTTAAAACTGGCTAACATGGTAGATGAAGTTATATGCTGTTGTTGCTGTTGTTTTTCATAGTAGACCACAAGGGAAAAAAAACCTGAATCATCCAGGTGTAGAGCAGAAAAGAAAATCGGTGTAATTGTGGGACTGGCCAATTTATAGAACTCGGTGGTTTTATCAAGTTGGTTGTATAGAATACCAAGGCTGCATACAAAGTTTGGTAAATCTACATTCACAGTTTAGATATTTGGTACTGGTGCCACCTGGCCTTGATTGTTCTTTTCAAATACCTGAAAATTCTTAGGGAAAAAATTGGAGGAAAATTCTAAAATGGTTTCTCCAAAAGGGTTTGAACACTTTTGTTTCGGGCTACTCTTCCTGACCCCAAGAAGTATGTGTCCTGATTCACAAGCTTGCACAGTCCGTGCTGGCTGACGCAGAATGATTCCTAGTGATGACGGGACACACCTTTCCTCCTTCATTCAGACGGAATTTATTCCCCATCTGTCCTGTAATAAGTAAGTTTTATATTTATGATCACTGCTATCTGAGGATATGTTAAAACTATTTAATTTATGCTCATATTGGTAATAAATACTGCCCAAGTAGCCTTTTACCCATTCATTTAATTTAGCCATCACACAAATCACGAAAAATCTCCAAAACTCATCATAAATGCCAACGTTATATGTTTTATTTTTAATCAAGTAATTTCTTTAAACCTCAAAATATCCATAATTGACAGAATAAGACATTAGGCATGAGATGAGAATATAAAATCCACGGTCTGCAAAAAGGCAAACAGTACTTTTAGTCCATCAGGATGTCTGTACATGAGTGAAATGCCATTCCGACCATCTAACTCCTTTTTTGTCCTTTAAAAACATACAGTTCAAGTGTTTTTTTATTTTCACTTGTAAACAACGTGAGCCAAAATGGACAATGAGGTCATCTAAATACTACACAGGATAATTTTAAAGCACTAGATAAAACACCATATTAAAGACATATAGAAATCAGTGTTCACTTTGGTCTCTATTATGGTTAAAGTTGTTAATACCAAGAAGCAACACACACTCATTAAAGCCAGCTGGTGGTGGGTGCCAGTGGTTGGGAGCTGTAATTCAGGAGGTAGTCAACACCATCATTTTCAAGCTGGTAACTCTCACGCACGTGAAGCCACAGATGTATTAAATGTCCTAATAGTTTCTCACAGTACAGCACTTTACCATAACTTTGCAGCTTTGCTCCAAGTAGACAATTTAACAACGATTCAGAGGTCAACCTCTCACTCTAACTGAACAACTATGACACAGATCACACAACCACCACATCTGAAAGAGGCTGCTGACAGCAATGTAAGACAGAATTCGATGCTTTTAACAAGTTGTTCTTCCCTAAAACAAACAAACCTCATTAAGACAGCTGGAAAATTAAAGTCCGTGCAGCTGCACTTGTACATACTTCCCCAAATTTTATAACCAAAGGGGAAATACACATATATATTTTATGATAAACATTTCTTAGAGAAAACAGATAAATTAATTTAAATTAACTTTTTAAGACTTAATGAGATCTCCCATGTCCTGTATAATTCATCTTACAGTGAATGTTACAAAGTCTATTAACACTTATGGGCTTCTATTCACAAACTAAATACAACTAGCAGTAACTTGGGGCCACATTGGTGCAAAATAAAACTGGGCCAGAACATGAAAAAAATACCGGCAATAAAAACACCCTATATTTATTTGTAGATGGACCAATGCTAATAACATGATGTTTCTTGATCTTTTCTCCTACATTGCACGCCAAACTTCCAAGTTATAAGCAGGTAAAAATCTTTCTAAATCTTTCAGCTGTAAAAATACATCCAAAGGCTTCTAGTAAAGACTAGAAATGCAAGTATAAAACTGTTTCTACTATAATCTGCCATGTAGCAATGAATAGCTCACGGGGCTAAGAGACCGGTAGTGCATCTTTCTAAGGAATTACATTTGTGTTGACATGGGGGGGTGAGGTCAAGGGGCAACTAATTCACTGACCTCCTGCCCAACCCATTAGCAACTCCTGTAAACTGATGCTTCACACAGACCCTACCCCTCAGTAGCTAGAAATGGCATTGCACGTCCACTCTATGTTCACTCCTTGGCAGCCAGTGCTAGTTAATTATGTGCCTGGGCAATAATGCTGCAATACACTTGGCCTCAGGGCAGCACAGACACAAATGAAGGAGATTGGCATCTTTCTTTGACAAGTTTTGCCCAGCACAAAAACACTCCTACAACCAACCTCTCTTCCCAACCTCTTCCTGCAACCGACTGACCTCTGGGCAAAGTAGCTATTTCCAAGATTGCTTGTGTGTTCTGTTTTGCTTCAGTGGAAGAGTCCCTATAAGTCTTTAAACAACATACATGATAACTTGAAGGAAATGCTCGGAGACTTTGCTAACTAGATGAGATGCTTCATTATTCACAAGTGTTTGTCAGAAACACGCAGTTGTGAACTGCTATCTATACTACAGATAACAAGGTCTGTACCAGAGCATTATCAGCCATTGTAAGGCTGGAGCAGCATAGAGGTGTGCTATGCATCAACTATGAGGTAGCCTTTTGCTGTAAACAGAATAATATTTCACCCATGTAAATGGACACTGTGCTTACGTCAGTGATATTCACATATGCAAGGAGTTGAGGGAGTCTCCTTTAGAGTACTTTTCACATGAAATAAAAATAGGAGAACCGATATCTGATATTCAGAAATTTTGATCTATGTCAAACTCAGAGGTAGTTATTACTAACATCAGTACATAATACTTACATAAAGGTCTAAGTTATTTGGTTTGTTTTGAGTAAGCAGGACTGTAGACTATTCTGTAAAGAAACAAAAATATTATATGGTATGTTCCCTGAGCAAAGTTCTTTGTCCTGAGTGTGTTATGTAATAGTGATAATATTCTTCTATAAAAAATAAACCCCAACTTTTAATCATAAGATAGGTTTGGTATGTGCTTAGTTCAGTCTGGTGAGATGCTGAAAAATGATTTCAAGTTGCACCCATAAGGTCCATAGTTATAACATGTTTCTTTCTGTGTGTCTTTTTTAAAACCATGAACTCAGCTCTGAACTTTTTATATGTAAACAGGGAATGTCCAATTCTCAAGTCCATAATTTCCTATTTCTAATAAGGTCAAGGAACTTTGGTTTGAATTTTCAAAGTGACTTACGTTTTGCATTTTTCCTGTTAACCTGCTTATTATAGCTGCTAAAAATTAAGCAATGCCACTTTGATTTGTCTACATAATTTAAATAAGCTTACGATCCTCACATAAGGCAAGGAAGTACTTCTCTATAGCTATTTATCACATTCAATATCGTCAAAGGTAAGCTTTGCATCACAGCACACTGATATTTCAGTATGTCCCATGGAGATTCTCACAAACACTGTCAACTCAAGCTGAGTTGGGAAGGGCTGGCGGCCCAGCCCGAGGCTCGCTCTCCTTCTGCGTGGCTTGCTCGCTGAAACGGCAGCAACTGTACAACAAGCCTCCCTCGGCAGGACAAGTCGGGGAGGGAGCAGAAACTGTTCAGCAGAACGTGTCTCATTTGAATCATGCTATTTTCTGGTTTTGATTATCTGAGCTTACACCAACAGGCTCATACACAACTATATTTATTGCCAATGTTAAGCGTTACCACTAATTGGTACCTTCTTGGAAATGTTTCCAAAATTGATCCGTAACATCTAGAACCAGGATGACACCAGAATGAATGTTCTTCATGACTGAAACCTGAAGGGACCAATACGATGACTGGCCCCCAGCCAGTTCACTACTGTAACTGAGGACCAACCTGAGAAGCACCTCTGTCCCCATCCACATAGGTCCCTTCAGTAGCAGTCCTGAGGGAATCCCCCTAAGGTGAACTGTATTGTATAAAATACTCCTAGCTCTCCGGTAGGAGAGGTCTGGGAACCTCCTGCCCCAGGCTCATCACTCTAGTCGCCCGCCATCAAACACGGAGCTTTTTAATATTATTCAAGGTCATACGTAATTGGGCAATTGTGAGCATCCACTTAAATGTTCATTCTCAACCCTGGCATTTTACTCACATCTGTGCTGTTTTGTTTGTTTGTTTCAGAAATAAGTTAGGTAACTCTCCAGGGGGAATAAAAACAGCCACCAAAAACATACACCAAACAACTGGAGTTTTCCTCCAAGGTCTTCAGTAGTAAACAAGGAGGCCTCCACTCGAAGCGATGGTTAGAAGGACTGACTTGGTCAAGGGAAGCTGCTGTTGCCACAGTCCCTCAAAAACCTCACAACAGGTAAAAGATTATAACGAGTATCAAAATACCATTGAAAACAATCAAGTCACTACCTTTATACATTGCCCTCCCCTTCATTTCTCTGAATAGGCATCTAATTTACAATCAAAACGTATGAATTAAAAACACTGAAATATCGGCACAGAAATTACACATTCATTGTCTTTTCTGGAGTCATGTATCCCAGATTCAAAAAAGCTTATGGCAGTCAGAGGCATATGGAGTTAAGGTACTGCCTTCAAAGGGGGTGGGGTGGGGGACACACTCTACAGATATCAAGAAAAAGAGGCAATCCCAAATTCGGGAGAACTGATGTCTTAAAAACCTTTAGTACCATAGGATTGGCAGCGCTGAGATCTGAAGTATCCTTTGGTTCACATAAAAGGTAACAGTCATGTTTTGTTTTGTTTTGTTTTTCCTAATGTAATATAAAGGGAATGGTATTTCAAGAAAAACTCCAAGGGTTATTTTCAAAACCATCTAAAATGCTTTACCTGGGTTTTCAATTCTTGGGGATGTCCAATTCTGCGAGGGAGGCTGTGTGCTGACATCTCTATACACACATATATAAAGACAAACCCTCTTTATATATATGTCTACATTCTATAGAAAATCCTCCTACACACACACACAGGCTCAGGCTCTCTCCCTCTCACACATGCACATACAGATACACAGAGCATCGCATCCTCTGAGTCACGTGACACACGACACCCTGCTCAAAGGTAATTTGCTTAGAGTGATTTGTCTGTTTAAAAAAATTCACAGTTCCTCAACAGTAGTTAAAAATCCCAGGTCAGCTGCTGTTTGTGAAATACTGTTCCCCTGTATTTGCATGAGGTAGACTTCCCAACCGGGGAGAGAAAACGATAACGTTAAGAAAAAGGGTTATGTCTTTTTCCGTTTTTGAACGGAAGGCCCCTTTTTGCTTTGATCTTCTGGTGCTGCAGATGACTTTGTGGAGGAAGCTTCTGCAGGTGACGTGCCTGGCCACTCTGAGACCTCGGACCTCGCCTCCTGAGGAAACGGTGGTGACGGATAGCCGTGCCCACCCCCCACCTCTCGAGGGAACGCGGTGCACGGCTGGGGCTCTGCTTCCTGTCTTCCCTGAGAAGCGGCGGGCGGCGGCACCACAGTTTTGTGAGGGCAGTTCGCCACCATGTGCGTGATGCTCTGACAGCAATGGCACTTCTTTGGCTGAGGAGGTAGACTACATTCCTTAGCGTGATGATCGAGGCCACCACAGTTGTAGCATCTGCAACAAGAAAAATGCAAAGATCTTGAGAAGGAGCGTGTCTCACAAAATAGGTCAGAAGTCGAAAATATACTAAACCACGCAGACCGTCGAAGAGATCAGCTTATTTTAATATGCCTTCTTAACAACAAACGTGTTGTATTAAACACAAAAGTCACTGAAAAACGAGAGTCCGGAAGCATGAAAGACTAATCCCCTCCATATGTAAATGACTGCTTTAGATTTGACAGTTAGGTTAGTGTAAAGGAAATTTAGTCCACTAGAGGGCAGCCACGTTCAACAAAAAACAACCAGCTGGCTTGGAAAAGGCAGTTAAAAAACACAGCTGTTGACTAAAATGCAACACCAACTCAACCGGCAACTGGGAAAATTATAGACCAAATTAAATATTATGAGTTTAACATTTCTTTGGGTGTTAATTATTTGGCTGTGGAAACCTGTTGAACTGGAAGAATTCTTTCCCATCGCGCAAATTAGTGCAGTGAAATTTGATAAGTAAGTCAGACAATCTATGGTGAATGGTATTTGGGGAATTACCAAGTAATATTAGAACAAGATAGAAAGTGTCTGAATCAGAAGAATGCTGTAAAAGAAAGCTTCTTAGATCAGATTAATATAGATTAATCTAAGCTTCTCAGATACTTAGATCAGATTAATAAAGGTTGATGCTAGTTCAGGAGTGGGAAAAACTTTCTTTTCTTTCTGTAAGAAGTTAGTTTTCCTTCAGGGTAAATTCTTCTAAGTTGAAATAAATATAAATCCATCTTTAATTAATACCTGAATGCACACTGGGGGCACAGCTTGTACTATATGTTTGAAATTCTGACAGCTTCTAAAAGATGAGAAATTATTTGGAAGCTACATTGCTCAATTTCAGTCACATTTTCTTTCTTCTAAAATTTTATATTAAAAACAATAAAACACCATCAGCTGGAGAGAATATTTTATATTTATGAAGGTTTTTAACCTACTTGTTGAGTACAAAATTTGCTTACTGATTTGTCTCCAAATGAAAAGTTTTAAGGGCTTTCCATTTTAAATTTATTTTCCAAATACATTTATGACTCCATAATTCTCATTATGAAATTCACACAATAGGTCACGTTTTTAAAAAATGATAGTAAAATAGGTGGTAACTGTGAGAATCAGCTTAAGATCATAACAACAAAATCATTATAATTAATTAGATTTGTGTGTGTGTGTGTGTGTGTGTGTGTGTGTGTGAGAGAGAGAGAGAGAGACTAGCAAGCTTAATAACTCATATTACCATATACTTCTAAGACAAACTACTATTAACCTACTGGGAAGTATATGTAGGATACTTATGGTTATGTATTTTATCTTCTGAGATAAGTTATAGAGTGAATTTTTTTTTACTTGGCAAAAACTAGGATAACTAACAGCCTGCTTCTCCAGTTATCAATATTACCTTGCAAATTTTAGAATAATGGATGCACAAGATGGGCTTTTATTCTTTGCAGTAATTAACAAGTATTTATGTCAGGAAAAAAGAAAGCATCATATTTTCAAAAGTTAATGGGAAAAACTAAGAAATCACTTTTTATGATTAAATTATTTATTGTGTAATTATACCTTAATAAGTTAATGAAACTATTACAATGCAGATTCAATGTTTTTTTAGCCACGTGTTCTAAGAGATAATTCAAAATTAAAGAATAAAAATTACTGACTAATGCTTGAAATTCAGGTCCCCAAAATACACTCAAAAATGGCATCTTTGGGCTTCCCTGGTGGCACAGTGGTTGAGAGTCCGCCGGCCGATGCAGGGGACACGGGTTCGTGCCCCGGTCCGGGATGATCCCACATGCCACGGAGCGGCTGGGCCCCGTGAGCCATGGCCGCTGAGCCTGCGCATCCGGAGCCTGTGCTCCGCAACGGGAGAGGCCACAACAGTGAGAGGTCCGCGTACCGCAAAAAAAAAATAGCATATTTGAGAAGTATAAGCATATTACTTATAATAATGTTTTTCCACATAGTTCTCTTCTATAATGGAAAAGTGAATTCTTAAACTAAATTTGCCCATCTATAAAACAGCTTCTTTTGAATTAAATTCACTTCCTTGAGGATAACATCCACTCAGAAGCTCATTTTTGAAGACAGAGAAAACAGGTTAAAGGATTGAGTAATAGAGCCGCTCTCCCACGGACACATCAATTTCATCAGTCACTGTGGTATGTGCACTGCTACCCAATTCAGGGAACCATTTGCCCACTCATTTACCAAGAGGCTGACGTCAGAATTCCATTTTTTCAAATGGGGTCTTCCATCATATTCTGTATGTGTATTTACCATTACATCTGGGTTTTAAAAGTTACTTTTAAGGATACTACGGAATTTTGGCTTCCTTGCATTTTGAGCTGCATGGTTAATTCACTCCCTTGGCTTTTCAGATTCATGCTATCATTAGGCCAGACTGCCTTCCACACTGAAAAGATTTGCATTCAGTATATTTGTGCTTTGCCTTAAAGGGGAGGAATGATATATATTCTTCTCTTCTATTTAAACATTCAATGCCAATCACGCTTACTAGAAGTGCAGGTCACACCCCATTATGAAACTCCTTCCTTCCCAAGGGACCGACAGGAAAATGGAACAGCACACAAATAATATCACACCACATTCTCCATACAAAGCTCTGAACGGTACTAAGCTCCTTTGTTCACTCTCCACACCTCTTCAAATCAGCTTGCTTCTGTTAATTTGCATGAATTTTATGTTGTGACACGAGCATTAAAACAGGTCCCAGAAGTGATCAAATAAAATGAGAGGTGACACTACATAAAGAGAGAAAGTCAGCTCTGCTTGTCTAAAAGTGTAACAGAAAAAAAATATAACGTAGGCGCTTCTAAGTATTTTAAAGTGTTAACTTAATAAGAATATATATGGAAACTTAGATCCATATTCTGGGGGGTTAGAGGGAGGCATTAAGGATAAGGATACAGTGATCTATAAACTTCTGAAGAGGAAGGGAATGCTGAAAGAACAGTAAGTAAAGCAGTATCAGTGAGAGAGAACAGAGTGGGAAAAGTGCAAGCGATGGGGCAGGAAGGAGGGATGAATATAGAAAGGAGTATAATAAAATCCCTGGAAAAGAGAGATGAGAGAAAGGATCAGTAAAGTTTCAAATGGGAAGCCAGAGGGGTAAAGAAAAGTCACAGATCGGAAGGAGTTTCAGAAACTAATCTGGAGAAACGATAACCAACTCTTTGAAGAGATTAGCGTTGTTAACTCCGATACAGTCCAACTAAAATCCAGAAATGATACTAATGACATTCATCAAGGCTACAGTTTTCGATTTTACTCTGTCTGAACACTTGTTATCTAATTCAATTGTGTGTCATTCAGCCCAAGACCTGGGAGTGCTGGATCCCAGTCTGAACGTGGGAGGTAGGGGGATGGGCAGAAATGCCATCACAGACCCCAAGAGAGCAGGAGAGCAAAGGATCCAGAGTGGCAGAAGCAATAAGCTCACCCTGTACCTCCAGAAGGTAAGAGACAGATTCCTAGGCCAACCTTCCAGAAGCCCTCATTTTATTCTGAAAGCTTCCGAACAATCTAAATTCACAACTGGGTATATAGCTTATTCACTCCATAGGATCTGCCCCAAAATACCAAGAGGAGAGTTGGAAAATGTTGATGAACCACTGAGCTAGAAACAGTTAACAGTGCACACATTTTCTGACCTCTATCAAAGCAACCTATTCTTTATGCAAATTTGTTTCTTTTATTATTCTTATATCCAAACACCTAAGACTATAAGCCAACTAAACAATAAAAACATTTTAATAACGTTAACTTTTATATATTTTTCCTAAGTACAATGGTAAAAATATTGAGTTTTCAAAAATATTGGTTAGTAGTGAATTATGTTTATTAAAAAGGGGTCTTATGGAACAAATACATATTTAACACCAGAATAATTTTTTTAACACCAGAAAATCTTTCATGTGTATCTTTTGAAATACAAAAGCCAGTATCCCCCCTCAATTACCTTAACTCATGCTAAAAATAAAATAATCTATCCACAGCAGGGCTGAACACACTGTTAACAGAATTAAAATGATAATAATAGGAATAATACTGAGGTTCAATTTATTAAGAGTTTACCATACTCCAAACATTGTGCAAAAGGATTTTTTTTTAATTTATTTTATTTTTATTTTTCGGCTGCGTTGGGTCTTTGTTGTGGCACGCGGGATCTTCGTCGAGGTGTGCAGGTTTTCTCTCTCTTGTTGAGGCACGCGAGCTCTGTAGTTGTGGTGCGCGGGCTTAGTTGCCCCATGGCATGTGGGATCTTAGCTCCCTGACCCAGGGATCGTCCGCTGCGTTGGAAGGAGGGTTCTTTAGCACTGGACCACCAGGGAAGTCCCTAAAGGTTTTTAATATGTAATATAAAATGGACTCCTCCCCCAAATCCTATGAACTAGGTACTAAATATCAACGTGTTGATGAGAAAATTAAGACTCAAGAGAGTATACAGAGAAGGAAATTTGAATTGAAAATAATAAATTTCACTTGCATTTTCATTATATAAAAACATTATACCCAACGATACTGATGTAAATTTTATTATGTAAAAGTCTAAAAACATATAATAAGGGTCCTGAATTTAAAACGCCAACAAACACACAGATTTGAAGTAGATTTTTCTCGAGACTTGGGTTACTATTCTGTCACTATGGTGTGCGGAAGTGAGCTTCTCTCTTTGAGCTGTTCCATCTAAAGGCTGTAACTACTAGTCCAGGTCAGACTTTTCACTGCCAAAGCCCAGTTATTTCCCCCTACCTCTCTTGTAATTTCTATGTTGAAAGTTTTTATCTAAAAAAAACCAAAAATCAGTAAATAATTTTTCCATTTTCCTTGATCATATGTTTAAGACCGTAAATTGGAACTTCAGGTTGATATGCTATAATCAGAGCTATCAAACTGACTCAGTGAAATTCCAGCCAAAATAAAGAAAATAAATTCCAGTCATTGTGGTTATTAGCCCTTGAAGCCACACTGTGATGTGAACAATTTATTGAGGCCGTGAAATAAATACTGCAGTGAGATTCTATTGGCTGGAGCAAATGTAAATTGCTCTTGGAGGGAAATTTGACAGCACGTTTCAAAATATTAATATGCATACTCTCTGAGCCAGCAACTCTAACGCTAGGAATTTGCCCTACAGGAATATTCATTGATAAGCATAATGATTTGGGTACTAAAATATTATCTACAGTATTCTCCATACTGGTAAAAAATAGAAAAATTAAGTGGTAATAATACCACCAACAATAATAAATACTTATAGTCAAAACCAGGTAGTCTGGCTACAGAGTTTTTGCTCTTTACCATTGAGCTACAAATATGTGAAAAGGAAAAAGGAAATTAAAGCCCACATATACTGAGAAACACTCTACAGATATTGAAAGGAATGAAGTAAAAGAATTTTTTTTTAAATGAGGTAGATCTGGGGCTTCCCTGGTCGTGCAGCGGTTGAGAGTCCGCCTGCCGATGCAGGGAACACGGGTTCGTGCCCCGGTCTGGGAAGATCCCACATGCCGCGGAGCAGCTAGGCCCATGAGCCATGGCCGCTGAGCCTGTGCGTCCGGAGCCTGTGCTCCACAACGGGAGAAGCCCCAACAGTGAGAGGCCCGCGTACCGCAAAAAAAAAAAAAAAAAAAAAAAAAAAAAAGAGGTAGATCTATATGTATTGACATGGAAAGATCTCCAAGCCAAATTAAGTGATAAAAGCAAACCACGGAATAATAAAAGATGGTGTAATCTCATTTATGTTTCAAAAACACTATATATGATTATAAGTAAATATGCATTTTTAAATGCATGGAAAACCACTGGAACGATAAACAGTACATTAACAGTGGTTACATATGGAGAGGATATAGGTAAAGGTGAAGGTGAACTTACATTTTTACTCCCTAAATTCTTGTATAGTTTCTTTTTTAAATAACCAGAAAATTTATAGTTTATGTAATTGAAAAAGGAAAAAGAGCAATTATAAAGCTGCATTTCCATTTTATAATTTGACCTTCATTATTATTGTCAGTCATCTAACAGTTAACCTGTACATCAGCGATTCTAGAATCACCTTGTAAGCTTTTTAAAAAATACTTATGCCTGGGCCCTACTCCAGACCATTAAATCAGGATCTTTGAGGGCAGACCCCCAGGCATCAGTACTTCTTAAAAAGCTTCCCAGATGATAGTGAGCAGCTACTTGAGAACCACAGCTGTCTACAGACCTGAGTTTACCGCCGCCGACAACCTAGACCAAGAGAGAGCGCTTTGTAATCCCAACCACAAGGAATGTGGTTCAAAACAGAACACTGAATAGTCCCCAAACACTGTTTCAACAGTTCATCGGTGCCTTGAAAGGAAGGAGGAAGGAAAGAAGAAGGAAAGAAGGAAGGAAGGAAGGAAGGAAGGAAGGAAGGAAGGAAGGAAGGAAGGAAGGAAGGAAGGAAGGAAGGGAAGGAGGGAGAGAGGGAGAGAGGGAGGAAAAAGGTGTGTGTAGATCTTGTTTCTTTACTGAAAACTAAAAATGATTCCCTGAAACTTCTAGCTGTAAGCACAAAAGCCCACAACTTTTTACCATCACTGATTCCTGCTTATTTTGGAAGGAAAACATTGCAAAAATCTACTGAGTTTAGCTTCACAAGTAGTTTCTCTGTTTTTGAGGTTATTACTCAGTTCTTAGTTCATCAATCAAGGATGGGTTCAATGGAGAGGCACCCATGTCATCAAAACGGGTGATAATTTACAGCTCTTGAATCAATTGCTCCATTCTCTAAACTTCACCATCATTACCAATTAACATTTATTGATTTCCCATAATAACTCTTTTAATTCTCCATCTTCTGTTGCCTCCATCTACAGTAATTCTCAAAACCATATAAACTTATTTCCTATAGAGATACTCCTGCAAACATTTCTAATGGCCAAATTCTTCTGTCTGTTACATACAAATGAATATAAACATAATAAAAAGATCTCTGCTTTTTATAAAATCTGTTAGCCATGGAATTTTTAAAACCTCTAATATTTAAACTACATTTCACCTAAAATAGCACCATTAATAAGGTTACTACTGCCCACTCTGTTTTTTAAACTAAGAGAAAAATAAAAGTACATAATGGATGGTTTAAAATCTGCTTATTAGTTAGACCACCCTAAGGATTGGTTTTCAAAATTATTTTTAAAAAGCAAAATTTAGTCAGTATAACTGCCATTCAGTTCTTTCCGGTGAATAACTGCTAGATGTTTGGATGGCTCTCTATGGCCTAGTGTTAGTCATAGTAAGCAAGGGTCAGTCTGATGTGGATGGAACTAATGTGAACTCAGAACTCGAAGCTGCTGGCAGAGGAAATGAATACTCTGTGCCTCCTCCAAACCTCAGTGCTCAGACCATTTACTAAACTGATATGGGGTTTGCACTGAGTTCAAAGGGTATTTTTTACTTACCAACTACTAACCTCTTTTATCATCCGGTTCTATGATGTGCTATTACCTAGATACCTTGCCTATCAGTGGGGACTCACTGCTTATAATACCCATGCAATCATTTTCATAAACTCAAATGAAAAACAGAAAAAAAAAAACCACTTAAGAATATCTACAATGAGTACAACTTTGTACTAGATACTAATAAAATGTATGTGCATAGTTGGCTGGATGGTAATATATACATACATATGTGTATATGTATGTATATAAAATCTTGTTTGATGTCTTTGCCTGACTGCTTTTTGGATTGTCTTATGTTTATTAGTTTTTGGACACTCTCTCTGATTAATGCCATGGTCTGTCATCTGTATCATAACACCAGCTAAAAATGCCCCACAGTATCTTGACAACCAGCTAAAATATAGTAATAGTTCTATTCACAAACCTTTCATCATCTTATAAAAACAAGAAGATAAGATGGAAAAATGTGGGGGACAGATGTGATGAATGGTGGTGCAGGGTCAAGAGAAGTAGGGATGGAACATATAACAGTTTTTAAAGAGTAGAGGACATGAAAGGGAGAGAAATCACTGGAGGAACTGGGGAAAAGGGAGCCTTTTTCATGTAAGGGCCCTTCCACCACACGGAAGGCATCAGGCATTTTTGTATTTCATTCCATTATGTTTAAAAATAGAGTCAGAAAGTAAATTGGGAGATGCCTGGGAGTCGGGGGTGGGGAGGGGAATGGGAAGTTAGTGTTTAAAAGGGATAGAGTTTCAGTTTAGGAAGGCGAAACATTCGGGACATGGATGATGGTGAGAGTTGCACAACAATGTGAATGTACTTAGTGCCCCTGAACTCTACAGTTAAATATGGTTAGAAAAATATGTTTCATATTATGTGACTCTTACCACAATAAAAAAACATTAAAAAAAATTACTTGTAGGTTATTCAGCAATTCCACGGAACAATAATCGTTTGTTGAGAATTTGCTACTTTGCACCACAACTTGAGAAGGCGTATAATAATGAATTCTAGGTCATAAATTAAATCTGTATTTGAAATAGAAATGTTATCTCTCTTTTAGGTGACAAACGACATCCCACACAGGTAATCCCTTCTGGCTAATGGAAAAGTTGAAAAAACAAGGAGAAAAACGGACTCAAATACAGATAACTTAATGCTTTCCAATTTCTTGGGAGGAAAAGCAGTTTGTTATAAAATAGGACCCAATCTTACATGCAGTGGGCACTCTGCCAGCACGGCTTGCATGATCCCAACACAGCTAGGGAGGAGTGTCCAGGTCAGGACGACACACACACACACAAAAGCCACATGTATTTTTGAAATGGCAGTGTTACAACTATCCAAACTGCTGGTTTCTTGCTGGAACCAAGGTCAGTGTATCTACCATATTTGATCATATTGACCTTTAAGGTACAGTGTTTTTAGAAGGTTAGTGCAGGTATTAAATATGAAGGAAAGGGCTTCCCTGGTGGTGCAGCGGTTGAGAGTCCGCCTGCCGATGCAGGGGACATGGGTTCGTGCCCCGGTCCCGGAAGATCCCACATGCCGTGGAGTGGCTGGGCCCGTGAGCCATGGCCGCTGAGCCTGTGCATCCGGAACCTGTGCTCCGCAATGCGAGAGCCAACAACAGTGAGAGGCCCGTGTACCGCAAAAAAAAAAAAAAAAAAAAAAAAAAAAATATATATATATATATATATATATGAAGGAAAGACATTCAAAATTTAACTTATCTTGAGATGGTTGAAATTAAGTATTTACTTAGATGGAAGAATCAGATTATAATAATCTGATTACAGCAATCTGGAAATGTTGGTTCATTTATCTGTCACAGCAGCCTTGCTTGAAAACATAAAACCCCAGGGCTGCTTGGTTTCCACCACACCATTTCACATTCACCATTGTCACAGGTGTGACATCTGCTGTAAATAAGCACTGGTTTGGCCCGAAGGACAATTCCACTACTGCTTTTGTGTCAACTTTTATAAATGTTTTTTCTTGCTCATCACATGATTTCTTTTAGGCTCTGGCTCAGGAAAACAGCCTTATTTTTAGGGTTGACATTTTTTCACAAATCATTCTAAAGTGATCTTTCTCCTTATGTTGTACATTGAATTTTTTCATTATTAAACATTTGGTCAGAGGCACAAGAAATTTTAAAAGACAAATTTCATTATGATTACTTGATAGGTGAAACAGTAATTTGTAATCTAGAGAAGTAGATGTAAACATCAAAACAATATATGAGAAAATTTAAAAACATAGTAAGAATACTTAAGGGTTAAAAAACCTTAGGTATTCAAATGAGGACTGCACAATTAAAAAGTGACTCGCTCACGTTTTGTTACACACACCTCCTCCATTAAAGCACAGAAGGAAGAGATAGCATGAGAAATTTCAAAGGAAAGAATGATGTATAGAGGTCAAGAATCAATTTTAGTGGCATGACTGATGAACTGCACAGAGGAAGGTTAGATAACAGTTCCAGATTTATGCTGGTTATTTGCAAGCTGGAAGCAAAAAGAGGGCTGGATTAAAAGATGCAATCCTGGGGCTTCCCTGGTGGCACAGTGGTTAAGAATCTGCCTCCCAATGCAGGGGACATGGGTTAGAGCCCTGGTCCGGTAAGCCCGTGCACCACAACTACTGAGCCTATGCTCTAGAGCCCGTGAGCCACAACTACTGAGCCCTCGTGCCACAACTACTGAAGCTCGCACTCCTAGAGCCCGTGCTCTGCAACAAGAGAAGCCACCGCGATGAGAAGCCCGCACACCGCAACGAAGAGAAGCCCCCACTCGCTGCAACTAGAGAAAGCCCGTGCACGGCAACGAAGACCCAATGCAGCCAAAAATAAATAAATTAAATAAATTAAAAAAAATAAAGATACAATCCTAGTTTTAGCCAAATGAGTTATTGTTGTTGTTGTTATTTAGCCAAACTGGTTATTTAAAGCTTTGATGTTACCATGGCTTAATTACCTCTGATGCCAGTAATAATGCTGGTAGCATTTGAGTTTCTGTGAAAAGAGTGTTAAAACAACTCCCTATTGTTGTATTAGTGAATTAATATTTTTACTATTAACACTGAATTGTTGCTATATTCCTGAATTAAGAAGGACTATGTGTAAACTTTCCACTTTGACAATGTTTATATGAGTAGCATTAAAATATATTTATAGAGGACCTGTCGTCCTAGAGCACGCTGCTTGGTGTGATCTACCCAAAACGTACCCTCAGGATTAATTCATGTGCAAGATGCAAAAGAAGACTGCGCCAAACCACCTCTATCTCTACAGCTACTCAGGAATCAGAAGGAGTTAAAACTATTCTGCTGAAATCACCAAGGAAAGGCTTCTAACAATCGATAAATTTGATCTCCCATTCCAGCACCAGCTACTGCTGAGGAAAATGAAGTACAGATGAGATGTAAATGACCTCTGTTCACTTCCCCCTCTAGCCCAATTGGTCTTCCTGTGACTGGATATATATTGCTCTTTACCAAGAATCAGCAGTTCTTAAATTGTTTACCATGTACATACATAGGTAGGCAAGCGAAAGCTGAACAAGGAAAATTGCTACTATGTTCAGATAACCTCTATAAACTGTGATATTGTCTCCTCTCTGTGTAGGTCTCATCTTGAAAATTAGAGCCATGTCAGGTATTCTTGGCCTCATGGCTACTTCTTTTTTTTCCCTCCTTACTGGCTGCAGTTGCCCTTCACATCATCCCAGCTTTTCATATGACTAAAGATTGATGGTCAAGCTGCTAAGGCATCCTTGCAGATCTTTCCTCTCATCACTGATTCCTTAAGGAATTTTGTTTCCCTACTTGAGCATTTTAAGGCTGTGACTCTGTGAACACACAGCCACTAGTATAAAAAGAGACAGCTGTGGAGCTGAGGATGGAGGTAAAAACTGAAGGTAGGTATGAGAAGAGCAGATAGGTCCTTGGGCGGAGCCAAGCCATGTCCAAATACTCTTAATAAGTGCAAACCATTAGGACTAGATTCTACACATTAACCAATTTATGTGTGCATTTCTATAAGCCAAACTATGGCTTGCCTTGAATACAATTCCTTTAGTATTTGAACAATGGAGTTTTCATCTCCTTTGGTCATCCTTTAAATTTGGCTGGTAAAGTTTACATGAAGAATTTGGTTTTCTCTCAGTGGGATGAAAGGAACAAAGCCACTAAAGAATTTTTCTGTGTTTCTCTAACAAAAAAAAATTTTTTTTTTTGGCTGTGCTGCATGGCTTGCAGGCTCTCAGTTCCCCATCCAGGGATTGAACACAGGCCAGAGCAGTGAAAGCCCAGAATCCTAACCACTAGGCCACCAGGGAACTCCCTAACAAAAAAATTCTTGACAAATATCCTGGTAGGTGTGGTGAAAGGAGGTAACCTTCTTTGGATGATACTTGATCTTGAAACTCTAAAAATGTATGTATTTAGGGGCTTCCCTGGTGGCACAGTGGTTGAGAGTCCGCCTGCCGATGCAGGGGACACGGGTTCGTGCCCCGGTCCAGGAAGATCCCACATGCCGCGGAGCGGCTAGGTCCGTGAGCCATGGCCGCTGAGCCTTCGCGTCCACAGCCTGTGCTCCGCAACAGGAGAGGCCACAACAGTGAGAGGCCCGCGTACCGCAAAAAAAAAAAAAAAAAAAATGTATGTATTTAGAAAACAAAGAAACATTGAAAAATATGAGAGCTACCAAGTGGCAAAGTGTTATTTATCACACTTGAGTGTGAAGTTCTCTTTATATGTTTTATGTTTATAATTTAATTGAATATAACATATGTGTAAGGAAAAAGTTGTGCTTCCCTGGAAACTGTGCACTGCCTAGACCTAGCATTCACAATTATGGATTATCTGATTCTGATTGTATGGGAGTTATCTTACAGCTCTTTAAATCACCGATAATTGCAAAGTTATTCTTGCCCGTAGAGTAGCAAATTCTGCCCTGTCAGGTTCAATTTACTTCCCTTTCCCATGTGGAAAAAAGCTAGTGTTGCTTCCATTTGCATAATTTCAATATTCCTCAACTACAAATGTGTCTGTTCTTTGGATTCTCCTTTGAAAAGGTTGTAACATCTGCTTGTTTCCCTCATTTGAGTTAAATAAAATCTTTAACACTTGCTCATTTTATATCTGTATGAGAGTCATGATGTTACCTTTTTTGAAAACTGTCCTATAATTCTCATACAATAAATCTATCCCAGAGAAGCCACCGCATGAGATGCAAAGATCATTATGACATTATGATGACTTTGTTCTTTAAGCACATAACATCTAGAAAAGAGATCAGATAAATGCACAACTAACTTTAATTCTCAGGGTTATCGGACCCAATTTACGTTTTTGTGTTTCTTCTCAGTGATCTTATTTTTCTTATACCTTGAAACACTCTGCTCTTTCATAATCCTGGGAATTACACCCAACTATGCTAAGGAGCTGAAAATAGTATGAAAATTTAATTTTTTCCACAGAAGACATACAAATGGCCAACAGATACATGAAAAGGTGCTAATCACTAATCATCAGGGAAATGTAAATCAAAACCACAATGAGATATCACCTTACACCTATTAGAATGGCTGTCATCAAAAAGAGAAGGGAGAGCTTCCCTGGTGGTGCAGTGGTTGGGAGTCCGCCGGCAGATGCAGGGGACACGGGTTCGTGCTCCAGTCTGGGAAGATCCCACATGGCGTGGAGCGGCTGGGCCCGGGAGCCACGGCCGCTGAGCCTGCGCGTCCGGAGCCTGTGCTCCGCAGCGGGAGAGGCCACAGCAGTGAGAGACCCGCATACCGAAAAAAAAAAAAGGACAAGGGATAACAAGTATTGATGAGGACATGAAGAAAAGAGAACCCTCGTGCACTACTGGTGGGAATGTACATTGGTGCAGCCACTGTGGAAAACAGTACGGAGAGTCTTCAAAAAATTAAAAATAGAACTACCATAGGATCCAGCAATTCCACTTTTGGGTATAGACCCAAGGGAAACGAAATCCTTATCTTGAAAAGATATCTGCACCCCCATGTTCACTGTAACATTATTTAAAATAGCCAAGACGTAGAAACAACCTAAGTGTTCATCGATGGATGAATGGATAAAGAAAATGTGGCATTTTTATATACACAATGGAATATTATTCAGCCATAAGAAAGAATGGAATCCTGCCATTTGCAACAACATGGAAGAACCTCAGAGGCATTATACTGAGTGTAATAAGTCAGACACTGAAAGACAAATACTTATATGTTGAATCTAAAAAAAAATCAACCTCATAGAAAGAGAGAATAGAAAAGTGGTTGCCAGGGGTTGGAGGGTGGGAGAAATAAGGAGAGGTTGGTAAAAGTATACAAACTCTCAAGCTGTAAGATGAATAAGGTCTGAGGATCTAATGTATAACATGGTGACTTCAGATGATAATATTGTACTGTTTAACTGAAATTTGCCAAGAGAGTAGAACTTAAATGTTCTTACAAAAAAAAAAGATAAAGATGTGAGGTGATGGACGTGTTAATTAACTAGATGGGAGGAATTCTTTTGCAGTGTATACGTATATCAAATCATCACAATGTACACTTTAAAATCTTACAATTTTACCTGTTGACTATACTTCAATAAAGCTGGGGTGGGGAGGGGGTTTAGAACTTCAGGCCACCTTAATGCTTTTTCTTTTCTCTCATATTTTATATAACTTTCCTACTTCCCAATTCACTATGCTGGAAACTCGCTGAAACAAAGGTCAGGAAACTTCAGCACTTGTTTTTAGCTCTACTACTAACTAACTCTCCAACTCACTTTGCAAGATGGTGCTAAGACTTGAATTCTCTTGATTGTCTCGCAATTTAAACTGTCTGTGATCTTGGTATCTCTCTACCCTCACAACTCAGCCTGATTTTATAACTTTATCTGAGAAATATTTGCCAGTCCCACAGTGGGCAATGGGAGGTAGAAGAGACCCAAATTTATCTAGAGTTGGGGTTGGAAAGGTAGATGGTGGGGAGGGACAAAAGTATGAGGAGGACAAGTTTTCTCATAAAAGCATTATTGAAACGAGTTGGTCCAAGCTGGGAGGAGAGGCACCTGAGACCAAAAGCAACTCAGAGAAAGAAAAAACAAGGGGGGGGGGGCAGATTTTAAATACCTAGATGCAATAGTCTAGATCTTCTCTAATTTTATAACCCTAAGTATCAGTTATGCTACATGTTCATTTGGAATTGAGATTATATAAATCATTACTCAATTGCCCCATGCAATCCTGGTGTTCAAAAAACTGTTTGCAGAGAACTTAACCTGCTTAACATTATTTTGACCTGCCTCCAGAGAAATCTATTAATTATACAATTAAATAATTTTCTGAAACTGGCAAATAACCATATTGAATTTAAGGCTTTCACAGAAAAAAAAAAGAAAATTTAAAAATGATGTGATCATCTAGAGGGATGATAAAATAGTGAAATAAATCATCGCTATTTCATCATCCTTGTTATTGCATTGCCCAAAGTTTCGTCTGATCTTTCCAGAAGGTATAAAAGACATCAGGAGGGCTCCCCTGGTGGCGCAGTGGTTGGGAGTCCGCCTGCCGATGCATGGAACGCGGGTTCGTGCCCCCGGTCCGGGAGGATCCCACATGCCGCGGAGCGGCTGGGCCTGTGAGCCATGGCCGCTGGGCCTGCGCGTCTGGAGCCTGTGCTCCGCAACGGGAGAGGCCACAGCAGTGAGAGGCCTGCGTACCGCCAAAAAAAAAAAAGACATCAGGAGACAGGACTTCTGTTGTCTTTTTCTTTTTAACTCTTCATTGAACACAGTTGAGAATTCAGAAATTTTCATTTTCTGTCCATAACAGCAAAGAGAAGAAAATGACAGAAGTTATTTCACAATTGTTAGATGAAAAAGAACACAAATACAAAAAGACAGACAGTAATACTCCAGACTCTAATGATGATGATAAAATTAATCATATAAGCTAAATCTCAGATTATGAGTCTTCACATAATATATCCTAGAAATGTATTTTATCAAACTCAAGAATCAATGAGTAAACAATATATTTCTATGGACAGAAAGGAAATCTGTTATTCAGTTAGTCCTTCAAGGAGAACGTCATCATGCAGTATTTTTTTTGACAAGGTATGTTTACTAAAAAGGACATGTAACAGGATGCTTTCACCTTTTATCAAGCTTGTGCTAGGGAATTTACTTGATATGATTCATAAGTAGATAAATGCTGAAGGCACTGACTGAAAGGAGATAAACAGCACAGAAATGAAAAAGCTCATTGAATTGATCATTCTAATCAATATCTAAAATGAAAATATTTTGTTGCTACTGACGAGGAAAATTACCACCCTCTCTTCAACAAAATTACGAGCCATAAGTTTTCAAAGCACTGTATTTTGATGATAGAAGTGCAAGAAAAACCAGAGGTAATAAAAAGCTGGACTCTTAGAAATATATTTGAAATCTAGATCATTATTTATAAGATGGCTATGCTCCCGGCTCAGCTATGAGCAATTACTTTCATTCAAAGGATATTGCCAATTTTGGATGTGTATATCTTTTTTTTTTTTTTAACAAGGGTTTTTATTTTTGCCAGTCTGACAGGTGAAAAAGAATACTTTTTTTTGGATGTGTATATCTTCACACCAGAAAAATATGGAATAAAATTTGGGTCTGTTACATTTAAATTCTTATTAATTTCTAATCCAGTTGTTTTTCACAACATACTTTTATTTTTATATCTGTAAACTACCTGTAAAATGATGTTTAAAATATGTTTTACAAGAGTCTACTAAACTCAGATAGTAACTGGTGATGACTATTCTTCCTGGTATATTGGCAGCTAATAAAACATAGAGTTTGACAAATGGTGTAAGAGAAAGAAAGTGTTAACATCTTTTCAAGAGAAGACATGGTCACAATTATTGGGAGCAACAGGAATGGTTTTGTAAAGGAGTTGACCTGACTACAACAGGCTAGTTAAAGGCTATTTAAAATGAGTAAGATTTGTTTAGATAGAAGAGAAAACATGCCATTTGAATATATGGCATGAATAAGAAAACAGAAGTGGAAAACTGGAGGATATGTCTAGGAAGGCAATTAATTGGCTAGCTTGCAGAAGCAAATGGAGGGTATCCCTGGTGGCACAGTGGTAGTGGTTAAGAGTCCGCCTGGCAGTGTAGGGGACACAGGTTCGAGCCCTGGTCCAGGAGGATCCCACATGCCACAGAGCAACTGAGCCAGTGCGCCAGAGCCCGTGAGCCACAACTACTGAGTCCATGTGCTACAACTACTGAGGCCCGCATGCCTAGAGCCCGTGCTCCACAACAACAGAAGCCACTGCAATGAGAAGCCCATGCACCGCAGCGAAGAGTAGCCCCCGCTCGCTGCAACTAGAGAAAGCCCACGCGCAGCAAGGAAGACCCAATGCAGCCAAAAACAAATAAATAAAATAAACTTATTTTTAAAAAAGCAAATGGAAACCAAGATTACTAAGCAGAATATTAAATATATTTTATAGTTTAATATTTTTTTAATCTTTCATCTTAAGAGTTGAAAAAATTGAGTTTCAAAGCTGACACATGCATTGCTCATGACCACAAACCTAATAATGGATAGCCCAGGATTTCACCTTATAACTCCAGTGATGCACGATAAATCACTTAATCTCTCTGGGTTTCCTCATCCATAAATAAGTTTCACCATTCAGGAATCCTTTTTAAAGATGACAATGATTCTCACTTCCTTCACATGGTTGCTGTTTGTCTCAAGTGAAATAAATATTTTAAAATGCTTTGCAAACTACAAAGCTCTTTATAAATGGTAGGTACAATTTCTTTCCCTACCCCTAATCTTAGATATTATATTCCTGAAGCACTTCCACTCCAGTGGTGGTGAGATAATTAATGGTAGAAGAATTGAAGTTCTCATGAATTACAGTGGGAGAAAACAAAAATAAATAACAGGAAAAGCTTAAAATATCTTTCCATTTTCAAGAATAGTAAAGAGAACAGACTAAATAGCCTAATAATGATATATTGCTTATCTTATGAATGTTCTATAATTAATTTGCATTTACCATTCCTTGTCCACTGGGATTTTCTTTACCATCTCCTACTCTGCATTTTGATGAGTAAACTAATTTGCTTTGTCGCAGATGCCCAGCATTTTTTCTTATATGTAGGTAACTGTTGAAATGTTCAGTATTTTTCTGATTTATAACTTGGAGTCCCTAAAAATCAAATCTAGAGTAACTTTGTTTTAATAAATTCTATCAGAAAATTTTGTAGATAAAGAAAATTATAAAGACACTAATCTGTACATAATACAGCTTTATGTATGGGAAATTTGCTCACTATTCCTATATTCTAGAAACTACTCTTTCATCTAGCTCTTAGGACACTCTTTATATTGCTTTTCTTTCTACCTTTCTGACATTATTTTCCTATCTTATTCTCAGTATCTTCCTGGATTCACCAAAATCTAAACGTAAGCTGATCTATCATCTCTCCTTTGAAAAACTCATCCATTTCCTTAAACAAACTATTTTATTTATGCTGATCACTCACAAATTATTCCCACTTTGATGTTTTTCCATAATCTCAAACTCAATTCATCCCTTCAAGGCCATTTTGACCCCTTGTTTCCAGATGTCTTCCAATACTGATTAATTTTCCTGTAAGTTCCATCATTCATCATTGCGTTCATAGTGTCCACTGTTATATTACTTGGATGCCTCAAAGAAAAGGAAAAGTAGTACGAAAATTTTCACTATTTTTTTTGTCTTTTAAAAGCAAAATGGAAACATAAAGCTTACTCTTGGGTCAATTTTCCTAAACCTATAAACAGTTTTCTCAGTATCTTGTCCACTTGGGGATAGTTTCCTGGTCTCTGTCTTGATGCCATGCCAAAGATAGGTCATTCTTATACTCCAGGTACATCTATCAACCCACTTGGTCCACTCAATTACCAATCAGTGATGACCATGTTAGTATTACCTTAGATAATATAAATGACACAAAAATTTATTAAATTAGTCACCATGTATTACTTTTTAATAGTGTGTAATAAAAAATAAAAACAGTGAAAAGGAAAATTACTATGAGCTGCTGGAACCTGAAGGTGGAAAAGAGAGAATTTAGTACCAAAAGGGCATCATCATGAAAGTGGGTGAGGTACAGAGTGACTAATGTCAAAAGGAAATAAAGGCATGCCTTCCCACCTACCATACTTTTTTTTTTGCAGTATGCAGGCCTCTCACTGTTGTAGCCTCTCCCATTGCAGAGCAACGGGCTCTGGAAGCGCAGGCTCAGCGGCCATGGCTCATGGGCTCAGCCGCTCTGAGGCATGTGGGATCTTCCCGGACCGGGGCACGAACCCATGTCCCCTGCATCGGCAGGCGGACTCTCAACCACTGTGCCACCAGGGAAGCCCCTACCATACTTTTTGTACTGACATTACTGTCCTGTATTCTAGACAATATTGCAGATTAACAGGCACCCACTAGGGCATCATACAACCCTATGGCAACAGCCTCATCTCCTGGGCAAAAACTACCAAATTCCGCTCAATTTCCCTTTATCTAGTCATCTTTTGACAAGTGCTTCAGACTTTTGACTAAGCTTCAGTATTCACTATATAAGGAGTTTTCAAAGACGTTGTAATGGGAGAACTAAAAGTTAACTGTATGTTGATGTGCATCCTTGGAGATCCTGCTAGTCTGAAACTTGAGGAGATGCTAAGGTTGAAGTCACAGATTTGGGAGATATCACTGAAAGGACAGGTAGTAGTTAAAGCCATGGGACAAAGGTCAACCAGCAAAATGTGAAGAGTGAGAAGAGACCTGCAGACAAAGTTTTCAGAAATACTTCTCTTTCATAATTTTCAGGTGTAAGAACCAGTGAGGTGTCTAAGAAGTAACAGTCAGAGGGGTAGTAGTGTCGACTGAAACAACATTGCACAACCCAAAAGTTGAGAGTTATGTGCAATTGTTTTCAGTCGATAGTAGGAAGGCAAAAAAGAGGGGTTTCCCCAGTTTCCTCAGATATTGGGTTGATTAGATTCAAATTGTAAAGGAAAATACAGTTTTGTAGTGGAGAAAGTGGCTAATAAGATGAGGTATTAAAATAGGTTGATGGATTTAGCAAGCAAGTGGTAGTAAGAAGCCTCAGATAGAACATACAATGAATACAAAAGGATTAAGGAGCTAAAATTGAACTGCAGTGCCAGTATCAGACTTAACTTCCTCAGAGTTAAACATGCATATCTTAGGGAAAAGGAGTACCTCAGAGAGCAGAGAATAAGCCCCTTCCAAAGTGTATAGTATACATTTTTTTTAAATCACCAGAGACAAATAGAAAAACAAAGAAGACACGAACAGGAAATTCACAAAAAGAGAAAGAAAAATGACACAAGTACTTTTTAAATACTCACACTAGCAAAAAATAAAAAAAATTTTGAGTCAACCATACAAAAAAAAAAAAAGAATTATATTGCCTTCAAAGTAGCATATAAAAATACTCTGACCATACCACTGAAAATGACTAAAAATAGTGGACAAAATATTTTAAAAACATCTTTTGAAATGCATTACTGATCAGGCAAGGAAGTTAGGAATGCTTAGAAGTCAAAAAGGAAGTGAAAGCAGGAAACCAGGGCAGTAAGTGGAGCATTGAAACAGACTCTCACCCTGGAGGCATCCATATAACACTGCCAACCTTAAGCTTTGACCTTGTAACGGGGATGATGAAGCAGAAGGGGCAGGAAACAAAGTCTAGGATCTGCCCAGAAGTTGGGGGTGTCGTAGGAGATCCTGTCCCATAGAGCCAGAACCCCCCCCCCCGAAACTGCACTCACAATGTAAAGATAAATGAAAAACAAATTTGCCCTGAAGAAGAGTATGGCATGGAAACTTTCCCACCCCCAGAATGGTGCTGGGAGGAAGAGAAAACAAGTCTCCCCTGAGAAGTGATAACCACAACCCAGACTGCAGCTCACGTGGAGATGTGGCATAAGCTGAGCATTTCTCATAAAATGGTTCCCAGTTGGTACAAATGTCTCCAGGCAAATACAAAAAAAATCCCTGGAAAAAAATGTATTTTTCAAGCCAGGAGTCAAAGAACTCCTACAGGTAAAAGTCCAAGAAATATGACTGGTTAAAAAAAATCATAGAGCTTCCCTGGTGGCACAGTGGTTGAGAGTCTGCCTGCCGATGCAGGGGACACGGGTTCGTGCCCCGGTCCGGGAGGATCCCACGTGCCGCGGAGCGGCTGGGCCCGTGAGCCATGGCCGCTGAGCCTGCGCATCCGGAGCCTGTGCTCCGAAACAGGAGAGGCCACAACAGTGAGAGGCCCACGTACCGCAAAAAACAAAAGAAAAGAAAAAAAATCATAAAAAACAAAAGAAAAATAGGGTAGCATGAACTACAGCCAGTAGAATCAGAACCAAAGACCTCAGATATTGGGTTGATTAGATTCAAATTGTAAAATAAATACATTTTGATATGTTTAAGGCAATGGTTCTTAACATTATCAGGCCCATGTCTACTTTGTACAATAAATATTTTTGTAATGCCCCTATTCTTATCATGACAGAAATTTAAAATAATCTAATCTGCATATACACATTATATATGCATACATATATATATCCCTTAAGTATAAAATATAGGAGAAAAAGTAATAGTAAAATAATGCATATTTCAATTAAAAATGCAGTAACAAAACCACACTAGAAGACATAATGAAATTGTCAGTGCTTGGTACTTGTCTCTCATAAATAAATCTGGACTTAAGAGAAGCCATTCCATACAAGCACAGGAAAATAAAAAAGAAGAGGTACAGGGGAATACTAGAATAAAAATTAGTACAAATGTATATATACAACGAGAAAGGGAATGACCTTAATTGAAGCAGCATAACATGTCAAGGCAAATTTAACAACAATCAATATACAAAATATGAGAAAATATAACACTCTTCAAGTGAGCTAGACCTTACTTATAAGTGCAGTACCCAATTCCCCATGTTGTAACATGGTAGACAATACTGATGAAGTACAGCAGAAAACTTACCATGTATCTTTTAACTGTACCTCATGCTGAGACATAAATTCAGTGTCAAGTATATAAAAAGACCTTGGAAACCATACCCTTTAATAGGTGACACGGAATAGCTGATGGATTGGAAAACAAAACAATAATACAAGAGTTTATAGAAAAATTGTTTCTGGAGACAGTATTTCAGTAGGTGTGAAAAGCAAACTGCAAACTCAAAATAAATACTTTCTACATGCAATTTTTAAATCTCTATGTTACAGACAAGTTAAGAATACATAGGTTCAGTAGGCTTCTGACCATGACAGACTCACTGTTACTAGACTTCTTCTTCAGTAAGCAACTAAACAACTGGAAAAGATATGTGAGGTAACTGTTTACAGGCACTGGATGGGACAACGGGCAGTGAAAAACTGATGCTTTATGGAAGGAAAACATTCAAAATAAGCACCATGTGTGATCTGGCTTCCTGAGTAGACTTTGGGACTAAGGGTTGAAGAGAAAGAACCCAGGCACAGCACAGTGATGTTAATGAGCAGAAGAATGAAAGATTTGAGCTAAAGGTTTATGAAGCAGTTGAAATTGTGGAACAGACTACTGGATAGAAGAAATGTGTACAAAAGAGAAGCCTCTACCCCCATATACAGAATGAGACTTGCTAAGCACAGCAGAAAGAGGGTACTGTTGTTTGGTGCAGAGATAACCAGATACCAGATACCCAAGGTCACAAAGTGCTGGAAGATATAGGAGTTCTACCCAGACAGGGTGGTAAGACCACACTGGATTCTTAATCCAGCACCTTGGGTATTCAGCTGAGATCCCAGTAACTCATACCTTAGGAATAAGGACCGTACCCCAGAGGAAAGGCTGCATCCTAGGACTAAACACGAAACCAAAATAGATCTACACTGAATAAAAACAGGGCTGGCAGAATAAAAAACTAACAGTAATTCAATTGCCTACCAGAATAAAACTCAACACCTGTAAAAAAAAGATGAAAACCTAGATTCCCTACAACTATTAGCAGCAACATTCTGCACACACACAAAAAATTACTAGACATATAAAGAAGCAGGAAAAAAGCAGACAAGATAAAAGACCTTGAAAAGACCCAAAAGTTGGAAATAAAAGACCTCAGAACAGCTATGTTAAATACGTTCAACCGTGGAAAGGAAAAGAAGGACTTGCTGAATTTTAAAAAATGGGGAATCGTGGCAGGGAAAAAAAGAAAACAAAATAATCCAACTGGAAATTCTAGAACTGAAAGCTATAACTAAAATGAAAAGTTCACTAACTGGAAATTGCTGAAAAACGTCAGTGAACTTAAAGATGGACTACAAAAAAATAATATGAACTGATTTCAGATACAATAAAGGACTGAAAAATACGAACAGAGTGTCTGTGACATGTGGGATAATACAAAGTAGTGTGTTATATGTGTAATTAGTCCCAGAAAAAAGGGAGAGAATGGAGCAGAAAGAAAAAAAAACTTGAAGAAATAACGGTTAAAAATTTCCTAAATTTTATGCAAAACATCTTGGATCAACAGATCAAAAATGCTCAGAGAATACCAAACATGATAAATGCAAAGAAAACACACCTTGGCACATGAATGATAATTACTACTGAAAACCCAAATAAAGGAGCAAGGGGAGCAAAGGGATACATTTCACACCATGGAACAAAGAAATGAATTACATTTAGTGTCTTCTCAGAACTAATGGAGGCCAGATAACAAACATCATCAAAGTAGTAAAAGAAAAAATACTTTTAATTGATTATTCTGAATCTATTAAAATATCCTTCATAAATGAGGATATAATAAAGATACCTGAGAGAACTTGTGGCCAGCAGACTTCCACAAGAAGAAATGCTAAAAAAAAAAAAGGAAAAAAAATTTCTTCAGGCTCAAGGGAAATGCTACCACATGAAAACTTCAATCTACACAAAGAAATGAAAAGAACTGGAAATTGGCAATGTGTACATAAACATAAAATGCTATTTATTTTCTATTCTTATTTACTTCTAAGATAAATATCAATCTAAAGCAAAAGCAATTACACTGACTTGTGGAATTTACAAGTTATGTCAAAGTAAATATATGACACAATAAATAGCACAAAGGATGACACAGGGGTGAATGAAATTATCCTTTTGTAAGTGCTTACATTTTACAGCACATGAAACAATATTAAGCAGAAAGAAAACGGAATGAATAGAAAGAAAAGTGAGAAAAATAGCAAACAAATAGCAAAGTTGTAGACTTATATCTAACTATGTTAATAATTAAATACAAATAGTCTCAATTCTCCAATTAAAAAGCAGAGATTGTCGGGTTTGATAAAAACCAGGTTTTTAAAATCAGTTTTTGATTTAAAAAATCTGGTCTGTTTCCCTAGAGATCTCTATTATACCTTCTATCTATTAAAGAAATTGAATTTGTAATAAAAAAAATTTCCACAAAGAAAGCTCCAAGTCCAGATGGTTTTACTAGTGAATTCTATGTTAAATAAATTATACAATATTACAATATAGTTTTCATTATAAGGAAGGAAATTGTTTATAAGATCTAAATAATCCTAATACCAAAACCTGACAAATACATTATAAGACAATAAAATCATATACCCATATCCTTCATGAACACACAAATTAGCTAAATATTAGCAAAAAGAGTCCAGCAATATATAAAAAAGATTATGTATCATGAACAACTGGAGTTTATCCCAGAAATACATATCTATTGGTACTATCATTGAAAAGTCAATTAATTGACTTAAAAGTCATATTAATAAAGGAGATAAAAACACCTGATCAGTACATTCACAGAAAGCATTTGAGAAAATCCAACATTCATTCATGAATAAAAATTTTCAGAAATTAGAAACAGGACAAAACTTCCTCAACCTGACAAAGGACTATCACAAAATAATAAATACTGAAATACTGAACACTTTCCTCCAAAGAATGAGGATGTCCATCACTTCTAATTAAAATTTTACTCAAGTACCTAGCCAGTCCATAAGGAGAAAAAAACACACAAAAACAAAACAAATAAAGGAAAGAAATAAAAGTCATAAAGATGGAAAAGGAGTTATCTTCATTTGCAGACAACATGATTATTAACACATAAAATCCTAAGGAGTCTACAAAAGATAACAGAATTAATAGACAAATGCAGTACTCAAGAAATCAATTGTATTATTATATACTAGCAGCAAACAGTAAACAAAATTTAAGGAAATTATATATAAGAGCAACCAAACACATAAAATACTCAAGAGTAAATTCAACAAAAGATATGGAAGGCTTTTAATACTAAAAACTGAAAAACGTTACTGGGAGAAATAAAACTTAAATAAATGGTTATATATCAGGTTAATGAATCCAAAGACTCAAAATAATCTATAGATTAAATGCAATCCCAATCAAATTTCCAGTTTACAAGCTCATTTGTAATTTCTATAAAAATGCAATGGACCTTGAATACCCAAGGCAATTTTGAAAAAGATTAACAAGGTTGGAGGACTGATACTACCTTATTTCAAGAGTTACTGTAAAGATACAGTGGGTTTCTTCAATCTCGGCACAATGACATTAGGCCAGATAATACTTGTGCGGGCTGTCCTATGTACCGAAAGATTTTTTTTATCAGTATCCCTAGCATCTAACAACTAGATGCCAGTAGCAACCCCGCTCCTCAATTGTAACAACCGAAGATGTCTCCAGGCATTGCCAAATGTCCCCCCGGGGCAAAATCAACCCCAACTATCATACAATAAACTAGATAGGGTGGTACTGGCATTAGGATGGACAGATAGGTTAATAGAAGAGAATCCATAAACATGCTACCTTTGGGCAGCCAGTTGATTTTCAACAAAAATTAAAGTTGAAATTAAATCAATGAAACAACGAAAGTCTTTATCAAAAAGGTAAGGCACTAGTAAGCTGCATAGCACATGGAGATCAGCTCGGTGCTTTGTGACCACCTAGAGGGCCGGGATAGGGAGGGTGGGAGGGAGATGCAAGAGGGAGGGGATATGGGAATATATGCATACGTATAGCTGATTCACTTTGTTATACAGCAGAAACTAAGACAACAATGTAAAGCAATTATACTCCAATAAACATGTTAAAAAAAAAGACATTAGTAAAATGTAGATAGGACAATGTGTGTGTCCTCTGAGACTGTCTCATACACTGAAATCATCTAACATTCCTACACAACCGTAATTACCCCTTCCCATTATTGACTAAAGTGGAGGAAATGATCAAAATACCCTTTCCCATCACTGACTACCATTTGTAGGGAAAATAACCAAAATCTCCTCCACAAATTTCCAAACACCTTCTGTGTGATAGGACCATGCTCACTGAGAACCATTAATCTAAAGAAGTAACAAGGGATTGAAACTATGGTCAGGAGCAAAAGATAAGCAGATTTGAAAAAATAAACAGAACACTCAGAAAATTTAAAAAAAAAGAGTAATTGGAACTAAAAATTCAATGGATGTCTTAAAAAGTAGATCAGAAATAGCTGAAGAGAACATTAAGAACTTCTGCTTCCAGCAATGTGACCAACCAATTCTCAAAAAAATGCATGGAAAAAACACACATTTGCATGCATTGCTGGGCTTGCAGAAAGCTGGGCTTGCAGAAAATAAAGGTAAGAGCCTCCCCAAATAACACTAAAGGTAAAGTTAGAGCAAGGAGCAGTAAGCTATAAGCAAACAGGAAAGGCAGGGCTTCCCTGAGGATGGATAATAATATTAGTGCTGTAACAGGTGACTAGACTGAGTCACAGGGCCAGCAGCATCTTAAGTCTCTTCCACACTGAGGGATTTTTGAAATTAGTTATAATGATGAAGGCTATGGAAACCCATAGTTCCAGACAGAAGCAAACAGTTACTTCTAGAGGAAAGTTTTCTCAATTTAAGCCTGTACTATTTCCATAGATATAATCAAACATGTATGACCTCATAATCAAAGATAATGAGACACCAATAAATAAACCACCATGAGGTAAGGGTCAGCAGAAACAACAAACTACCAAGTTAGACTTCTAAGAACTTTATCAGAATTGTCAAAAACAGCCTATAAAATAGTTAGAGACAGAGTTTTTAAAGAAATAGAGAGAAAAAGATGAAGTTACAAAAATGAACCACCAACAAGAGACTAGAAAAAATAACCAGGCATATTTGAAAATAACAAACTCAACAGGACTATTAGGTATCGAATCAATGCTGCTGACATCTCAAACTCAGTGGAATTATTAAACAGCACTTAGGCACAGATAAAGGTTAGACTAATAAACTAGAAAGTAAATATCAAGAAATTACATGGAACACAGCATAGAAAGATAAGATAAAAATGTAAAAGAGGGACTTTCCTGGTGGTGCAGTGGTTTAGAATCTGCCTGCCAATGCAGGGGACATGGGTTCAATCCCTGGTCCGGGAAGATCCCACGTGCCGCGGAGCAACTAAGCCTGTGAGCCACAACTACTGCGCTCTAGAGCCTGCAATCCACAACTACTGAGCCCATGCATCGCAACTACTGAAGCCCACATGCTCTAGGGCCTGTGTGCCACAACTACTGAGCCCGCAAGCTGCAACTATTGAAGCCCGCGCACCTAGAGCCCGTGCTCCGCAACAAGAGAAGCCACTGCAATGAGAAGCCCACACACTGCAACGAAGAGTAGCCCCCATTCACCGCAACTAGAGAAAACCTGTGCGTAGCCATGAAGACCCAACACAGACAAAAATAACAAAAATTTTTTAAAAATTAAAAAAAAGAAAGGAGAAAGAACAACAACAGAAAGGAAAAAAGAAAAAAAATAGGAAAAAATCCAGTCTGAAAAGATAGCACAAAACCTGTAATAAAAATATATCAATAATGGCATTAAATGTGTACAGACTAAATGTACCAGTTTAAATACAGACTGTCAGATTAGATTTAAAAATATAAAAATCAGATATATGTTGTCTATAAAGGACATATAAAACAAAATAATATGAATAGCTTGAAAAAAAAGAGGAAAGAAACTATATTATCTTATGTAGCCACACACACAAATTCATATGCTGAAGTCCTAATCATCAATGTACTTGGGGAGAGAGCCTTTAAAGAGGTAATCAAGGTTAAATGAAGACTTCAGGGCGAGGCCTTAATCCAAAATGACTAGTGTACCATTATAAGAAGAGAAAGAGACACCAGGGATATGTGTGCATCCAGGTGAGGACAAAGTGAGAAGGCACCATCTGCAAACCAAGGAGAGAGGCCTCGGGAGAAACCAAACCTGTCAACACATTGATCTTGGACTTTTAGCCTCTAGAACTGTGAGATATAAATTGTTGTTTAAGCCACCTAGTCTGTGGTATTTGGTTATGGCAACCTTAGCAGACTAGAACATCAGACAAATATTAACCAAAAGAAAGCTGGTTTTATATATATATATATATATATATTTTTTTTTTTGGCTGTATGTGTGCCTCTCACTGTTGTGGCCTCTCCCGTCGCGGAGCACAGGCTCCAGACGCGCAGGCTCAGTGGCCATGGCTCACGGGCCCAGCCGCTCCGCAGCATGTGGGATCTTCCCGGACCGGGGCACGAACCCATGTACCCTGCATCGGCAGGCGGAATCTCAACCACTGCGCCACCAGGGAAGCCCTGGTTTTATTAATATTAACAGAAAAAATATACTTTGAGGCAAAAATATATTCCTAGGAATAGAAAAGGATGCTACATGATGAAAAATAATTGAATTTATAATTTAAATATTTATATATATACATACAAAAATGGACAGATCTAGAAGGAGAAACTGACAAATTCACCACTTTAGATACTGATTATGCAAACCAGCTGAAGAGGACATTTTACAATTATTTGGAGGAGATTTGAATATGTTATGGGTTTTAGATAAGATGAAAATAGAAAAGAGATTACTGGCTAAAAACTTACCAGGTTATGAAAGAGCCATATATTTAGGCAAATATTGATACATACATATGTAAAAAAACACACAAACACACATACACACACAGAGACATTGGGAATATTTACCAACAACTAATTCTATACCACACAGGTGCTGGAAGTTAGATATACAATGATAAATAAGGAAGATCAGATACTATCCTCATGGATTTTATACGTCAAAGCAACTCAGATTGTAGGTCTCATGGGCTTCCGCTCTTTCTATGACACACACTTCTTTGAACCTTTAAAATAGTCCTTTGAGACAACAAAGCTAGAACTCGACATTCCTTAGTAATTCAATTACAACTAGGTGTTCCCTGGTTGTCTATTTCTTTTATTCATTAAAATGGGCATTTTTTTCTTCTTTTAAAAATTATTATTGACATACAACATTACAGTAGTTTCAGGTGTGTAGCATGATTCAATATTTTACATATTGTGAAATGATCACCCCAATAAGTCTAGTTAACATCCATCACACAGTTACAAACATTTGTTGTCTTGTGATGAGAACTTTTAACATTTACCCTCTTAGCAACTTCCCAATATAAGTGCATTTTTTTTTCTTTTAGGTATAGCTACTTAACTTAGAGAGTCCTATACACCTTTTACATCATTTGTAAAACAGTCTTACATTTTATACCATGTACTGAATCTCCTAAGGAAACAAAAGTGGCTAAATCAACATTTCTCTGATATTTTGGTGATCTATGACTGACTTAAGAAAAAAATTTTAACAAAGTTAATGAGGCCTATAATTGACCTGATAATATAAAAAGTGATTTTAAAACATTACAAATCCATTTAGTATTAATTAAAATTACTATAAAAATGCCATTTCAGAAAATAGAGAGAAAACAGTACATGAAAGAAAGAATAGCTAAGCTTCAGATTTTTTAAAAAGTAGTATTAGATAGCAAGCCCATCGTATATTGATCATTTGGAGAGGCATGTGGTCAAGTTTACAGTTCCGAGTTCTGGTATTGCTCAGCATCCCACCAACTGGACTTTGAAAAGCAGCCTGGCCATGCACTATGAGATATGAGACTTCCTTCCTGAGCCAAAAAAAGAGTGATTTTTTTTCTTTTTAGCATGGCTCAAGTGTTTGCAGACATGATAGCTTTTTAATTTTTTAAGAAAATATAATTTAAAATGAGTAAAGGGTCACCCAGAATTTAATTAAACAGGCATACCTATGTAAAATATACCTAGAAGAGACAATGCCTTCAAGTACTCCTATAATTTTCAGTCTGTGATGGGATTATTTATCTGCTTTTTCTATTTCTAACAGTTTAACTGTTAGACTATTCATAATACATATACCTACAGCATTATTTTTCCTTCTATCTTTAACAACACCTTTCTAATATATCATAGATCCAAATTTTACTTATTACACAATTGTAGATATTAAACATCAGAGGTAAATTATTTTTAATAAATATGAAGATATTAAACTATTGCTATTAAAGTAATATCCAATGACTGTATTCAATTCTTAGAGCATGAAAAAACAGATCAAAGTATATGAAGTGATAGTTTACAGTTATGATTACATTTATGGCTTTACTATAGAAATTTAAATTTCTATTTATATCAATAGTATTGTTCCTCAGATTTATCAACTGTAAGGATTCCTGTACCTCAGGAATTTCATGAATAAAATAATTTGAATTCCTATCAAAATACCAGTGGGATTCTCTTGGTAGTGACAAAGACTTGACAAAGTGATATTAAAGTTTATCCAGAATTGACATGTACACACTGCTATATTTAAAAAGGATAACCAACAAGGACCTATTTTATAGCACAGGGAGCTCTGCTCAGTGTTATGTGGCAACCTGGATGGGAGAATGGATACACGTATATGTATGGCAGAGTCACTTTGTTGTGCACCTGAAACTATCACAACATTGTTAATCGGCTATGCTCCAATATAAAATAAAAAGTTAAAAAAATAAATAAAGTTTATCCAGGAGCTACAAGGATATTTTAGACCACTAATAAAGGGAGATTTGCTTTCTAGGTACTAAAAGGTATTACAAACACAGAGAAATAAAGACACTTGGTGGAAGAGAAATCAAGACAAACAATACAAAATTGGAGTCCTGAAACACACATCTTAGAGATAACACATAGAAGAAATCATTATGTAACAAAAGAGGCTTCAGGTTAATGGAAAGAGTTCAAACAAGAGATACTGAGTATGGGGAAATTTAAAATAAAGCTTTATTTTATGTAAAGGTATAAATTAAATTTTAGATGGAGTTATGAGTTAAAAGAAAGAAACCATAAACCAGAAAACATATAGATCACTATTTATCTGATCTATAAGAAACAAAGGCAGAAACAAAATGCAAGAACTCACCAAATGAAAGAGCAATGAAATTGGATATGCCAAAGATGATCTCAGATGAGGCAAAATTATTATTTGTAGGTGAAAATATTTCATACCTTGAAAACCATAAATACATTGAAAAATTATTAAAATCAATAAAAAAGAAGTTAATAAGGTGGCTGGTTACAAAAATGTTACACAAAATCAATTCCATTTAGAAAAAAAGATTATAAAAGAAGGAAAAAAATGTCAATTTGAATAGTACAGAAACACATACACACACAATGATAATAAACCCCAGGACAGATTGTAGACATGTGTTTAGATTACTTAACTCTTCTTTTACGTTAACAAAGTATAGTTTTCATTTTCACTATTTAGGTCCTGCATATCTCTTATTAAACTTTATTCCTAAGTGTTTTCATTTTTTGTTCCTTTGGTAAATTAAATATATTCTTCAGTGAGCAGAGGAAGATAACAGAGTTTCTCTCCTCTGTCCTCCATCCTCCTATCTCCCTTAGCAAAAGGGTCATGGTTTGCTAATTTGTTTACTGACAGCTCAGAAGAGCAGAAACTATACCTTCCACAGCTCAGAGATTTGCCTCTGCTCAAAAAATGCTAAAAGCCAGCTCTATACTCTTGTTTAGGGAAGAAAAACCATGACTGGAGAAATAAGCAGCAGGGAAAAAACACAGGGACAATGTAATCTGATGAAGAAAGATGCACCTTTAGAAAATGCTCCCACTGAAATTCTCTGAAGAAAATTTTAACCTAAACCAGTTAGTTTAGAACAGAGAAAAAAAGGCTGTCTTGAATTGAAAACATGATTTGAAATTTTAAAATTAAATAGGAAGAACAGTGATAGGAGAGAGTCACACCTGAGAACTCAATATGCTGGAAGTTCAAGAGGAACAATCTTACAACAAAAAGTAAGACAGATGGAAATGCTAAGAAAAAAAATAATAAGAAACTTTAAAGACCAATTTTGGAACTAACAGTTGACTAAGAGGGGTTCTAAAAGGAGAAAAGGAGACAAGTAAAGAAATATGTAAACAAATTACAGAAGAAAATTTCTAAACACATGAAAAAACGAATATTTAGTACAGGTGACCCTGTTTTTGTACTAAGACTTTCTCAAGTGAAGGAAGTAGCATGTTTTACATTATGGCACAAGTTCCTAGTGTTGCTGAAGAACGGAAACAGTTTGCAGAATGGCTACTTTGAATAGCACTGTTTTACGGATAATAGTTGTTTTTGCCTAACTCATCTAACATCTCTTTTCATAATAGCACCTTGGTTTGCTTTTGGAGAGTCCTCCTTTCCCTACTTTAAATCCTTGTGGTTTAGATGGGGCTCACCTCACTCCTCAGCTCAAGGGGTGGGCAAATGACTGCTGTCTAGCAAACCAGAGTGCCGCATTACAGGTTAGAGCAATCCTGGGCTTTCGCTAGAATTGCTGGTAATTCTATCCCTCTTGGCATGTGGATTGAGCACTCAAATCCAGATATCTCTGAAACTACTCTAATTCCTGGAATTATAAATTATGCAAGTCAATACATTTCTTTTTTTCCTCCTGAAGCCAGTGGTTCTCAAATTTCAGAGCACATCAAAATTACCTAGAGGGTTTGTTTTAAAAAATAATAATAATAACAGAACAAAACAAAAGACAGATTGCTGAGGTCCATAACCTGGTGGGTAAGTCTCGATGAGGCCTGAGAATCTGCATTTCTGGCAAGAGTCCATGTGATGCTGATGCTTGTCCAGGGACCACAACTGTGAATGATTGCCTTATGCCATTATGAGTTGGTTCATATTACTTACACCTGAAAGATTAGTGACCAACGTATCTCCAAACAGATGAAAAAAAATGAAATAACCCTTGAAGCAAAGTGAAAATTAAAAATTTAAATTATCCAGAAAATAATGAAAATAATAAATTCATACCAAAACCTATGCAACACAATGAAGCTTTTCTTAAAGGAATACTTATTGTCTGGAATCCTTATTGTTGATAAAAATAAAGATGAAAACTAAGTATTCAACTTCAGAAAGTAGAAAAAATAAACAAAATTAATAAAACAAAATTAACAAAAGTTGAAGACTTTTTACTGTAAGATCTGAAATAAAGAAACAGAGAAAACCAACAAAAGCAGCAGAAAATATAGATAAGACAAAAGCTAATTATTTAGAAACATAAATCCACAAGAAGCCTAAATAGGAAGAAACAGACAAAATAAAAATGTAAAGTGCTAGAGATTATTAAAATCCAACTGCACAATGGGAGAGACTAAAAGAGTAAGAGGATCTTATTGCCACTTTATGGCAATGTATCAGAAAATATAAAGGAGGTAAATAATTCCCCAGCAAAATATACCAAATTCAACCAATCAGAAGTAGAAAAACCTAATAGATAAGACTCTGGGAACATAATTTTTTAAACTACAAAAGGCAAAGAAAGGGCTTAGATGTTTTGTAGCTCAGCTCTATCACCATTTTTTTTTTTTTTTTTTTTTTTTTTTTTTAGCGGTACGCGGGCCTCTCACTGTTGTGGCCTCTCCCGTTGTGGAGCACAGGCTCCAGACGCGCAGGCTCAGCGGCCATGGCTCACGGGCCCAGCCGCTCCGCGGCATGTGGGATCTTCCCAGACCAGGGCACGAACCCGTGTCCCCTGCATCGGCAGGGTTCCAAATCATTTTGATCACACACACTTATCAGTAAAATATTTTTGAATATCCATCCCAATATATGTATATTTGCTTGTATTTATAAAGTAAAAGCATACTTTATAAAGTAAATGTATACATTATTAAACAAAAAAATAAATAAATATAAACACAAGTCATGATATTTTTTTCCATGTATGAATAAAATGAATCTATTATCTTGTCTATCTATTGGAGATAGATTTTCCACTTTGGAGACTAGTACTTTAATTCTTATGTATATTAAATTACCCCACAACATAGAAATAGACAGAAAACTACCCAAACATTAAATAAAATAGCCTTAGTAATAAAACATGATGAGGAAAACACATTAAAAAGTCCAAGTTCATGAAGACCAATAAATATTATGAAACTGAATATATCAGCATATCATGACTAAGAGGGTTTTTTCCCACAGGAATATAAGAATTATTCAACTTCATAGAATCTATAGATGTAATTCATTGTATCAATAACTTGAAGTCAAAAATTACATAATTATGTCAACAGATGCTGAAAAGTTTTTTGATATAATCTGACAGGTATTCATAATAAAAAGAGAAGGGAAGCAATTAAACATTATGATTATTAACTGAAAATAACACATTTAAATTTGAAATATTACAGCCATTTTCATTAAATCAGAAGATAGGATGCCTGCTGTCAGCAGCATTTTCAACACTGTTTAGGAAATTCTAGTCTATTCCATAAGAAAAGAAAATTAAATAATAGGTATGACTATTGGAGAAGACACAAAACTATTGCCCAAACCCATAGTTTTTCTCTACAAAAGCAGTGGCCAGTTAAAAGGAAAAAACAATTATTCACAATAGCATCAAAAATACCTAAGAATAATCATTACAAGAAATCTATATAAGTAACTTATTAAAGGTCACAGGGACTTCCCTGGTGGTCCAGTGTTAAGAATCCGCCTTCCAATGCAGGGGACATGGGTTCGACCCCTGATCTGAGAAGATCCCGCATCCCGCGAGTCAACTAAGCCCATGCGCCACAGCTACTGAGCCCACACTCCAGTGCCTGCGAGCCACAACTACTGAAGCCTGTGCACTCTAGAGCCTGCATGCCGCAACTACTGAAGCCTGCGCACTCTGGGGCCCGCGTGCTGCAACTACCGAGCCTGCGTGTTGCAACTACTGAAGCCCACACACCTAGAGCCCGTGCTCCGCAACAAGAGAAGCCACCGCAATGAGAAGCCCGTGCACAGCAAGAGTAGCCCCCGCTCACCGCAACTAGAGAAAAAAGCCCACGCACAGCAATGAAGACCCAGCACAGCCAAAAAATAAATAAGTAAAAATAAAGGACACAAAAATAACTTGAAAAAAATGGGTCAACATAACCTATATGCTCCTCCAATCCCATTCTCTTCTCTGATCTCAGAGTAGCATTATGATGAACTCAGCGTTCATCATGTTTCATATTTTTACCATAAATATAAGTATTCACAGACAATGCATAATATTACTTGATGGTTTAAAAAAATTAATAAAGATGAATAATATTGCATCGATCATTCTGCTGCTTGCTTTATTAATTAACATTATAGCGGGATTTTTAAAAAAGTAATCCAGACTGATAACGGTAGCTGTAGTCTGTTCATTTTAACTCAATTTCATTTTGAGAATATACTATAATTTAAGCATCCTCTTGGTAACAGACATTTAGGTTGTTTCTGAGTTGTTTTTTTTTTCTATTACAAGCAATGCTGCAATAAATATTTTTTTGCACAATTCTTTGTGTACATGTGACCGTAACCCACAGAGAAAACATTTTGCGTCATAATTCAGTACTCACATACACAAAAACACCCAGCATAACCCAAAAGTATATGAAACAATACTCTTACTACATGCACTTAACTCTGATGACTTTTATTGTTCTATTTCATTAAGAAATAGCACTAATACTTTCCATAATCTACCAAATTAATATCAAAAGGCACTAGTGGGTCCCAGCCCACATTCTGAAAAACACTGCTCTGGTAAATCCACCTAGAAGTGGAATCAAAGTATATGAAAAATTTTGATTCCACCAGATATTGCCACATTGCTCTCTCAAGTGGATTCATTGATTATGAGTCCCATCAGGACTGTGTGACATTCTTCACACTACTTAGTATGGTCAGACCTTAAAATTTCTGCTACTTCTATGGGAGTGAAATTATATCTCATTTAAATCAGTATCTTTTTGTTTATTGAATATTAATTTTTTTCTTTTATAAATTACTATTTGCTCATTTTTCTGTTGGGCTTTTACTTCCTTTTGATTTGTAGTCCTTTATATATTATGGATATTAATTCCTTATCAACTACATGCAATACCTTTTGCAATATCTACATTGCAAATATCTTTTCCCACTCTATATTGTATTAGATTTCTAACTTTGTTTATACTGTTGGTGCTGGACTCTTTTATGTCAGTTAGGTTATGCCTGGTAACTATGTTTCCCAGAGTCTTTTTTCTGGATGGTTCTGGGTTACAGTCAGCCAAAAGAGAAACTCATATACTACAAGACATGGAAAGCAAAAACAAAGCAGAAGCCATTATCATGGTCAGCCACGGTAGCACACACAGATCTGCCCAGCACGTCCTGGCTTGCCCTCTCTGGTACTCTGTGCCCACCTTGTCTTCCCAATGTTGGTCCCACTGACCAGCAGCCTGACACCATCCCTTGTCTGCAAATCCAGAGAGGTTGTCACGACACAGAGGTAGCGGTTTCCATAGCTCTCCCCAGGGGCTCCCTCTCCCCAGTTCCTCTGCAATACCAGATACGCTTGGCTTTTTGGATTTCCCTGCATGCTTTGATTTGTCTATCTAGTCCAGGGCTTCTGAAGACTGGTTAGTGAATATTTCTCTAATGTACTGTATGTACTGACCCTTCCCTTGCCCATCAACTCTCACATTTGTGTAAGTTCTTTTTTTAAAAAAATTAATTATTTTTAAATTTATTTTTATTTTTGGCTACGTTGGGTCTTCGTTGCTGCACGTGGGCTTTCTCTAGCTGTGGTGAGTGGGGACTACTCTACGTTGCGGTACGTGGGCTTCTCATTACAGTGGCTCCTCTTGTTGCGGAGCACGGGCTCTAGGCGCACAGGCTTCAGTAGTTGTGGCACATGGGCTCAGTAGTTATGGCTTGCAGGCTCTAGAGCACAGGCTCAGTAGTTGTGGCGCACGAGCTTACTTGCTCTGTGGCATGTGGGATCTTCCCTGACCAGGGCTCAAACCCGTGTCCCCTGCATTGGCAGGCGGTTTCTTAACCACTGCACCACCAGGGGAAGTCCCTTGTGTAAGTTCTGAATCTTCAATTTTCATAACACTTAAAGTGGCTCTATCTTCCTGACTGAAACCTTTGCCAGGTAGAAATTTTAAATTCTGAAGTAGTCAATTTAATTTAACTGCTTATAGTTTGTATTTTTTGTGTCTTGTTTAAAAAAAAAAAAATCCTTCCCAAACTTAAGAGCTGTAAAGTTTTGCTTTACACCTTTAGATCTTCAGATATGTTATGAGGTCGGGGTCCAATTTTACTTTTTCTCTATAGTCAGATATACTACCAGGACCATTTATAATCTTTGCATTATTTTCCAAGATCTGAAAAGCACCTCTGCCATAAATTAATATTTGTATATATTCTCATTGCTAATGGTCTATTCATCCTTCACTGGGCCATCACCTCACTTATTTACATATACTTACATAGCTGTATAATAAATATAGATATCTGGTAGGGAGAGCCTTGAAACTTTGATTTTCATCTACAGAATTGTGAGGTTATTATTGGTCTTATTAACTTCCAAGTCAATTTAAAATCGACCTTATTGGAATTCTGAATGAAATTACATTGAATCTGTAGATTAATTTATAGGAAATTATGCTCTTTAAAATATTGAGTCTTGCCATTTATTAACAAAATATCTTTCTCCATTTATTTAGGTTTGCTTTTATATACCTCAATATGTTTATCATTTCTCCATAAATATCTTTCATAGTTTTGTTAGATTTATTCCTAGGTATAGTATATTACAGTTTATGTTCCAATTGTGAAACAAACCCTTATTTTATTTTTAATTTTTTAAATGTTTTTAAGAATTAAATTGTGCCATGACACCTAATGATTGCACTTTTTTCTTTTTTTTGGCTGCATCGGGTCTTCTTTGCTGCATGGGCTTTCTCTAGTTGTGGCAAGTGGGGGTTATTCTTCATTGCAATGCACAGGCTTCTCATTGCAGTGGTTTCTCTTGTTGCAGAGCATAGGCTCTAGGCATGTGGGCTTCAGTAGTTGTAGCACACAGGCTCAGTAGTTGTGGCTCACGGGCTCTAGAGCGCAGGCTCAGTACTTATGGCGCACAGGCTTAGTTGCTCCACGGCATGCGGGATCTTCCCAGACCAGGGCCCGAACCCATGTCTCCTGCATTGGCAGGTGGATTCTTAACCACTGTGCCAACAGGGAAGTCTCAGCAAACCCTTTTTAAAATACCAGTTTCTAATTGTGAATTCCTAGGATGCAGAACTGTCCTTACACTCCAGATATTCATTTGTTCTTAGTTTGACTTTTGTGTATTTATAACTAGCAATCTTGTTAAATTTTTTTTATTCCAATAATTTATCTATGGATAACCATGGATATAAAATCATATTGATGTGAATAACAAAGCATTTGCTTTCTTCTTTTCCAATCCTTAGATCTTTTACTTAGTTTTCTTCTCTTATTACATTGGTAGCACCTCCAGTAGTATCAATACCAAACCCAAGAGGGGACTCTAGATGGGCTATTAAAACTGAGAGGACTAAAAGCAACTGCTTAAATCAGAGAACAGAATCTCAAGTCAGCCAAGTAGGAAAAAGAAAGGATTGACTTAATAGCAGTTCCATACAATGATACTATAAAAAAAAAAAAAAAATCACTGTCCCCAGAGGCTTTTATTTGTGACAGCATAGAAGTGAGGAAGCAGGCCAAGTATAAAGAGCCCTGGTTCAAATTTAGCACAGGCAAGCAACTGAGCTCCTCTAACCATGATCATATACCTGCTTACCCAGTTAATGAAGATATCTATGAAATTCAGTTGTCCTTAGTACAAGAGTCTTGAAAAACTGAGTTTAAAAAATAATTACAGGGCTTCCCTGGTGGCGCAGTGGTTGAGAGTCCGCCTGCCGATGCAGGGGACACGGGTTCGTGCCCCGGTCTGGGAGGATCCCACACGCCGCGGAGCAGCTGGTCCCGTGAGCCATGGCTGCTGAGCCTGCGCTTCCGGAGCCTGTGCTCCCCGGCGGGAGAGGCCACAACAGTGAGAGGCCAGGGTACCGCAACAACAACAAAAAATTACGAAAACTATAGATAATATTAACTCTCTATCACAAAAGGAAAGGAAACATTTAACTTTGATCCTTATTAGCCCATATATTTAGAATAATCATACAACAGACAAGACTTGAAGAAAAATTTTAAACTTAAAGAAAAGTTTTAGAGGCCAAAATTCTTGACTTCTTGCTTGACTTGTTCTAGATTTCCCTTTAAGAGAACATTTTCCCCTTTACAAAAACATTTTCTAAATTTAATATTTGTTCTCTGCTTATATCCGAAGTATCTATACTTTACAGGTAGTTCTTCATTATATGAAAATGCATATGTTAAAATTTTTACTTTAGATGGTAATTTATTATGAATCTGATTTTACAGAAGTAGAAACTGTGTTACTAAATTACTACTTCTTATCGATAAGTGCAAGCATATTAAAATCTATTTATTAAAGTTTGGTAATCTTATCTACACCAACAAAAAGAACCATCTCTTTATCATATGAGAATAATTCAAGTTGTAGCTCTTAATATGTTTACTTTAACCAAATTTCAAAAAACAAAAATTCCAGTGTAAATTTAGAAGGAGCTTTGCAAAAGGCTCTTCAAGTTCATAAGAACTGAATTTGACTTGTACTTCCTTATTAATGGAGAATAAAGAAAGGCTAGCTGAAGGCTGCTAACAACTTTGTAATTCTCTGAAAATGGCACTTGGGCTTGGGACACAGGACTAGTATTTCAGTGGAGGAATTTGGCAGTATAAAGTATAGACATTTTCTGTGGATCAGTCTTCATCTTAGTCAGCCCTTATTGTTCAAACAGGAACAGACTGGATCTCCTAGCAGATATAAGCATGAGGATTCATGTTTTTTAAAGTTTACAACTAACACTCTGAACAATGTTGTATGTTCATTAAAAATATACATACTTAGTATTAAAGGCTAAATTAATTTCTTTTTTTGAAAGGATCTCCAAGTTTAAAGTATTAGCCACTTTTCATAATCCCTTTTATTAAAACCATACAATAAATAATCTTATTTTCACCAAGACCAGTCTAAAGTAAGGAAGCTATGTAAAGTTACTTCTTAAACCCACAATTTCTACTTGTTATATTATAAGTTGCTTCTGGACCATTTCTTTTCTATAGGCATTATTTTACTATTTATTTTGCTTAGAATAAAATGGCAATCAGAGAACCTAAAATTGTGATTATTTGCCACTTGGCTTCTGACCATTCTCATCAGGCAACTTGGGAGACCTATGCAGCGCCAAATGAAGTTCTGCCCACACAATGTCTTGTGGTGGGTGATGAGAATGGCACATTGTCTGCCTAGTCCGAACAGAGGTCACAGCAGGGAGAGCATCTGCTAAGATAATGTGAATGAAGGAAACAACCATAATTGCCTCATTAAGAGATCTCTGGCCAAATAATCACAAGAAGAAAGGAACCCACCCTAAAATTAGGTATATAATAAGGAAAATTTGGGGTAGAATTAAAAAATGCAGAATTCAGGAGACTTGGGTATTCCACTGGTTTTGCTAATTTTCTTAGTCACTGTATGAATGAATGGAAACGTGGATGCAACAGTTCAGTTATTCAACTCCAGCCCTTGCCAGTCATTAGTAAGAAGCAGAAGATGCAGATTCACAGCTGTCCAGGATACAAACAAATGTAAAATATAGGGTGGTGGGGAATTGCTTACAAGGGACCAAAACTTAGGAACTAAGATTTAAAGTCTATTTTGAAATTACAATGAAGAGCATACAGTCTAAGAACGGGAGGGAAAAAAGGAAAGGGAAAAAAGGAAATTGTCTCTGCTTAACCAATTTACTTTCTTCTGTTTTCTATCTCTATGTTTTAAAAATAGATTTTTCTTATGTCAATGGTATATAATTACAACTAAATCCTCAGTCACTTTAAATTATATATAATTGAATATATATTTCATTCAACTGCTGATAAAATTATTTCACAGTAAAAGCTAAGGTAAATATTTTCCCAATTTCGATTTAAATTAAGCATCTAAGCTGAATGAAAAACTAAAATGTATTGAAACTGTGACAAATTATTTTTGCATTTCCTGATATTTGGAGATTAAGCTTTATTAATTTGTATTATACAGTTAACATTGTATAAATAGAATCTTGTAGTGAATTATGATTATTAAATTTTTCTGATTCCAACAAACACAGTAAAATTAGCTTGTTACAACCACAAGCCAGGTTTAAAATAAGCAAACTATTTGATGACTTTGATGTTTTGCACCCAAAATGTGCTGGCTAATTTTTCCATTCCATTTACCATTCCGGTCTTTAAACTGCCTTAATCTCCTGCCCTCAGATGTTGACCTTGTGAGAATAGGGGTCATAGGTCAGAATAGACAGACCTCAAAGGATCTGGACTATCAATTCATGCCTGAGAGATTTCTCTTCCACAATAGGAACCTACTAAACAGCAAATTCCTAAATCTAATCACACAAGTATCAGGGTGAAACAGTTATTTATTGGAATTTGTTGATTTACATTTTTCAAACATCTCCTGCACCTAAAGAGCATTTTTCTTTTTCTTTTGGGAGCAGGTTCTGGGACATAATAAATATGAAAATAAAATCATTGAAAGAATTTTTAATATAAAACAGATATCCTTAATAAAATGGCACCATAAACCTGAGTACAGCTTTATTGTTTCCAGGAATGCTATGTGGATTTCAAAAATATAGAACTAGAATTCCTAACTATAAAGTACCTGAGAAACTTCAAATTATACCACAGAGATAATGAGTGTAAGAGATTATACTGCCACAGAGGTGGATGGGGAGGGAGTGGAGGAGGGTTACCACTAGTTAGTTTTGAGCTCTCTAAAGGAGAATGAGGGAATTAAATAAGTATTTTTTCTTTTTAATAAACAGGTGAAAATATATGATCCTTCAGTGAGGACAGACAAAAGCAAAATTCTTATGGCTTCCAAATCTTCTTGCAAATTAAAAAATTTGAAACCACAAAACTAGGACCCTGTAAAAATAACTCTTCTATCATACATCTTTAATTTTTTTAAAAAAGGCAAGTTCCCTCTTCTGAGCTGAGAATTTAGACATATAAAATGAGTTTCTATTTACATTCACTTTGGTCTTTCTGGCCATACATGGTAAATATAACATAATGTACCATTCTAACACCATTTTAACACTGGACTATAAGGAATGTCAAATTTCATAATCAGTTTTTAAGTCTAAATGAAGAGCATCTTAAAAATGATAAATTTACAAGTCTTTCTAACATGAACAAATGAATTTCCTATACTTCCATGCCAAAAGCAGTAATACGGAACATCATAACAATTAACCTTCTTTCTAAACAAAATACACTGAAAGTTCAACTCATGTAGAAAATCAAAAAGCTTACTCATGTGCTAATGCAGTGATGCAAATGTATTATTGCCTGAAATGGAATGAAAGCAATAGAACGTTGGTATTATTTTCTAAGTTATTTTAAAAATCTCAAGTCAACATTGTTGAAAGGGAACTTGCATTATTATGAATAGCACTTCTTGCACACTGCGGTTGGGTCAAAAGATGTGGAAGGTTGAGAACAAAGAAGACAGTCACTATGCTAGAAAAAAATTACAATAAAAAAGGAGGTTAAAAAAACCATAAATAAAAAACCACAAAATTATATGTATATATTTATACCTATCATGCATATATGCATTTCAAATATTTTTTTAAATTACACATATTTTTATTTTTTAATTATTAAGGATTAAAATAATTTAATCTACATAGAAACATTTCCAGACCATTTGTTTCAGTCCACATCATTTTTACTAATATAACACATATGTTAATACAAACTGAAATTTTATTATATAAAATATTTAATTCTATATTACAGGTTGACATAATTATTTCATATAAATAAGATAGTGACAAATAAATAAAATCCTCATTCTACTATCTTCCCCCACAATTTCATTCTGTTAGAAGTTACTTCTTTTTCCTCATAGTAAATTGTAGCTCTTTAAAGAATAAAAAGATACCAAAATATACGCCAGTTTTTCAGAATAAGAATAAAGTTTTAAAATCTTTTATTAACAACAACCTTCATGTTAGCATAAAGAGAGCTTTTATAAGGTCATTAAATCTCTTTACTCTTCTGATAATGAACATAAGAAAAAGTAAACAGCAAATATAAATCAAAAATTATTTCATTTAAAAATTTAAGAAAATATTTTAAACATAAGAGAATTTAAAAGTTAATATTTACTGCTATTATGTAGCTGGATGCTAGTAACAGCATACTAAATTCAGCAGAATTAAGACAATAAAAAAATAAACTCACTTTCTTTTGCAAATAGTTTACTTAAAATTAAGATAGAATCTTTAAAATTATTTTTTTATTTCTTGCCACAGAAACATAAATCTTCTCAAAAATATGATTCTATATATAGATGTATATATATATAGAACAAATAAGTTCTCTTGAGTGACAAAACCAAATTTGAATTTGTTAAAATAAACATTTTAGAGCTTTAATTTTTAAACCTGAAATGACAGAAATTAAACTTTCTAACTTAAAAACATTTCAAGAGAAAAGATATAGTTTTCAACAGATGGTGTTTGAACAATTCATATTATTCACAGGCGAAAAATGAGCCTAGACCTCAACCTCACACTTCACACAGGGGAAAAAAACTCTGTGATTAATCAAATTTGGAGTTAATCAAAGATTTTTTTAAACATGACAAAAAATAAAAGATTGATAAACGTCTTTATCAAAATTTAAAACTTTTGCTCTGTGGGAGATACTTAAGAGACTGGAACAATAAACCACAAACTCAGAAAAAATATTTGCAAATCATAAATCTAAGGACTTGTATCCACAATTTATATAAAGAGCTCTCAAAATGCAACAATAAGAATCCAGTTTTCTGGATTTTACAATAATAACTAATAGTAAGATAGAAATATTATAATATGCTATAATAAAAGTTATATGAATATCTCTCTCTCAAAACATCTTATTGTATAAATTTAATGTCTTTCCCATTTTAACTATGCACTTATCATGCACTGTGGCCATAACTTTTGCAGCTTGGGATGCAACAGCAAGAATATCACAAATTTCTTTTTCCTTCTTCACAATTTCACAGATAGAAGATTCCTTCATATCATATCTTAGCAACCTTAGCACATGATTTTTTTTTTCCTGATTAAGTCAAGACCTTTCTCCTTTTCACTTAGAAGAAGCACTTCGCGGCTGCTCTTTGGCATATCCAAATTGCCAGCAACACTACTCCTGTGCTTTGGAGCCATTATTAAGTAAAAAAAGGGTTATTTGAACACACACACTGCGATATCATGATAGTCAAACTGATATCCAAGATGGCTGCTAACTGACTAATGGACAGTGTATGCTGGACAAAGGGATGATCCAGGTCTGGATGGAACAAAGCAAATGGTGCAAGATTTCATCACACTACTCAGAACACTGCAGTTTAAAACTTACCAATTGTTTATTTCTGGAATTTTCCATTTAATATTTTTGACAACTGATGACCATGGATAACTGAAATCCCAGAAAGCAAAACTGTGGATAAGGGGGGAATACTATGTTGATACACTCAAAAGTTTGGATGAATTTCAAAGTCATTATGTTGAGTAAAAAGAGCTAATTTCAAAAGGTTACAAATGAACTAAGCCCAAATTAGGAGAAGGAAGAAAATAAAGACCACAGTGGAAATAAATGAAATAGAGACTAAAAAGACAATAGAAAAGATATATGAAACTAAGAACTGATATTTTGAAAAGATATACAAAATAGACAAAGCTTGAGCTAAACTTCAGAGAGAGAGAGGAAAAGAGAGAGAACCCAAATAAATAAAATTGGAAATGAAAGAGAAGACATTACACCTGATACAACAGAAATACAAAGGATTATAAAAGACTACCATGAGCAATTATAAACCAACAAATTGAATAAACTAAAAGAAATGGATAAATCTCAAGAAACATGCAATCTACCAAGCCTAGAACATGAAGAAATAGAAAATCTGAGCATACGAATTACTAGTAAGGAGACTGAATCAGTAATCAAAAACATCTCAAAAACAAAAAAGTCCACGACCACGTGGCTGCATTGGTGAATTCTACTAAATATTTAAAGAAGAATTAATATCAATCCTTAAACTCTTCGCAAAAACAGAGGAGGAGGGAACACTTCCAAACTCATCTTATGAGACCAGCATTACCCTGTTACTAAAACCAGACATGAATAGTATGAGAAAAGAAAATGACAGGTCAATATCCTGGATGAATATAGATGCAAAATCCTCAACAAACTATGAGAAAACCAAAATTCAACAATAGATTAAAAGGGTCCTACATCACTATCAAGTGGGATTTATTCCAGAAATACAAGGATGATTCAACATCTGCAAATCAATCAATGTGATATATATATACCATGTTAACAAAATGAAGGATAAAAACCATGATTATCTCAGTAGATGCAGAAAAAGCATTTGACAAAATTCAACATCTATTCATGGTAAGAACTTTCAATAAAGTAGGTATAGAGAATGTACCTCAACATAATAAGGGCCATATATGACACAGCTAACATCATACTATGGTGAGAAGCTGAAAACTTTCCTCTAAGATCAGAAACAACACAAAAACACCCATTCTTGACACTTGATTCACATAGTACCAGAAGTCCTAGACAGAGCAGTTACATAAGAAAAAGAAAGAAAAGCATTCCAAATTGGAAAGAAAAAATAAAATTGTCTCTACTTGCAGATAACATGGTATTGAACATAGAAACCTCCAAAGACTACACCAAAACAGTTAGAACTAAAAAATGAATTAAATAAATTTACAGGATAAAAACTCAATATACAAAAATCAGTTAATTTTTATATACTAACAACTAGCTATCAAAAAAGAAAATTAAGAAAACAACCCCATTTACAATTGCATGAAAAAGAATGAAAATCCCTAGGAATAAATGTAACCAAAGAGGTGAAATATCTATACACTAAAAATTACATGACACTGATGAAAGAAAATGAATAATTTTTTAAAAAATTGAATAAAACACAAATAAATGGAAAGATTTCTGTGCTCATGGATTAGAAGAATTAATACTATTAAAGAGTCCATATCACCTAAAGTGATCTACAGATTCAATGCAATCCTTACTAAAGTTACAATGGACTTTTGCACAGAAATAGTACAAACAACCCTAAAATTTGTATGTAACCACAAAAGACCCAGAATAGCCAAAATAATCTTGAGAAAGTACAAAAATCTGGAGGTGTCACACTCCCTGATTTCTAACTGTACTTTGTAACTGCACTACAAAGCAATAGTACTCAAGCAGTACTCAAGCATTTGGCATAAAAACAGAAACATAGATTATGGAACAAAACAGAGAACTAAGAAATAAACTCACACATATGTGGTCAATTAATTTACAACAAAGGAACCACAAATATACAATGCAGAAAGGATAGTCTCTTCAATAAATGGTGTTGGGAAAACTGGAGAGCCACGTGCAAAGGACTGAAACTGCACTACTACCTTACACCATACAGGAAAACCAATTCAAAACACTGAAAACTTGAACATAAGACCTGAAATATAAAACTCCTAGTAGGAAATATAAGCCTTAAGCTCTTTGACAACGGTCTTGGCAATTATTTGACACCAAAAGCAAAGGCAACAAAAGCAAAAACAAAAGCAAAAATCAAATGGAACTATATCAAACTAAAAAGCTTCTGCACAGCAAAGGAAACAATTAACAAAAAAGGCAACCTATAGAATGGGAGAAAATATTTGCAAATCATCTACCTGATAAGGGGTTAATATCCAAAGAATATAAAGGATTCATACCAGCGAAAAGCAAACAAGCAATCCAGTTTAAAAATGGGCAGAGGCCATTTACAATCACATCAAAAAGAATAAAGTACCTAAGCATAAATCTAACTAAGGAGGTAAAAGATCTGTAATCAGAAAACTGTAAGACACTGATGAAAGAAACTGAAGAGGACGCAAACAGATAGAAAGATATACCATGTTCATGGATTGGAAGGATTAATATTGTTAAATGACCATAGTACCCAAGACAATCTACAGATTCAATGCAATCTCTATCAAAATGCCAATGGCATTTTTCACAGAACTAGAACAAATAATTTTAAAATCTGTATGGAAACACAAAAGACCCTGAATAACCAAAACAATCTTGAGAAAGAAGAATTGAACTAGAGGAATCATGCTCCCTGACTTCAGACTATACTACAAACCTACCATCAAAAGAGCATGGTACTGGCACAAAAACAGACACCTAGATCAATGGAACAGGATAGAAAGTCCAGAAATAAACCCACACATGGTCCATTAATCTATGACAAAGGAGGCAAAAATACACAATGGGGGCAAGACAGTCTCTTCAGTAAGAGATGCTGGGAAAACTGGACAACATGTAAAACAATGAAATTAGAACATTTTCTCACATCATATACAAAAATAAACTCAAAATGCATTAAAGACCTAAATGTAAGACTAGAAGCCATAAAACTCCTAGAAGAAAACACAGGGAGAACACCCCTTGACATTAACTCTAGCAATATTTTTTTGGATCTGTCTCCTACAGCAAGAAACAAAAGCAAAAATAAACAAATGGGACCTAATTAAACTTAAAAGCTTTTGCACAACAAAGGATACCATTGACAAATGAAAAGACAACCTACTGAATGGGAGAAAATATTTGCAAATGATACAATTGAGAAGGTGTCAATATCTAAAATATATAAATAGCTCATAGAACTCAATATCAAAACAAACCAAACAATCCCATTAAAAATGAGCAAAATACCTGACTAGACATTTTTCCAAAGAAGACATACAGATTCACCATTGCTAATCATCAGAGATATGCAAATCAAAACCACCATGAGATGTTACCTCACACCTTTGCGGAAACTGTTTAAAGTTTTAAAATATATTACAGATGTATAGCATTTGTATATAGTATTTTACTTAGAGTAATGCCATCAAGGTCCAACCATGTTGCCACAAATGGCAAGATTCCATTCTTTTTTATGGCTGAGTAATAGTCCATTGTGTGTGTGTGTGTGTGTGTGTGTGTGTGCGCGTGTGCATATATTTCACAAGCTGAAAAAGATACTTCCTATATATTTGGGACAAACGATTACCATGATAAATATACAAAGAGAATGTGAGATAACAGGAAATACATATTGGTCTTTGCCCCTGGTTCCTGGCACAGAGCTCCTAAAACCCTTGTAATTTCCTAAGTGATAAGAACACTAGAAGCTCCTCTTTTTCTAATATCAGTCTTTGACCTCTGTTCCTGACACAGGGCTCCTGAAACCCTTGTAATTTCCTGGGTGATAGAAGAGTCTTCTGTTCTAATGAGGTGACACTGGGTGGGCTCCTGGATAGCTCCTGAGTGAGGGCTGATCACTGGAAAGACCAAGCTATGATTAGAAGCTTGGAATTTTCAGCCCCACTCCCAGTTTTCTTGAGAAGGAAAAGGGGTTGAAAATCAAGCCTACGTGATGAAGCCTCTGTAAAATCCCCAAAGTACAAAATGCAGAGGGCTTCCAGGTTGGCAAACATATCCACATTGGGAGGGTGAAGCACTCCAGCCTGCTGGGAACAGAAGCTCCTATGCTCGGGACCCTCAAGACCTCACTCTATGTATCTGTTTATCTGGCTGTCATCTGTATCCTTTATCTGCTGTTATCATAACCTTGATAAACTGGTAAATGTAAGCATTTCCCTGAGTTCTGAGAGCTGCTCTAGCAAATTAAACAAACCTGAGGAGAGGATCGTGGAAACCTCTGATTTGTAGCCAACTCAGACAGAAGTTGCGGGTAACCTGGGTTACTTGCAACTGGCATCTGAAATGTGGTGGGACAGCCTTGTGGGACTGAGCCCTTAACCTATGGGACCCGACATTATCTCCAGGTAGACAGTGCCAGAATTGAGTTAAATTGTAGGACACCCAGCTGGCATTGTGGAGAATTGCTTGGTGTGGGGAAAAACCTCCACAAATTTGGTGACCAGAAGTGAAGCAGTCTGTGTAAAAGTAATGGAGACACACAGGAGAGAAACATAATATGGAAGAACTGAGTTCTTCCCAGCATAGGAAAGAGGAAAACTGAGATTTTTTTTCTAAAGAGAGAAGTTAGAAATCAACAATAGCAAATGAACATCTCAGTGGAAAATAAGCACAGGACAAGAAACATGCAATTCACAGAAGATAAAAATGAAAATTAACATATAAAAATATATTTAACCTTAGTCAAAGGATGCAAAGAAAAAAAGTAAGCTGCATTTCTTAACCTATGTAATTGGAAAAGATTTAAGAGATGACATTATTCAATGAGCAGTCTCAATTTTAAAGGGGTTGTATACACTGGCCCTAACCATTTCTGAAGAGCAGTTTGGAAATAGATATCAAAATTTTTAAAGTGCATAGTTTTTGATCCAGATTTTTTCAGTACTAGGTATTTATCCCTTATGATATAATCAGACAATTTTAAAAAATGTACATATAAGGATTCTTACTAAGGTGTTACTGATAAATTTAAAATACTGGAAATAGCCTAAATTTAACAATTCAATTAATTTAACGTAGCCTTGTTTTAAATTTTGGTACATTCACACAGTGGGAATTTATGCAGGTGCTGAAGACTACCATGGAATGTTCCACCATACACTTCTAAGTGAAAAAAAATGCAAGTTTCAAAAATACTGCATACATATTATGATTCCCACCTGTAGTTAACATTTCCAGTGACTTTTTTATATTTGAATTTTCTGTAGTGAGTTATCTTTTCCAAACAGACAAAATAATAAACGTATTTTCATTTGAAAAAACAGGTGAGGTGTTGAGATGTACAGAGGGGCACCTCTGTCTGTTGGGAACTTCAACTTCCCATTTGTGGTCTCTGAACAGTCTGGTGGAAATAATGGTTGGGAGACTGTCTAGTGTGCAATACTGAAGGCTCAGTTAAGTATATTCTGCAGAGAGTTCAAGTTGCAAGATAGCCTATATTTCTGAGAAATTCGATTCAAATACTCAGTGGTTGCATTTTATTTTATTGTGGCTAGATTTAATAACATAATAAAAATATAAATTAAAATTTTAGAAATCTTTTCCAAATACAATAAACTCACAGGCTAACAAGGTAAAATGATTACCTGTCTCCCTTTGGTTTTCTTTTTTGTAGTGTCTTCCCTTTGGGTCTTCTTTCACTTCCTAAGCAGGGGCTCCCACCAGGTCCTGTTACCCGTATTGATTCAAGGCCTTTGGAAGATTTTTTAAATGTGAACTCCACTGGTTCTCCTTCTTTTAGGCTTCTAAATCCTTCCATGAATAATTTGCTCTGAGAAGAGCAGGGGAGGGAGGGAGAGAGAAAGAGAGATCATGATTATTAATGCTTTATAAATTATCTCTGTGATTTTAAGATTAACACAGCAAGATATCCCCAGTTATTCATTGCTAAGTATAAAATCTTTTTTTTTAAAGTTCAGTGAAAGGCATACCATTTAAAAGTTTCCTGTTGTAATGCTGACAGTGGGAGAATAAACTAATACCATTTTTAAAGGAATTTGGCAATACTTACAAAAATTTTAATGTGTATATTTTTTGACCCAGCAATTCCACTTCAAGGACTCTCCTATAGACATACTCACACAAAGGTCCCTCCACCCCCATCACACACAAAAACCTATAACAAAATTCACTACGGTACTGCTGCCTGGTAGAAAAATTACAGCTACCCTAAGGTCCATCAACGGGAAACTGATGAAATAAATGATAGTAGAGGTATATAATGTAACACTGTTGAGCCATTAAAAGATCTATATGTATTAATGTGGGGAAAATAAACACGTAATACTGATGAGTAAAAAAAGTAAGGATAAAGAACAGTGTGTCTACCATAACACCATCTATGTAGAGAAGTGTTTAAAAGATACATGTTTACTTATGTAGCAATGGGGTCTGGAACAATCGACAGCAAACCATGAACAGTCATTTTTCTCTAGTCCTTTTTTGGGAAAGTGGGGAAGCTTCTGGATACACACATTATTGTGTTGTTTGAACTTTCTTGTAATTTGAAAGATACTTAGTTTTTACCAAAAAAAAAAAAAAAAAAAAAAGTTTCCTGATTGGAAAAGTGTAACTTTGGTTACAAATAATTGGCTCTTTCAATCTAACTCTTCATCAAAGTCAATGTGCCAATTCAAACTATATTAAAATAAGTAAATCATTCTAATTTTATTTATTTCTTCAAATCCCCTTGTGTACATCTTACAGATCTAATTTTGAGTACGATGTAGTTCTTTAAGACTTTTCTGAATTTGGGGTCAAAAGGAAGCAAATCTGAATATAGTAGGTAGGAGACCCTGGTTCAAGTCCAGTTCTTTAAGAAAACAGGCATGCAACTTTGAATGAGTCATTTCTCTCTTTTCTGTTTAATCCGTAAAATTAAGGAATTTGAGTTTCCCCTCATGTGTTCAGAGGAACGATGGTCCTGAAAAAGATTCCATGAAAAAAGGATCTGGTGGTCAAATAAGTTTGTGAATTGCTACACCTCGTTTCTTCTTAGTTGGATCATATTAGCATATTAAAGTCTCTGAGATTTCATACCCTCCCCAACCTCCACTGAAATAAAAATCTTGTTTAACTGTGTTTAACTCAGGAATTTCCCGACCTAATTGATCCCAGAGACCTTTCTTTATAACTACAGATGACTAACATACTTAAGGAAATGCTGGACCAGAAAAATCTCCACCCTTCCCAAGTCCATGACTCTAAAGGTAGGTAAATAATTACATATAACCAAATAATTACATGGAAAAGATAAAATCAACACTTCAAATTTCAATGCAAAAGGGGACTCTTCATTATGAAAGTAATACGGCACATGAAAACAGGGGTTTTAACCAGTTTCTAGTGCAGGTCGTCTGACACTGAGAAAGCCTGCACATGGAAGTGTAATTTGGCAGCACCTTTTCTGCTCCCTGATGCTGTGTAGGAATTAGAGAAAAAAAAAAAATCACAACTGCCTACATGCTGTAAAATTTTTTTTAATTATTGTTTTCAAAACTTTATATAATATTTCCAAATCTTCTATTTTTTTCTCCTAAGCTCTCTCCTCACTAATTATAAACAGTCCTTTGCTTTCATTTCCTTTCTTACTCCCTACTCTAAAAAGTGCAGATTATCAAATCAGATGAAGTGGCGCATAGGGTCAACTACTGCAATTAAGAGAAGGGAGGGATAGCAGTTTTAATTAGAGCTATCATATGTTCATGCTTTGTTTCTATAATCAAAATTCTGTCACTTATTTCCTCATAGTTCCTAGTGTACTGGCACACTTGATTTCATTTTCCATTATTACAATTTTTGATAGGTATCATTTGTAAGTGAACTGCATTTCTGAATCTAAAGTAAAATCCTGCTCTCTGGCTATTCTTCACGATATTCTGAAAGAATACTTTTTCCCCCATTCTGTCATATACTCCCCTCCTTCCCCAAATGAGTACATAAGGCAATTTAGATTCACAGTAATTGACAATAATAATAATAATATCCGTAAGAAACTATAATGGCTTTGCAAGAAAAGGACAAGAATTCACAGAGAATATTCTATCTTTGCTATTACACCAAAATTGCTGCTCCATAAGTGGGAAAGATTTGTTAAAGGTGGGGAATTAGCTTATTTTATTTCTTCACAAAAATCAACTTCTCCCCTTGCCTTGGCAATTTTTATTAAAGGTGCCTCCATTTTTCCAGTCATACTGGTTCCAATCCTTAGTTTTACCCAACCATTTACTGAATCAGGTGCATTCTTACTTTCATCTGCCCCAACCATTTCATTGGATTGCCACTGCCCTACTTCTGGTCCTAACTATTTCCTACCTGGATGAGTGTAATAGTTTCTTCATTGCTATTTCAGCATCAACTCTCCTCCCTACTCCTTAGCATCTTCCACACCTGCATATCTTCTCTGAATAAATCTTAGCCTGTTGGTCTCCTGTCTCAAAAATCTACAATACTTCCGTTAAATTGTAGGTAAGACCACTCATAATGTTACCTCTAGGTATATTTTCCACTTGCTTTCCCATTACTCTAATAAAGCTGGCTGACTTGTACTTCCCTAAGCACATTTCACGTTTTCTCATCTCTGTACTCCAACTTAGGCTGGTGGGGATGCATTTCTCTCTTAGTCATAGCTGTCTATCAAAATCTTACTCAAGATTCAAGGCATAATTCATAGGATCCTTTTTGCAATCATCCTCAATTGCCCAAGTTGGAAATTCCCTCCTCTTTCACTTAATTGATTCTTGTATATAGTTTTTATAATACACTGCTGCGTAATGCAGATATCTGTGTATGCCTTACTTTTATTTGCTCTTGTGGATTTTTCTTCTCCTGAAGGTCAGGGACTGTGATATATATCTTAGTATTTCCCAAAGGACTTAGCCTAATGCCTGCAAACAACTATCATTCAATAAGTACTTAAAAGAATCATAGATTTAGCATCAGTAAGATCATTAATCATTTAGTCCAACTCCCACTTGAAAAAAAAAGGTGGACTGAACTCTAAGGGGTTAAGCTCATGCCAAGTCAAATTTCCCAGCTCCTACTTCTGCTACATAAAATAACTTCTACTTTTAGTGTCAAGGTGACACTGTGCATGATACCTTTGGAATAAAATGCTGATAGGATTATAATGGTTCGTGGTAATAACGTTATTCTCTGACTCCATTCAGAAGTTAATATGGATCTATTTTTCTTGTTCTTCCTTCTTCCAATATTCTCTAATCACTCTCATTGCTATGCCTCACAATTCATGATGCTCTGCCTATGAGAACCAAGAATGCAGATTTATGTAGATTTTTGCTCAATCTACATGTAAGACTTTCATAAGGCGAGCCATTTGGTGTTTGGGCTTACACTGTCATCTGCAACATTTGTTTGGACAAAATAGACGTTTATCTTCTACAGGAAAGAATCGCAATTACTGAATGAATAAATGAACAAAGAAATGACCAAATGATTGTAGAAGCATTTAGAAGCTGCTGACATGCCTGCAAAGGTATCAGGCACTTACAAAGGGAACAGGCCAATTTTGAATGTGCACATATTAACTCATCTAATACCTTTAATTTGTGTTCCTCTTCCTCCAACCAAATAAGGTTCCTCTTTCTCCCACTTCCCTTTATTCCAAAATTTAAAATTCATTTTGGAAAAAATTTATTTCAGAATTATAAAAACACTGACTCTCAATTTCCTTGCTATACTCCTTTTCCTCCTCCCAATCATTTTTTTTTTTTTTTGCGGAACACGGGCCTCTCACTGCTGTGGCCTCTCCCGTTGCGGAGCACAGGCTCCGGACGCGCAGGCCCAGTGGCCATGGCTCACGGGCCCAGCCGCTCCGCGGCATGTGGGATCCTCCCGGACCAGGGCACGAACCCGTGTCCCCTGCATCGGCAGGCGGACTCTCAACCACTGCGCCACCAGGGAAGCCCCCCCCCCAATCATTTTCTTAAAGAGGAGAACCTTGTTCTCATAAATCCTCCCTCATTTTATTTATTTATTTTGGCTGCACCACGCAGCATATGGGGTCTTAGTTCCCCGTCCAGGGATCGAACCTGCACTCCCTGCAGTGGGAACTTAGAGTCTTAACCACTGGACTGCCAGGGAAGTCCCACCTCCCAATCATTTTCAAAGAATGACAGGGGGCTTCCCTGGTGGCGCAGTGGTTGAGCGTCCGCCTGCCGATGCAGGGGACACGGGTTCGTGCCCCGGTCCGGGAAGATCCCACATGCCGCGGAGCGGCTGGGCCCGTGAGCCATGGCCGCTGAGCCTGCGCGTCCGGGGCCTGTGCTCCGCAACGGGAGAGGCCACAACAGTGAGAGGCCCGTGTACCGCAAAAAAAAAAAAAAAAAAAAAAAAAAAAAAAAAAAAAAAAAAGAATGACAGGAACATGGAGTCAAACAACAGTGGTCCAAATACTAAACTTTATTTGCCAAGTATTCTACCCAAGGTTCCAATTAGTAATGAGATTACTTATCTCTTTTGGCACACGTTTTTTCTCTCCAACTCGATTAGGAAAGCAATAAAGTGTTGATACAGTTTTATACTTGATTCTCCTTAGAAGTAAGAGTATATTTTCTTCTCTAGGAAACATAAGCTGACTTCCAATTTAAGATGGCAGGCTGAATAAACATGTCTCATGTTCCTCTTTAAAAGGCATCAAAACTACAATAAAATAATAAAAAGAAATAAATTCACAATAAGGAAGAGAATAAGGCGGGTGCCATCAAGACAAAGCAAACTTCAAGAAATTTCTGGAAGTTAGAAAGACTGATGACTGGTCAACTGAGCTGAAGGAGCCATACCCTAGGAAAACTAATAAAAGGAGCTGCAGAAGTAGGAACCAGCATTCCTAACAGAACACAGAGAGACTGTGCTGAGACACTACATGTACAACGAAAACAGAAGGATTAATGGAAAGTTTGTATATGGACTAGATGCCCGTTTCATTTTCCCACCCCTATTCCCACCTACACATGTGAAAACAGGCAAACAATACCCCAATGCAAATAATGTGAGGCCCTTCTCTTAAGAGACTGAAGGAAGTATCTAGACAACTTGTGAAAAACTGGATCCTACACACAAACCTCTATTCATTCCGACAATTAGGAAGCCACAGGTGCAAGAGCTGTCTCCCTACCCACTCAACCTTAAATCAGTCCTATCCCTCATTCTTACCCCTCATTCATATACCTGAAGGGTCAACCAAGAATCACAAAACACGCAGCATAATGAAGAAAAGCCAAGATAAATGAGGGAACAAAAGAAATTTTATCCACCACCTAATTAATATCTCTACAGATATTTGAGACAATATCAATAAAACAAGAACAAAAACAATCAGAGAATTTTAACAATACTCTCAGACAATTAAAAAAAAAATTGAGTTGGAAATAAAAGTTTAGAAAATCTCTCGGCACATAGGATAAACGGACCCGCTCAAATGAAATATACCCAAACCTTGGATTAGAGGTCCTGGGAAAGAAAATACAGAAGATGGAGGAGATAAATTATTAAATTATTATTATTAAATGAATAGTATGAGAAAATTTCCCAGAGCTAAAGGGAATGCCAAGGAGAGGCCTATACTGGGTGAAGCATATTTTATGGAATACGTATTATGGAAGCTTTTACACACGAGGTACATTTCTCCTTGCATGAAGAGAGAGTGAGATTTCAATGGAGAGTGAAAACAGTAATCCAAACTGAGCTAATGGCTTAACCTTATGCTTGTACAGCAGGATACTTAGCAGATATCTGGGGAAGGGAAGAAGCTTACTTTAAGTATATTAGTGTGAAGAGGGTGACCATAAATGAGGCTGGAAAATGCAAGTTAGAGCCAGAAAATGGAAATTATTTATTGATATCCTAAGCATTTTATTCTGTATAAAATAAACACCTACTGATACGTTTTGCTTTCATAAGTTGCAAGATCAAATCTGTGTTTTAAAAACATATCACCTTTTTGGCAATACCATGGATGTGTGGAGACATGAGGATTGTATGTCTGTTACAGGGGATGCCTGTTACAAGGTAACTGTCATAGTCTTAGCAAGAGATGGTTACAAATAAACTAAAAATGAAAGGAGGAACTGGTTTTGCAAAATACATTCTGAGCCATACATATCACCTGCTATAAATTATTACTTGCCCCATGGAAAAATTTACTGGTAAATGGATAGTGATGTTGTACAAACGTCTTTGCAAGACTGCTGCAAGTGCTTCATCACAGAAATGATTATCTAACACTGTCGGCTGGAAGACAACAACACTAAAAATCAAAATCTGGCATTTTTTTTAACCACCACTCCTTGAACAGGCCAATTGATACCTCTTTTTATTTTTTTTAACATCTTTATAGGAGTATAATTGCTTTACAATGGTGTGTTAGTTTCTGCTTTATAACAAAGTGAATCAGCTATACATATACATATATCCCCATATCCCTTCCCTCTTGCGCCTCCCTCCCACCCTCCCTATCCCACCCCTCTAGGTGGTCACAAAGCACCAAGCTCATCACCCTGTGCTATGCAGCTGCTTCCCACTAGCTATCTATTTTACATTTGGTAGTGTATATATGTCCATGCCACTCTCCCACTTCGTCCCAGCTTACCCTTTCCCCTCCCCATGTCCTCAAGTCCATTCTCTACGTCTGTGTCTTTATTCCTATCCTACCCCTAGGTTCTTCAGAACCTTTACCTTTTTTAGATTCCATATATATGTGTTAGCATATGGTATTTGTTTTTCTCTTTCTGACTTACTTCATTCTGTATGACAGTCTCTAGGTCCATCCACCTCACTACAAATAACTCAATTTCGTTTCTTTTTATGGCTGAGTAATATTTCATTGTATACATGTGCCACATCTTCTTTATCCATTCATCTGTCGATGGACACTTAGGTTGCTTTCACGTCCTGGCAATTGTAAATAGTGCTGCAATGAACACTGTGGTACATGTCTCTCTTTGAATTATGGTATTCTCAGGGTATATGCCCAGTATTTGGTCTATGGTAGTTCTATTTTCAGTTTTTTAAGGGACCTCCATATTGTTCTCTACAGTGGCTGTATCAATTTACATTCCCACCAATGGTGCAAAAGGGTTCCCTTTTCTCCACACTTATTGTTTTTAGATTTTTTGATGATGGCCATTCTGACTGGTGTGATGTGATACCTCATTGTAGTTTTGATTTGCATTTCTCTAATGGTTAGTGATGTTGAGAATCCTTTAATGTGTTTGTTGGCAATCTGTATATCTTCTTTGGAGAAATGTCTTTTTAGGTCTTCTGCCCATTTTTGGATTGGGTTGTTTGTTTTTTTGATATTGAGCTGCACGAGCTGTTTGTATATTTTGGAGATTAATCCTTTGTCAGTTGCTTCGTTTGCAAATATTTTCTCCCATTCTGAGGGTTGTCATTTTGTCTTGTTTATGGTTTCCTTTGCTATGCAAAAGTTTTTAAGTTTCATTAGGTCCCATTTGTTTATTTTTGTTTGATACCTTCTTGATAGTTGACTTACTCTAATGATAACAATAGACTTAAGTGATTCACTTCATTGTTAGGCAGAATAATAAGAATATAATTAAAATTAAGTTGTAGAAGAATTTCAGTCCAATAAAGCTGGGTGATACAGATATGTTAGAAAAAAAAATTCTGGAATATCAGATAATATTAGGAGGCTAAAGAGCTGAAAATTCAAATATATTCTGCTTTTCAATATTTTAATATATTTTTCTGAGAAAAAGAGTATTTTTTTCTAAGGTGTCAGTGGAAAAATATACAATGAGTGAAGGGCAGTTAATTAGTACACAATATGCAGCAAACATATTACATAATATGCATGAATAACAGTTAAGACTCTTAAGGACTATATGCTTTTTTTAAAAAATAAACTTGTTTGTTTGTTTATTTATTTATTTATGGCCGCGTTGGGTCTTCGTTGCTGCACACAGGCTTTCTCTAGTTGTAGCGAGCAGGGGCTACTCTGCGTTGCAGTGCGCAGGCTTCTCGTTGCAGTGGCTTCTCTTGTTGCGGAGCATGGGCTCTAGGCATGTGGGCTTCAATAGTTGTGGCACGCAGGCTCAGTAGTTGTGGCTCGTGGGCTCTAGAGCGCAGGCTCAGTAATTGTGGCACACAGGCTTAGTTGCTCCACAGCATGTGGGATCTTCCTGGACCAGGGCTCGAACCCGTGTCCCCTGCATTGACAGGTGGATTCTTAACCAATGCGCTACCAGGGAAGTCCCCAAGGACTATATGCTTTTGATCTACATATCAAGATACCCCAGGAATCATTAAGCCTGAGGTATGTATAAGAACACAACAAAAATATCACTGGACTAAGTATTAGGAGGTCTGGGACTTAGTCTTGGCTCCAACAACTAGTGTGTTACACAACGATAGACAAATGGCTTACAGTTGGGTGGGTCTCCTTCTTTTCTTTCTGTTATAGAACACAAGTCTCTATCCTTTCTTAAAATACGTATTTTTAATTCTATGACTTCACTCTGTCTATGCAGACAGAGATCGAAATGAACGAGTAACTATTTTTTAGTCAATGCTAAAATTTCTCTTTACGCGTTCTCGAGATTTTAGTCCTTACTTAACTCAAATCCCTTAAGAAAACAGAAGCTAAAAGAAATATGGTGGCCTGGTAGAAGTCAATGTTTACTGAGCTTTATGTAAATAGATAAAATCCAGTTTAGCCCCAGTCAAATTACTAAATTTCACATAAATAGGATTAAAAATAATGAGATTTTTATACTTTTCTTGATATTGAAGTAAATCCTAACTAAGTCCCTTCATCTGGCCTGTACTTCAAAACTGAGAAGGGTACACTAAAACTGGCAAAACTGCTGGAATGGTATTTAAAGTGACATAATGGAAAGCAGGCAGGGATTAAAGTTGGATTTCAATACTGGTTTGAATCCTAATCCTACTACTTACAACCTCAAACTGCATGACCAGAGACATGTTAAAAAACCCTGTGCTCCAGTTTCCTTATCTATCGACTGGGGATAATAATATCTTCAAGGAATAAAAAATGTCTACTACAGTTATTGCTAGATTCTAAATAATTAATATAAAATGCCTCGAACAGTGCTTAGCAGACTGAATAGCAGCTCAATAAATGGTTTATACTATTTTTGTAAGTATCCAGGTCTGCCTATGGGAGAGAGGTAAGAGAAAACAAACAGGTTCAAGAACCTATTAAAAACAGGCACTGTCTGCACTACAGTAAAACAGCATGGTACCGGCACAGAAACAGACATATGGATCAATGGAACAGAATAGAGAACCCAGAAATAAACCCACATACCTATGGTCAATTAATCTTCGACAAAGGAGGCAAGAATATACAATGGAGAAAAGACAGTCTCTTCAGCAACTGGTGTTGGGAGAGCTGGACAGCCAACATAAATCAATGAAGTTAGAACGCACCCTCACACCATACACAAAAATAAACTCAAAATGGCTTAAAGGCTTAAATATAAGACACGACACCATAAAACTCCTAGAAGAGGACGTGGGCAAAACATTCTCTGACATAAATCATACCAATGTTTTCTTAGGTCAGTCTCCCAAGGCAATAAAAATAAAAGCAAAAATAAATGGGATCTAATCAAACTTATTAGCTTTTGCACAGCAAAGGAAACCATAAACAAAATGAAAAGACAATCTACAGACTGGGAAAAAATATTTGCAAACAATGCAACCAACAAGGGCTTAAATTTCCAAAATATACGAATAGCTCATACAACTCTATAACAAAAAAACAAACAACCCAATCAAAAAATGGGCAGAAGACCTAAAGAGACGTTTCTCCAAAGAAGATATACAGATGGCCAATAGGCACATGAAAAGATACTCAACATTACTAATTATTAGAGAAGTGCATATCAAAACTACAATGAGGTATCACCTCGCAGCAGTCAGAATGGCCATCATTAAAAAGTCTACAAATAATAAACACTGGAGAGGGTGTGAAGAAAAGGGGACCCTCCTACACTGTTGGTGGGAATGTAAATTCGTGCCCCGGTCCGGGAAGATCCCACATGTTGCGGAGCGGGCTGGGCCCATGAGCCATGGCCGCTGAGCCTGCACGTCCGGAGCCGTGAGAGCCACAACAGTGCGAGGCCTGCGTACCCAAAAAAAAAAAAAAAAAAAAAAAACTAAACTAAAAATAGAGTTGCCATATGACCCAGCAATCCCACTCTTGGGTGTATATCTGGAGAAAACTTTAATTCGAAAAGATACATGCACCTGCTATGTTCATAGCAGCACTATTTATAATAGCCAAGACATGGAAGCAACCTAAATGAATGGATAAATAAGATGTGGTATATATATGGAATACTGCTCAACCATAAAAAAGAATGAAATAATGCCATTTGCAGCAACATGGATGGACCTAGAGATTAAGAGATTATCATACTAAGTGAAGTATGTCAGACAAAGATAAATACCATATATCACTTATATGTGCAATCTAAAATATGACACAAATGAACCTATCTATGAAACAGAAACAGACTCACAGACATAGAAAACAAACTGACGGTTACGAAAGGGAAAAGGGGTTCAGGGAGGGATAAGTTAGGAGTTTGGGATTAGCAGATACAAATTGCTATATATAAAATAGATAAACAACAAGGTCCTACTGTACAGCACAGGGAACTATATTCAATATCCTATAATAAACCATAGTGGGAAAAAAAAAATCACAGGCACTGTCTGAATGCTTTCATTTGATCCAACTTACCCTTACCCCTGACACCCACTTGGCAAATGTCTGCACATTACTGAGTTTCCGTTTAAACACGATCTCATCTTCAAACTCTTTCATGACATTCTTGAGCAAATATAGGTACTTCTTTTTAATTATATATGGCATACTTCACCATTATAACACCTACCATACTGTAATTTTTCATTTACATCCCCTAAAAGCTAAAACCATCCCTGAAACACAGTGGGTGCTCAGTATATATTCAAGGCAGAGGAAGAGAATCAGGGTGGTGGGGAGCAAAGGAAAGAGGTGGGGAGGAAGGACAAAGTAGTGTGACTTTGTCTCTTTTAGATGAGGACACTGAGAGGTCAAATCTGATGAATGGTAGAGCCAGGACTCAAAGCCAGATCATTTGACACCAAAAGCCCTTGTATACCATGATGCCTAGTGTAACATTCTCCAGAATATTTCAATGGTCCCTCAACACCAAGGTCTCAACATTAGGTTTAGAATCTTGAAGCTGCAGGCCTCTGGCAGACCTCCCTACCCAACTCATGCTCATCTTTTACCCCTTAATTGTTCTGCTTAACTCTTATTAAAAATTTGCTGTAAAACTTCTTAGCTGATACATTGAATTGTAAGTATTCGACCCTTTTATCATTGTACATCTTATTTTTATTGCGTTCCTTTGAAAATTAGAAGTACTTAATACATGATGGCTAAATTAAAAAATTTTTAAATATCCCAATTGAATCTAACCTTCAGTGATATTCATGTTTCATCAAACTGAAAGAATTCTACATTTCTTTTATATATTAATAATTATTATATTATATATTATAGTACATATTTAGATTAAGTATATATTATATATTTAGATATAATTATATATACATATAAAAAAACACTTCTAAGGGCTTCCCTGGTGGTGCAGTGGTTGAAGAGTCCGCCTGCCAATGCAGGGGACACGGATTTGTGCCCCGGTCCGGGAGGATCCCACATGGCGCAGAGCAGCTGGGCCTGTGATTTATGGCCGCTGGGCCTGCGTGTCCGGAGCCTGTGCTCCGCAGCGGGAGAGGCCATAGCAGTGAGAGGCCCGCGTACGGCAAAAAAAAAAAAAAAAAAAAAACCAAAACACTTATTAACAAATGGTGCTGGACCAACTGGACATTCACATGCCCAAAAAAAATTCTACACAGTCCTATACCTTTCACAAAAATAATTCAACGTGAATCATAGACTTAAATTTAAAACACAAAACTATAAAACTCCCAGAAGACACCACAGAAGAAAACCTAATGACCTTAGGAATGATGAAGACTTTTCAAATACAACACCAAAGCCATGACCCATGAAAAAATAACTGATAATCCGGACTTCATTAAAATTAAATACTTCTCTGCAGAAGACAATGTCAAGAATATGAGAAGATAAGTCATTGACTGAAAAAAATACGTGCAGAAGGCACATCTGGTAAAGGACTGTTATTCAAATATACAAAGAACACTTAAAACTCAACAATAAGAAAATGAACCACCTGATTAAAAAATGGGCCAACGGGGCTTCCCTGGTGGTGCAGTGGTTGAGAGTCCGCCTGCTGATGCAGGGGACACGGATCCGTGCCCCGGTCCGGGAGGATCCCACGTGCCACAGAGCGGCTGGGCCCGTGAGCCATGGCCGCTGAGCCTGTGCTCCGCAATGGGGGAGGCCGCAGTGGTGGGAGGCCCGTGTACCGCCAAAAAAAAAAAAAAAGGGGCCAACAATCTAAACAAACATCTCACTAAAAGAAGATACAACGATGGCAAATAAACATATGAAAAGATGCTCCATATCATATGTCATCAGGAAAATGTAAATTAAAATGAAATATGATTATACACCTATTAAAATGGTCAAAATCTGGAACACTGATAACACCAAATGCTGCCAAGGATATTTAGCAACAGGAACTCATTCATTGCTGCTGGGAATGCAAAACTGTGTAATCACTTTGGGAGACAGTTTTGGCAATTACTTAACAATACTAAACATACTCCTACCATACAATCCAGCAATTGCATGTCACTCCTTGGTATATACTCAGAGAAGTTGAAAACTTATGTCCACAGAAAAACCTGCATACTGATGTTTAGAGCGGCTTTACTCATAACTGTCAAAACTTGGAAGCAACCAAGATGTCCTTCAGTAGGTGAATGGATAAATAAACTGAGGTACATCTGGACGACAGAATGTTATTCATCACTGAAAAGAAATGGGCTATCAAGCCATGAAAAGACATGGAGGAACCTTAAACGCATATTATTAAGTGAAAGAAACCAATCTGAAGAGGCTACATACTGTCTGATTCCAATTACATAACATTGTGGAAAAGGTAAAACTATGGAAACAGTAAAAAGATCAGTGTTTTCCAGGGGTCTGGGGAAGGGCGGCCGATGAATAGGTAGAACACAGAGGATTTTTAGAGCAGTGAAAATACTCTGTATGGTACTATAACAATGATACATATCCTTATTCATTTGACCAAACCCACAGAACATGTAACACCAAGAGTGAATCCTAAGGTAAATTATGGACTTTGGGTGATTATGATGTATCACTGTAGGTTCAACAACTGTAACAAACGTACCACTCTGGCAGGAAACGTTGATAATGGGTGAGGCTATGCATGTGTAGGAGCACTGGGTATATGGAAAATTTCTGTACTTTTATCTCAGTTTTGCTGTGAACCTAAAACTGCTTTAAAAATATAAAGCAGTCTTAAAGGGCATAACTTAAGATGTCATGGATATAAAAATGATTTTTTTTAAAACATATTGCTGATTTTACTCAAAGTGTGGTAGGATATTAAGTCTATGTATATTACTGAAAGTTTAAGGATGTACACTGTAAACCAAGACAAGTATTTCTCAACCTGTTTTTCATCATCCCCTCATAAGGAGACGTTTTTATTACTTGCCTCCCCCATGGAACTTTAATAACACTGATATACTGAATATTTACTTATGTACTATGGCTCTTTACAGGGCCACAAATTACTATAATATCTAGGATGGTTTTTGCCCTTACCCCTAAAAATAATTTTCACATTCTTATGATAACCTCTTTGAGAAGGCAAGCCTTAGGGCAACCCCTAAAAATAATACAAAAAGGTATAATTAAAAAGCCAACAGATGATTTAAAATGGAACTTTAAAAATATCATACTAAGACAGAAGAAGGCAGAAATGGAAGAAAATAGGTACCAAAAAAACAAAACCAGTGGGATAAACAAAAAACAGCAAAGTGGTAGATCTAAATCAAAGCATATAAATAAATACGTGTTAGTTCTCCAACTAAAACACAAACATTGATAGAACGGATAAAAAGGCAAGATCTGACTATGTGCTATTTACAAAAGAACCACCTTAATACAAAGACACTTGAAAAAAACTACAGGATGGAAAAGACATAACATGAAAACAATAAGCAATAAGAAGGCTACAGCTTTGTTAATAATAAAAGTGACTTTAAGACAGAGTACTACCAGAAATAAAGGACATTTCAAAATGAAATAAAATACAGCAATCAAAAATCTTAAAACATAGGCTTTAAGATTCTTACTTGCCAGATATATACAGAGCTCTGAAATGCATAAATCAAACACTGACAGAATTAGAGAAACAGACAAAATCCAGTCATAGTTGGAGGTTTTTTAATATGCTACTCCCAGCAGTTGATAAAACTAGGGAAAAAAAATCACTCAGGACAAAAAGAAAATCTTAAAACACACAATTAACCACTTTGCCCTAATAGACATAGATATAGTTATGGATATACAGCTATAAATAGATATAGATCTCACGCACACATATATAAACTACACCCATCAACGGCAAGATACAATTCTTTGCAATTCCACATGGCCCATTCACCAAAATAGTCCATAAGGAGGGCCATAAAAAAACAGTCTCAATACATTTTAGATGATCTTAGAGTATAGTCTCAGGTCAAAACAGAATTAAAATAGAAAACAATACTGATTAAGAAACAGAAAGGTAAATAAATGTAAATATTTGCAAGTAAACAAGATCCTTTTGATTAACTTGACAGATTAAAGAAATCACAAAAAATTTGAAAAATGTTTTACATGAATGATAATGAAAAATACACCATATCAAAATTTGTGGAATGTGGTTAAAACCAACCATAAAGAAAAACCTACAGATGTAAATGCTTATATTAGAAATAAAAGAGAGGTCACAAATCAGTGTCATAGGGTTTCACCTTAAGAAGTGAGAAGAAAAAAGAAAACCCAAAGTTAGTAAATGGAAAAAATAATAAGAGCATAATTCAATAAAATAGGGAAAAATAGAAAAAACTAAGAAACCCAAAAGTCAGGGCTTTCAACAAAACTGATAAGCCCCTAGGTAGACTAATTAGAAAAATAAGAACACAAATTACCCAAAGCAGGAACCAAAGAGGGTCTAGCAATCTTACATGGAAAGGCTAATAAAGGAATATTATGAATATTGCCAATAAAATTGATGACCTAGGAGAAATGGACAATTCTTTGAAAAACAGGACTTAACGATCAAAAGAGAAAATAATAACTGAAAATAAAATTCAGCAAAAACTCTCAACAAACTAGGAACAGAAGGAAACATCCCAATCTACTAAATGACAAGTATGGAAAAGCTAACGCCAGGGACTTCCCTGGCAGTCCAGTAGTTAAGACTCTGTGCTGCCAGTGCTGGGGGCGTGGGTTTGATCCCTGGTTGGGGAACTAAGATCCCGCTAAGCCACATGGCACAGCCAAAAAATAAAAATAAATAAAGTGAGCGTTAGTTTAAAAGAAAAAACAAAACAAACAAAAAAAACCTAAAGCTAAATCAAACTTAATAATGAAGTATTAAACACTTTCCTCCTCAGATTGGGAATAAGCAAGGATGCTCATCATCTCTTTTCAACATTGTGCTGGAGGTTCTAGCCATTGCAGTTAGGGGGTGGGGGATGGGAGGCAGAAATATATACTGGTCTTCATCCCAGTTTCTGACACAGAGCTCATAAAACCCTTGGAATTTCCTTAAGGTGTCTTTTGTTATATTGATAAGGTGACTTTGGTATAGCATCGTAGGAGGGAGGCTGGTTGCCAGGGAAACCAACCTTGCAATTAGAGGGTTGGAACTTTCACTCCTCACCCCTCTCATCAACCTCTGGGGATGGCAGAAGGGCTAGAGGTTGAGTTCAATTGCCAATGGCCAATGGTTTAATCAGTCATGCCTTTGTATTGAGCCTCCATAAAACCCAAAAGGTTGGGTTCTGACAGTTTCTGGTTTGGTGAACATGTGGAGGGGCTAGAAGAGTGGTATGCCTAAAGAAGGCAGGGAAGATCTGTCCCTCTTCCCACATACCTTGCCCTATGAGTCTCTTCTATCTACTTGCTCCTTAGTGATATCCTTTTATATTAAAACAGTAATTTAGTAAGTAAAATATTTCTCTGAGCTCTGTGAGCTGCTCTAGCAAATCAAGCAAAACCGGGGTTGGGGGGTGGGGTGGTCATAGGAGCATCTAATCTTTTTTTTTTTGTTTGCGTTGGGTCTTTGTTGCTGTGTGCGGGCTTTCTCTAGCTGCGGCAAGTGGGGGCTACTGTTTGTTGCAGTGCACAGGCTTCTCATTGCAGTGGCTTCTCACTGCAGTGGCTTCTCTTGTTGCGGAGCATGGGATCTTGGCATGCAGGCTTCAGTAGTTGTGGTCGTGGGCTCTACAGAGCAGACTCAGTAATTGTAGCGCATAGGCTTAGTTGCTCCGCAGCATGTGGGATCTTCCTGGGCTAGGGCTCGAACCTGTGTCTCCTGCACTGGCAGGCGAATTCTTAACCACTGCACCACCAGGGAAGTCCAGGAGCCTCTAATCTAACAGCCATTCAGTCAGCAGCACAGGTGACAAGGTGCAACTGGCATCTGAAGGAGGGGTGCAGTCTTGTGGGACTGAGCCTTTAACCTGCCTTTTACCTGGGATATAATGCTATCTCCAGGTAGACAGTGTCAAAATTGAGTTGAATGTAGTACACCTAGCTGGTGTCACAGAATTGCTTGGTGGTATGGTCAAAAAAATCCACAGATTTGAACTGGAGTCAGAATCTTATGGAAGAGTTAAAACTCTCATAAATTGTTGGTAGGAGTATAAAATGGCAGATCTACTTTGGAAAAAGTTCTGCAATTTCTAATAGACTTAAATATATACCTGTCATATGGCCCAGTATTTCACTCTTAGGTATTTACCCAAGAGAAGTGAAAACAGATGTCCACCCAAAGACTTGTATGCAAATCTTTACAAGACTTTGGATAACAGGTTTATCCATAACAGCTAAAACCCAGGAACAGGGAAGATATCCTTCAGTAAAAGAACAAGTAAATAAATTGTGCTATGTACATAGAACAATACTGAGAAATAAAAAGGAATGAATTACTGGTATATATATCACAATACCTGTCAAGAACTGTAAAGGGTCTTTTATCTTACTTCAAATGCAAGCTAAAAAAATGAGCCTGCTAAAATTTCAAAGATGCTGGTAGAAGGCACAGTGCTACAGATTCTGAGACAAAGGACAGTTTACTATTCAGAGCAACAGTAGTAACCAGAGTATCAGCTTCTTTATGCTGGTTCTACAAGCCCCAATTCCCACAGGGTGATGTGAAGAAGGTCAAATAAAACTTATACACAGTGGGTTGCATTATAAGAGAGGAACACTGACCTTAGGGAACCTGAATTTTTATAATGGGCAGTAAGCATTGCCCTTTACACTGGAAGGAAACACTGTCTCTGTGTTCCAAAGCTGTTTGCTATATAAATATCCTTGAAAATATAGCCTAGAATAAAGGAGAGTCAGTGCCTCATGCATAAAACACGCAGCAATCTGGGAGACCCAGGGAAAATTGTCTCCCAACAGTACTGAGTGAAAGCAGCTCTATACAAAAAGAGTACAAAATTGACTAGGAGGGACATAAGGTATCCTTCTGGAGTAATGATAATGTTCAGTGTTTTAAGAGTGGCTAAGGCAGGTTACAAAAGTGTAGTCATTTGTCAAAGTCATTGAACGGTGCACTTACAGTTCATGCATTTCACTGTATATCAATTTTACCTCAAAAAAGATACTGGGGCTTCCCTGGTGGCGCAGTGGTTGAGAATCTGCCTGCTAATGCAGGGAACATGGGTTCGAGCCCTGGTCTGGGAGGATCCCACATGCCGCGGAGCAACTAGGCCCGTGAGCCACAACTACTGAGCCTGCGCGTCTGGAGCCTGTGCTCCGCAACAAGAGAGGCCGCGATAGTAAGAGGCCTGCGCACCGCGATGAAGAGTGGCCCCCGCTTGCCACAACTAGAGAAAGCCCTTGCACAGAAATGAAGACCCAACACAGCAAAAATTAATTAATTAATTAATTAATAAACTTCTACCCCCAACATCTTCAAAAAAAAAAAAGATACTGAACTCTAGTTAATGATATGCATGCTGAAGGATTTAGGGGGGGAGTGCACTGATGTCTGCAACTTCTTTTGAAATGCATTAAAAAGACAGATTAATGGATCTACATTAACAGATATAGAGTTAGGTGAACAAACAAGTACAGGAAAATGTTAACTATACAATCTAGATGTTGCATATAATGGTTTACTGTTAAAATTATTTCAATTTCTTTATGTTTCAAATTTTTCATTTAAGAATATTATAAAAAATACACCTTTGATAAAGAGATACTTTGAGTGAGTGATATATTGCCATACTTAAAAAAAATTTACGTGTTAAGTTGAAATTAAAGTTATCATTATTAGGGCTTCCCTGGTGGTGCAGTGGTTGAGAGTCTGCCTGCCGATGCAGGGGACATGGGTTCGTGCCCCAGTCCGGGAGGATCCCACATGCCGTGGAGTGGCTGGGGCAATAAGCCATGGCTACTGAGCCTGCGCGTCTGGAGCCTGTGCCCCACAAGGGGAGAGGCCACAACAGTGAGAGGCTCGCGCACCACACACACACACACACACACACACACACACACACACAAAGTTATCATTATTATATTTATAAAGTATTTAATAAGACCAAATTGTATATGGCACTATATTGGACATTACCAACAAATTTTAGAAAATTAAATATTCTAGTGACTTAAACAATATGACATTTTATATTATTTATATAATTGGAAAAGGGGAAAAGGTGGATGGTGGGGAGAAAGAGCTAGAGATGAATAAGAAATAATGAATACAAACATGAATGGAACTGAGAATAAATGAATATAAGAACTTTTGAATGAATTTGGAGAATTATTTTCAGACTCTACATTCTGGGCTGGTGGGCTGCTGCCTGAATTTGAAAGGCAGCAGAAAGGTGATTTAGACAACAGCACAGGAGAGCAAAGATCTTGAACCTAAAGAGAACAACTGATAGAGGGATCCTGCTCTCCATTTTAGCATATTTTCTGAGAGGAATTACACTTGATCCTTTCCTGCAAGGCAGCTTCTGCCCTCTGCATGGAGCTAATTTGGCTCTAAGAACAACAGTATGCTATTCACCCTATATTACAATGATCGTTGATGGGGATGATGGGTAACAGAGATGAATCAATGAGAAGGGCAGCCACTTTCCCTTTAGAGCTAAGGAAAAAATGAGGAACTTCTCAAGCTGCAGAGATGAGGACAAAAACTCCAAACTTACCTTTTTTGGGTTTATCCAATGGAGAAAAAAATCAGTAACTCGGCTTTCCACAACTCCCCTCGCTCACACCCATCTGAGGCCCTTTGAAAGAATAACTCTTATACCTTGCTACTTAAAAACCTCTGGAGTTCAGAGAAATGCTTCAGTGATTCTACAATAATTGATCTGAATTCCTATTTTTAAATATGCTTTTAAGTACCTTAAGATCTATAACATACAACAATCATATTAGACACAAAATTAAGTCAGTAGAATGCCTAACATGTTACTCGGCACCACCAGGTTTACACTTTTTTTTTTTTTTGGTTCAGATTTCAGAAGTTTCAACTGGTATTTTTCAGTGCATATATTAAAACTTGAGCTTTTAATTTAAAATAGTACAGCCCTCCATTGCTCTTTCATTAACGCTTCTGGCTTGTTCAAGGCCACTCACAAAAAAATCAAACAAGTGCAGTTACTACTAGAGCACATGTGATATACACAAATGTGGCAAGACCCAGGCATACAATATAACTGTCAGCTGTTTATTAACAAGTGAACACATAAAATGCTTTGTTATAATATCTTAAGAGTTCCTCTTTAGCTGAATATCAATGTGTATGTAATGTGAAAATAACTACTTTTAAAGCTAAAAAGAATTCTCTATTTCTTGCCTAAAAGTAGGACATTTAAAAAAAAATGTGTTGAAAAAGAATATATATATATATATCTGAATCACTCTGCTGTACACCTGAAACTAACATAACACTGTAAATCAACTACACTTGAATAAAAAATAATAATTAAAAAAATGTGTAGAGTCTTTAGACTCAAGGCAAAACAAGTTCCATTATGCTAATAACAAATTGTTCTACTGCTTCCACTATGTGAAGAGTGCCCAAAACTTTCATATAAAATCATCACTCAAAGGCAAGCAAATACTATAACATTACTTGGTGCTGGGGTACTCCTTTTTGAAAATAAAACTTGTTTATACATGTATTTCAAATAATGAAATTGAGCAAAGTGTTTGTATGGTCATTGTCAAGATACAATGTCATTTTCAAATACAGAATGAAAATAAAGCTATTAATTTATTTTTAGAGTAAAATGAACAACTTAGTGGTTTAGAAAACAAAATTATATCATTTTAAAAAACTACTAAATTGAATATTTGGGGAAAACAGTCATGGACAGAGAAAAAGCTTACTGACTTAGCAATGTGGTATCACAATGTCACTGGGCTTACAAAGATAACATCAGCAAAAAAATTAAAACAAAGTTTGAAATAATGCATAAAATAAAATCAATGCGAGTGAAATTTTATCCGGCTGAAGGGTATTAAGATATTTGAGGTATTTTTTTATATGACAACATACAGTAACTTATAATTTTTAAGAAGATATATTTTTAAATATACATGTTTATTTTCAACTAAGAAAGACCATTTAAGTTAACTGAGGAATCGTGGTTGTTTAAAAATTTAAAACCTCCCCATTGGACATTTATAATTCAAGAATCAAAGCAGTTGCTAAATATTGCCAGTGATTCAAGACAGAAGCAAAAATGTCCTACAATTCTGTCAAGCTTCTGAATCTGTTTCTTTTTTGAAAGAAATAAACTGCTACTGAGGAAAATAGCTCCCATCTTTGACAGAATATTAGTGGTTTTATTTTTACTACATTTATTGAACACAGTAATTTTCAAGAAGTTGTCAGGGGTGAGTGGCAGTTCTTAACTCATATACCCATAGACTTTGAAGCTGGAAAAGAACTTAGACATCTCACTCTTGAAAGATACATCTATTGCAAAATCCATTAAAATAGCAAGAGCATAAAGAAATTTCAGAATATGCATAAGTGGAGTACGATTGTGGTAGCTATTACAGCTGTTACAAACATTCTGGTTGCTCACTCCCTCAGGGCAAATGGTAAGCTTGCACTTCACCACTTTTTTTTTTTTTTTTTTTTTTTTTTTTGCGGTACGCAGGCCTCTCACTGCTGTGGCCTCTCCCGTTGCGGAGCACAGGCTCCAGACACACAGGCCCAGCGGCCATGGCTCACGGGCTCAGGCGCTCCGCGGCATGCGGGATCCTCCCGGACCGGGGCATGAACCCGTGTCCCCTGCATCGGCAGGCGGACTCCCAACCTCTGCGCCACCAGGGAAGCCCTTCGCCACTTTTTAAATTAGGCATGGCCATATGACCTGCTTTGGTCAGTGAAATGTGAGTAGAAGTGGCTTACATACCTCTGGGTAGAAGTTATAAGAGCTAGTGCCCAATCTGCTGTTATTACCTATAACTGCCTCAGCAATCAGAGAAGGAAGTTTCATGATAGAGTCTCCATTAGCCTGAGTCCTAAAGTGAGGACCATGAGTACAGGGTCCTGTAGATCACATTGTACATGCGAGAGAGATAAAACTTTAATTGTGTATACCACTGAAAATCTGAGGTTGTTTGTTACCAAAACATAATTTAGACTCTCCTGCATGGTACAGAAAAAGGAATCTAGAAGTGAGTTGTGGCCACACCCAAAACCTAAAATATCTGCCATTATCTTATGGGCTGGCAAGTGGGAGACTAAATTATACTAGAAGGCAATCCATGCTATGTGGTGTCAAAGCATTTAGTAAAAGTGTCCCATAACAAAACATCTTGGTCACTCTTAAGAATGGAGAGCCAAGAATCACCTTTCTTTCAACATGGGAAAAGGAGCCAACATAAGCAAATAGAAGAAAAAAAAAAAGTCTGGAGTAAATAGGACAAGTACGGAAAACAAAGCTTAAAAAATTGCAATTAGGGCTTCCCTGATGGCGCAGTGGTTGAGAGTCCGCCTGCCGATGCAGGGGACACGGATTTGTGCCCCGGTTCGGGAAGATCCCACATGCCGCGGAGTGGCTAGGCCCGTGAACCATGGCCTCTGAGCCTGTGCGTCCGGAGCCTGTGCTCCACAATGGGAGAGGCCACAACAGTGAGAGGCCCGCGTACCGCAAAAAAAAAAAATTTCAATTAACATCCTCAGATAGATAAAAGATTATATTGCATAAATGAAACAAGTCAGGGTTCTCCTGAAAACAAGAAAGAGCTCTTGGAAATTGAATATATGATTAGAGACACTGAAAATTCAACAGAAGTGTCATAAAATTGATTAAATACTCCAAAAGGAGTATTTAACTTTGATGAACAATAAGAGTGATGAACAATAAGAGTGAAAAGTTTAAAATACAGCATTCTCCCATAGGAGTTACAAAAAGAAAAAACAAGGAGGCAAGGACTTTGAGAATAGTTCCAATAACAGAAAGACATGAGTTTTCATACTGAAAGGATCAAGTCAAGTAAAAACTAATTTAAAAACCTGGCACATCACTGTGAAACCTCAGAACAACCCAGGTTGGTGGGAGAGGAGTGACTTAAAAGCTTCTAGGGAGAAAGAAAAGCAAGGTGGAGTCTTATAAAAAGGAGTGAGAATCAGAATGGCATCTGACTTTTCAACAGACACTAGAAGATGAGAGAAGAATATTTTCAAATGTGAGGGGAAAATATTTCCATATAAATTCTATACCTAGCCAAACTAACAGACACATGGAGTCTTAAAAACGTACTTCCTTAGTACTCTTTCTTAGGAAGAAGTTTATGGATGTGTTCCATCCAAACATGGAATAAAAACCAAGAAATATGAAGACATGAGATCCAGAAATAGTAAAGAGGCAAAAAAGTTCCCAGAATGAGAGTTTAAAAATGCATGGGACAAGAGCTATTCAGCAGGCCTGAACAGAACAACAGGGTTTAGACTGGAGCGAGAGTGTGGTAAACTCCAGGAGGGATGCTCCAAGAAAGAAGAAATGAAATTGGCAGACGATCTGAGATATTTGAAGCTATGGAGTAGCTTTCCAGTTCTGTTGAATACTTTGGAGACATAGTAATGATACATATACAATAAATTAAGAAAAAAGCAATTATTAACTCTAAAAATTGTTTTTAAAACGGGAAAAATCATAGTACACTCTGATTCCTCTGTTAACAACTTTTATGTTGCTACAATAAAGTAATACTAAATATTTCTTTAATCAAAAATTGTGCTATACCAAATATAAAATAGCTAGCTAGTGGGAAGCTGCTGCATAGCACAGGGAGATCAGCTCCATGCTTTGTGACAACCTAGAGGGGTGGGATAGGGACAGTGGGAGGGAGGCTCAAGAGGGAGGGGAGAAAAAAGAATTGTCCTAAACTTTTTTCTTTTTTTAAGAATGGGGGAGGTAAAGGTAATCATATTCTGCAGTAGGAAGTCTATAGATAATATCTAAGGAGCAAAAGAAACAGCAGTATGAAACAGGGCAGTAAATTCCAGAAGAAACAGCTGGACCATTTTATTTTGGTTTCCTCTATAAAAAAGGAAGTGGGGTGGGGAGGAATGGAGCACAGGATTGCTTTTCCTTTTTTCCTTCTAAGCCTTATAGAACTACTTGATTTTTTTAACTATTACTTTGATAAAATTAATTTTTTAAAAAAATCAGTGAAAGAAAGGGGGAGAAAGAGAGATTGAAACTCAACATCTCCATTGCCTCATCCATTTATTCCTCAGGCCTTGGTAAAGTGACCTCTGCCCTAAACTCCACAAAAATGCTCTCACCGTAGGGCTTCCCTGGTGTCACAGTGGTTAAGAATCCGCCTGTCAATGCAGAGGACATGGGTTTGAGCCCTGGTCCAGGAAGATCCCACATGCCGCGGAGCAACTAAGCCCGTACGCCACAACCACTGAGCCTGCACTCTAGAGCCCGTGAGCCACAACTACTGAGCCCATGTGCCACAACTACTGAAGCCCACACACCTAGAGCCTGTGCTCCGCAACAAGAGAACGCACCTTAATGAGAGGCCTGCGCACTGCAACAAAGAGCAGCCCCCGCTTGCTGCAACTAAAAAGAAACCCTGTGCACAGCAAGGAAGACCCAATGCATCCATAAATAAATAAATAAATAAACAGATTTAAAAAAAAAAAAGGCTCTCACTGTGAATCCAGTGGACTCTTCAATCTTTAATCTTTATCTTGTCAGCTTTACAGCTTTTGACATTAATCACTCCCTCACTGCCCTTAGTATCCAGGATTCTAAGGACTAATTTTCTTCCTTATGCCTCTGGTCACTCCCCCTCACTGACACCCATAAGCCCATCTTCCTTGACTTCTAAATTATCGTTGTTCCCTGGAACTCCACCTTGGCCTTCTACTCACTGTATCTGCTTCCCCTGGGATAGTTTCTATATTCCCTTAATTTCAACTACTACTTACATAATAACTCCCATTATAGTATTCCCAGCACAGACTACTCTACTGAGCTCTATCCAGTCTCATATATCTAACTGCTTACTACATATAGGTACATGGCTCTCCTTTATTATGTCTAAAACTTAACTAAGGCATATCCTCCAGGAATAATAACAGCAAACACATATAATGCTTACTTGTCAGGAACTATTCTAAGCATTTTAACACATTAATGTATCTGTAAGTGAATCTGATGAAGGAAATTAAGGCAGGGCCACAAAGCTAATAAATGGCAAAGCTAGGATTTCAGATGTAAAATCCAAGGTCTGGCTCTGAGGTATAGCTTCTGAGACACACACTACATTAACTCAGCAGTCACGTCACTGTTTTCCTTACCCAATGAAAAGTGACCATCATCCAACTAGTTGCTTGACACAGAGACCTCCATCTCCCTTAACCACATCAACCAGTCACCACGTTCAACTCATAATGATTTTACTTAGCATCTGCTCGCTTTCTCCCATCTTCCTAATACAAGTCTTCACCATATCTCACTTTAACTGGATTAACAGCTTCCTACTGGTCTCTTTGCTTTTAACCCATTCTCCACGTTGCTTCTAGAGTGAACATCCTGAGGCACAGGTATGCGCCTTCTCTACCCAGACCTTCACGCTACCCTGCTCATATACCCAGGCTTAAAACTTTCAGTGTGGGCTTCCCTGGTGGCGCAGTGGCTGAGAGTCCGCCTGCCGATGCAGGGGACACAGGTTCGTGACCCGGTCCGGGAAGATCCCACATGCCGCGAAGCACCTGGGCCCGTGAGCCATGGCCGCTGAGCCTGTGCATCCGGAGCCTGTGCTCTGCAACGGGAGAGGCCACAACAGTGAGAGGCCCACGTACGGCAAAAAAAAAAAAAAAAAACTTTCAGTGTATCCCCACAGTGTTCAGCATGAAGTTCAAACTTCTTAGTCCTTTAATTTCTAGCCTCTGCTTCAATTCCTAGGCTTAACTCTTATCATACTCTTCTATTCCTTCTCAGTGCTTTACCTGATTACCTCTCATACCGGTGTCCATGCTCACGCCACTGCCTGGAATACCTTCTACTACTCTCTTCTCTACCTTGGCCTGGTCTCAGGTAGACAACCTTCCTTTCTGTTCTTATAAATACCTGGTACACCATCTATAACAGACTTTTCCATCTATTATTGTAGTAATGTGTCTTTCCCTCTGAATTGACTATAAGCCCCAAGAGATATCACTTCATTTCATTCATCCAACAGGAAATGGAGACAGGTAGGTTACATAACTTGCTCAAGGTCACACAGCTAGTGATCAGGGGAAATGCTGTCTAAATCCAAAACCACGCTGCATGAGTCCAAAGCTAAAGAAGGTTTTTAGGCAGAAGGAGTGAACACAATGAAAGCAATAGTATTTTCGGATAAGCTGCTATAATTTAAGACCAACAGTCCTTCTCATATTCCTGAGCAGCGGTTTAGTGGTTTCTATAGCTAACTACGCTATCTTAAAATGATAGTGAATAAGGGCAGGGTTCTCTCGGCAGTTTTCATCAACACCTTCTCTTTATCTTTGTATTACTTCTCCTGTTCAAAAGAGTAGGTCTTTCATAAAAGTTATATCTGAGGGAACAAAGGGCCCAGAATTAAATACTGTAACAAAAGAGATGTTAAAAAATGTTTTATTTAAACCTACAATTTAGAGATAAAGAAATTAAATCCCAAATTAAGTTTGGAAAATGAAGTGACCAAAGTCTTATAACTAGTGGCAAAGCTGGGACAAGATCACATTTACTTTCTTCGAAGTTAGTGTTCTTTTTCACTAACTACATAATGCTGTTTCCCACAAGCCTAACTTTATAGTATTTTACAGCTTAACACAGTAATCTCCATTACTGATTAACTTGAATGAAACTCCCCTCATAGTAAAGTTAGCTAACTCACAAATCCACTGTGTCATTGTAATATACCGTGAAGGTACAAGAACGTCTGCCCAGCTTGAAAAAACACCATGGTTTCTCATCAATAAACCTATGCTTTAAAAGCTATGGATAAGGCAAAATCAATGACTGCCTCAAAAGATATATCCTCTAGAGGAGTGCTGACCAACAGAATTTTATGCAATGACAGAAATGCTCTATATTTGAGCTGTCCAAGATGGTAGCTGCCAACTAGCCACATGTGGGTAGTGAGCACTTGAAATACTGTTAGTGCAACTGGGGAACCAAATATTTTATAATTTTTATTAATTTAAATTTAAATAGCCACTCGGGCTAGTGACTGCCATCTTGAACAGTGTGGTTTTAGAGTTATGTCAGAGACCTGAGAGGTATTTTGCAAAGGAGGCTTGAAAATAGATCACTATACAGTTTGGGGGGTTTTTTGTGTTTTTGTTTGTTTTGTTTTTGTTTTTGGCTGTACCGCGAGACTTGTGGGATCTTAGTTCCTTGACCAGGGATTGAACCCTGGCCCTCGTTAGTGAGCACTGAGTCCTAACCACTGGACTGCCAGAGAATTCCCTAGATCACTATACTGTTCAGTCCTATTAATGTAAAAGAGTTAACATAGGTAATGACCATGAGATCCATTATTTTGAAATTTTTTTATTAACTGCATGACCACCTTCATTTTCCAATCTATGTATCAGAGAGCAGGATATTATGTGTCATGGGAGAAAATCTTTATGGCTGGTGCAAGGCTGGGCAAAAAAAGTGAACAAACCCTCCTCCTCTAAAAAAATCAGAGGATCTCTTCAAGTGCCCAGCCTGCTCCAATGATCACAGAAGGGTCACGAAGCCCCAGGGGATCTTCCCAGGCATGAAACAAGTTCCACAACTCTGCTCTAATTCTTTCACTGGATAAATCACTGGATACATGTAAGGCAATGTCCCAGCTATGCCACATTACGATTTCTACATTACTACAAATTACTCCAAATAATCAGACAGAAAAGAAAAAGATGTAATTTTAAGCAAGGGCTTCATTAATTTATGACTGTGCTATGTATTTTATCCTTCCTCCCCTTTCTCTATTGTTTAAATACTTGCTAGAAAAGAATTAACTTCCAGCTAGTAATATGTTTGTTTTTTTTTAATATCCAGAAAATCTTGGAGCAGGGCTTGTATATTCCTTTTACTCATAGGAATATAATATTTCTTTAATTAGCTTATCATCTTTCAGTAATATTGTTTCAATTTCCATGATACCTCCCCTAGCATGTTTATCCAATATTTATATTCTCCTGTCTTCTCTATCCAACTGTTCTGAATACTTCATTGCCCTAGTTAATAATTCTTCCTTTCTCTTATACATGTCCCATTTTCCCTTAGAATCTTGACAATTTTTTTTTTCTGACACTTATCAAACCTAAACAACATTTTGGAAATGAACTATCTCCTCCTGGAAAAAAGCATATTCATAGAAATGACTGGTGTCTAAATGCACTCAGACTTCTCCCAGATTTTTTACCTAGCTCTGTGAAGGCCCACAGGATCACAGATAAGAGAGTATGTGGATGGCTCAAGACAATCAGTTACTACCATAAATAAGTCAAGCGTAAATCATGCTGACAGTGTGAAGTCTGGACCAGGAAATAATACCAAAAGAAATGCCATCTTCAAGTATAAAAAACTGTGATTTGTGTATGTTCCAAGGGCAAAATGATTTATATATGTTCCAGAGGCAAAGCATGTTGACACTGTACATTTCCATATAAGTGTGGTGCTCAGCTTACATTAAAGCAAACATAGTAATTCAGGGCCAAAGCTACCAAAGATAGGCTTCTAAAGTGTTTCCATAAGAATGGGTATCTGTGGGCTTCCCTGGTGGTGCAGCAGTTAAGAATCCGCCTGCCAATGCAGGGGACACAGCTTCGAGCTCTGGTCTGGGAAGATCCCACAAGCCGCAAAGATCCCACATGGAGCAACTAAGCCCATGTGCCACAGCTACTGAGCCTGAACTCTAGAGCCCATGAGCCACAACTACTGAGCCTGCATACAACTACTGTAGCCCACACACCTAGAGCCCATGCTCCGCCACAAGAGAAGCCACCACAATGAGAAAGCCCGCACACCACAACGAAGAGTAGCCCCCGCTCGCTACAACTAGAGAAAGCCTGCATGCAGCAATGAAGTCCCAACGTGGCCAAAAATAAATAAATAAATAAATTTATTTTTAAAAAAAGAAAAAAAGAATGGGCACTGCATCGACTTAGAAGATCCTCTTGTTTCCTTTCTGCATAAGGTGGTGGCAATGAGTGAAGCAAGAGCAGCAGCAGGTCAAAGGCTTCTAACAGGATGAGATAAAAAACTGAAAATCTAAATGAAATGTAAAATATATACAAACATGTCAACATATTTATATGTTTCACATCTACCATCTGCGAACTATTCCTGAAGTTTAAGGCAATTAGTAATATGAACTGGGATTCAAGGAATTGGAATTCTTTGAAAACAAGAGGAGATATATCCAGGTAGTCTGAATGTGACCTTGGTCATATTACTTAAGCTCTCTGCATATAATAACAGTACCTAAATTGGGTTGTTATAAGAATTAGATGAGTTAATATACATCAACCACTTAGAACAGTACCTGGCATGTAGTAAATTCTATGGTTAATTGTTATTGTTCTAGGATAAAGAAGCATTTTCTATTTTTTTAATTTAATAAATATTTTTAATCCAAGTTCTGCTTATTTTCTTTACTATTCTTTAAACTTAAACCATTTTACCAATTAAAAATAGTAGTACAAGAGAAACTCAGTTACAACATACCTTCTATCATATAAATAAAGGTCTTGTGAATAGTTAGCCAATAAGGCCAAAACTAGTTCTGACCACATATGCATTAAAAGGGAACTTTGTATGTACATTTGATAACATTTTTAAAGTATCTGTAAGTTATCACTATCGCCTTTTTTTCTTATCACAAATAGTACCTGTTAATTTTACAGTTATAAAACATTTAATTAAAATATAAAATTAATTTTATAAAATTATAAAATATAAAACCTACAGATAAGAAAAGCAGAGTAAAAATCACCTGAAATTCCATCATACCACTGTTACCATTTTTTTCAATCACTTTATTACCATTATTACCATTAAACTTCCATTTTTTCATATGCATAGGCAGATGGAGATCTTTTTTCAAACATTGAGATCGTATTATAACCCAATGTTTTATACTCTACTATCTTTCATTTAGCACAGTAACATGAGCAACTTTCCACTGCACTGAACCTCTTAAAGCTGCAAGTACACTTTCCTACCCTTTCTCCAGGCAGACTCTTATTTGAAACTTCTGTATAAAAAACAAATAGACTACCATATGATCCAGAGATTCCACTTTTGGGTATGTCTAAAGAAAACAAAAACACTAATTCATAAAGATATATGCACTCCTATATACACTGCAGCATTATTTGTAATAGCCAAGATACGGAAGCAACCTAAGTGTCCTTCATCAGATGAATAAAGAAAATGTGGTACACACACACAAACACACACACACACACACACACACAATGGAATATTACTCAGCCCTAATAAAGTGTGATATCTTTCCATCTGTGACAACATAGATGGACCCAGAGAGTATTATGCTAAGTGAAGTAAGTCAGACACTTGAAAGACATATACAGTACCATCTCACTTACATGTGGAATCTAAAAAACAAAACAAACAAAGATAACAAAACAGAAACAGACTCACAGATACAGAGAACAAACTGATGGTTGCCAGAGAGGAGAGAGGAGAGTTGATGAGTGAAATAGGTCAGGGAGATTAAAAGGCATATACTTCCAGTTATAAAGTAAACAAGCCATGGGGATGTAATGTACAGCAAAGGGGATATAGTGAGCAATATTGTAGTAACTCTGGGGACAGATGGTTACTAGACTTGTGGTGATTATTTTGTAGTGTATAAAAATATCGAATCACTATGTTGTACATCTGAAACAAATATAATATTGTAAGTCAATTACACTTTAATAAAAACAAAACCAAAAACAAATAGAGACAAAGCTGCTGTGGCTGAAGCAGAATTAACTTGTGTTCAGCCTCCCCCATTCCCAGGGTCCTCAAACTTCCTCCAAAGAAATCAAGGGCATTTCTGAATAAAGGTTAACAATCTAAGTTTGAAAACATCATTTTAAAAAACTGGCTACACAATATTACATTTTGTGGATGTTCATAATTTAACTAATTACCTAATGATGAACATTTAGTTGCTTCCTTTTATAAAAAGTGCTATGAGGGACTTCCCTGAAGGTCCAGTGGTTAAGACTCCGCGCTTCCACTGCAGGGGGCGCGGGATGGATCACTGGTCGGGGAACTAAGATCCTGCATGCCACACAGACAAAAAAGAAAAAAAAAGTGCTATGATAAAAACGTTTGTGTACATCCATCCTTACTTACAGGCTTTTGACATGTATTGCCAAATTATACTGTAGAAATTTGTATCAGTATATATCTCTGCCAGAGGTATATGAGACTGACCATTTCTCTGCAACTTTACTAATATCAGGTATGATCATTAAAATAAATAACTTTGCCAAACTTTAATCCATTAAATGCTGTCTTAAACTTACATTTCTTTCATTTCTATTTATACTTCTACGAATTTCTGTGTTCCTGTCCTTTGCCCATGTTCTACGAGGATGCTTGTATTTTCTTACTAAGTCACAAGACTTCTTTACACTGCAAAGATAGTAACCTTTTGCCTCTGCACTGCAAATAATTTTCTTATTTTGCAATCTGTGTTTTAATTTCCTAACAATTTTCTACAAGCTTTTAAAATCTAATTAAAAATTAAAATAGAGTTAACATGAAAAAGATCCATGGTCAAGCATAATATTAAAAAAATCTGGTTTACTCTATCCTTCAGATATATACATATTAATTTATACATAATTTACTCACTTTACTTGAATGTACGACTCCAATGTGTAACTAAACTGTAGTTTATGAAACTAAAATATATTTGGAATAAAAGATTTCACTCATTAAACAGCCGTCATTACTTTTATAAACAATAGGTCATCTAAATATAAAATTGACTTTAAGTGTCAATGTCAGTGAATGATTAGTGATATTGGATCCTAAGAGGAAATGAACGAGCAAGAACAAATTAAATTTTTATACATGCAGCTGTATCATGACACAGCCGGCACATATGGAGACAAAAAAGCAGCTAAATATAAATGGCAAAGGTCAAAAAAGTTTTAAGTCACAAATAACCACTTGGTTATTATTGTCTATATTTTAACAATAAATTAAACTATTATACTAAGAGTAAAATTAGATGAAGTAAATCATCTAATCCTAAACTATTTTAGGGTATATTCATTGCTAAGTATGTTTCCTGCTAAAGTTTAACATTGAAAAATCTAAGTAAAATGATAAATAATTTTACATCCTTCTTTTATGAACTTTATGTTTTATGAATGAAATAAATGTAGTCTCAGGACTTGAATTATACAATAAATTGTACTGCAATGAACTTCAACCATTTCTAAATTTTTTCCTTATGAATTTTTACATGAAATACTTCTTAAAATTATGAGCCACGAATTAGGCATGTTAACTTTAATATTCTGTTATAATATGGTTTTATTTGTATTACATTTTTGTATCTAAACCTATTCTATATATGATTAAAACAAATTGGGTGGATAACAAAAGTACTTATGTTTTACAGTATAAAAACATTTAAAACAAGCTGAACAATCAGACTTCTCCAATAATGGAACCTTTCTCTCCTCAGTTTATTACTGTGTATAAATAAGACAGTTTTTTCGAAGGCATCTAAAGAAGACAACCTTATCAAAAAGGCACCAGGGAATAAATTAAGGATGAAAGGCTAGTGCTGCTTCCGATGAATACCACCAACGCTAATGGGGACGCTAGGCATCGAAACCCGGAAGTGGAGGCCTTCATTAATGCTCTTAGACTAATTTTTATGGGATGTGAATCCAGCTACACGCAGATTACAAATTCTGAGTTCGGTATAAGTATGAACTTCCTACCACTAGCAAACTCTACCACCGTCATTATTTTTCACCACTGTCACCAAATGTCAAATCTTTCAGCCTAAAAACACATTATTATTTTAATAATCAGGCATAACTTGCAACTTTCAGGATATCTTATAGAAACAGCATTGGTGGGTATTATATACTTTTGTTGATACTCTATTATCCAACAAAGAAACTATGTATATAGGTGTAGTTCAATTTTGTCACTGTCAAGGGTTCAGAATTTTTTATTCTTCTCTTCCTTTACTCTATTTATCAGTAATAGAGGCTCATTAATTCCTCCTCCAAAATGTTTGCCATTTCCTTTATATCACTGCTTTTACTGTCTTTCCCTTTCTGAAAAAACTGATAGCCTCACATACAACTATTGGAATGATCTTCAAACAAGGTAAAGACACAGAATAAAGTGTACAATGGTACACTGAACAAAAACGTTTTAAAGCTCAGAATATAAAATTATAACTATAACAGTGTAAGGAAGTATATGGACAAGTATTTTTAAGAAAAATAGCCATTTTAAGTTATAGGCAAGGTGAAATTTTCATTAAAATCATTTTTAGGTAGTTAATAATTTTAAAAACAGTTGTATCATTCACAAACATTCATTTCATCATACCGTAACCTGGTTTAGGAATCTACCTGAACTATATTCTAAGTTGATCATTTAAAACCATTCACCAATGGCCTCTCCTTACCGTTCCACTCTTCCTAACCTCCCTTACTTACTATCCTCCTTGTCCTCCAACTACAAACTTAACTAGAGTAATTCCTAACGACACCCAACATTTATCTTTGCCACCACGCCCTAGCTAAATTCTCCTCTTCCCTTATCACCGTTATAGACTGAGAAAGACAAAAGCAGCCCCTGACAGCTGGGGGCTGGCCTGTCACTCTTGAGTCAGGCGCTGTGATGCTGGCTTGGCACTCAGAGCTACACCAGTGTGTGCATAGCAAAACACTTCATTCTCAACACAAACGATTTCAGACAAGGCCACTCTATGATTTTACCTGAACAGAAACAAAAACAAGAAACAAAAATACTGTCCAAACTCAAAAATGGTCAAACACTCCCCTTTTCTGGATAATGTGTCTGCTTCCTTACCAATTCCAGTCATAGCCCCGCTGTGTTCTTCTTGCCTTCTAGAGAAGTACTATTAAGATACCCAACCACAGAATGATTGCTTTCTTCTCACAGCATCCATTCCAGAGCAAACCCCAGTTTCCTTGACCCTTTTCCCAAATCACCTAACATAAACCCAAGTCCTATAAGTCTTTTCTAACACCCCCCTTAACTGAGATGCTCCAAGGTTCCACATGATGTGCCATGTCCCTTGCTGCCTCAAGTTCATATATACAATTTTTTGTTGTTGTTGTTCAAGTGTGTTCCTGATGGCATTTACATATATATAATTATATAATGCTTTTTTGAATCTTGTTCAAATCACCTATTAACTAAAAGTGCCTATTATCTGAAACCAAACTACTTTTAGTTTCAGTATATACTTTTACAGTTCATATTACATTTTATGCATTTACTTATACATTAAGTAAATGTGCTTCCACCACAAGCAAATAGACATTTGTTCCTTAATTCCATAAAAAACAGATAAGCTCCTTGTGGATCCAAACATTTATATCTTTATTTCACTACAAAGAAGGAACACACAGATACGTCATTAATCCCTTTTATTTATTGGTACATCCCCAAATTCTGTTCCTGGATCCTTTTCTTGCCAGTCACATTTTCTTCTGTGATGCTATCCACCTCATGTTCACTACCACCTAAATTTGATGACTTCTAAAGTGATAACTATAATCCAGCCTTCTAAGATCCACATGGATCTATCCAATTGGATGGTTACAAGGCTCTCACACTCACATATCTAAAACAGAACTCAGTATCTGGGCCCCCAAACCTGTGTCTGTCCCATTCACTCACCCAAGTTAGAAATCTAGACTTTCCTCTACAACTAACAGTTTACCAAATCTTGAGTCTTTTTAATGTTTTTCTTAACATCTCTCATCTTCCTGTTTATACCCAGTATTACTACCTTAGTTAAGGTCCTTACCACCCTCCCCCGTAAACTATAGTTCTCTTACCTCCCTCAAATTCATCTTCAATATAATATTGTACAAAACCATCTAGACTGAAAACCTGCTCAAATTAGTTCCTTGCTTAAAATCCTTCAATGGCTCCCCAGTGTCATTAAGTTGAAGGCCAAACCTCCCACCTCTTCAACTGACTCTCTTGTACTGTCCCCTCAACCTTAAGCCATATTCAACTATATGAAATGTCCTAAAAATGCTAGGCGTTGGGTATAATGCTCCCACTGCTGAGAATCACTTCCCTAGATGTCTGACTGACAAACACTCTCCTCTTACAAGACTCAGCTTAACAATCACCGCACATAAAATATTTTTTAACACCCTGACAAATCAAGCATATATTCCCCTTTTGAATTCCATTGTAATTCCTGACAGCATCTACATCACTTTAATGCACTTCTGTATATACAGCTTTTTCTCCTATTCTGAACTGTAAGCTCCTTGAAGACAGAGCCACGACCTGAGTTAATTCAGCTTTGTATCCTGAGCATTTAACACCATGCCCGACACAAAACAGAACTACATAAATAAGTTAAATAATTGATTTGCTAATTCACAGCAAAAGAAATAATTTTTCCATGAATCGTAAGAGTAAGGCTATCACCACAAAGAATCTTCCTGGTGCTACACCATTTCACATAGTTCTGTATCCTGATTGTGATGGTGGTTACACGAAGCCACACATGTGATAAGATTTCATAGAGCTTTACACACATTGTACCAATGCCAATATTTTGAAATTGTTTTAATGTTTTGATATTGTACTATAGTTATGTAAGATGTAACCACTTGGGGAGACTGGGTGAAGAGTAAACAGGACCTCTCTATACTATTACAAATTTTTAATTCATAGGAAAAAAAAAAGTAAGGCTAAAAGTTAAAGGATGTTCTATCAAGGACTGGTGTACCTTAAAGACATCTTTAGAGATAAATAACTTCTTTGCAAAATGCTAAAAGAAAAAGAAACGTTACAAGATGATCAGTTTATGACTTTCCGAATTGCTGCTTGTACTGATGCTCACAAGAAATAAACAAGATTTAAGATCCCACCTTTTAAATCCTGAAATGAACAAATTAAACACTGGCTACTTATTCAACAATAAAAATAATCTTAATAATGCTAATTAATATAAACACATAGGGACTTCCCTGGTGGTCCAGTGGTAAAGAATCTGCCTTGCAATGTAGGGGACGTGGGTTTGATCCCTGGGGTCAGGAAACTAAGATCCCACATGCTGCAGGGCAACTAAGCCCGCGTGCCACAATTATCGAGCTCGCACACCTCAACTAGAGAAGCCATGTGCTGCAAACTACAGAGCCCACGCACTCTGGAACCCGCACGCCACAACTACAGAGCCCACGTGCCCTGGAGCCTGCACACCACAACTGAAGAGAGAGCCCGCAGGCCACAACTAGAGAGAAGCCCACGTCACAACGAAAGATCCCGCATGCCTCAACAAAGATCCAGCGTGCTGCAACTGAGACCCGACGCAGCCAACAATAAAATAAATATTAAATAATAAATAAATCTTTAAAAAAATTAAACACATAAAATCAGGGACATAAATGTGAAAGAAAATATTTTAAAGGTTTAAAAACAAAATGAAGGAAAACAACTTTATAATCTCAGAGTAGAAATTGATATAGGAAAACAACTTTATAATCTCAGAGTAGAAATTGATATAACCACAATTTAGCATTTAGAAAACAAGTTAGCATTTCTTAATCAAGTTGAAAATACACATACCTTATGACTCAAATATTTTTTTCTAGATATAGTCTAGAAAAATTCTTGCATATGTGTACCTGAAGACTTGTAAGAGAATGTTCAGTACGTATCGTTTATAATGGCAAAAAATTTAAAAATCAAATTGATTAATAATAATGATAATAGAATATAGTATATTCATATAAGAGAATACTATACAATATAATTATGGATATATGAATATCCATATAAGAATATGGATGAACTACAGCTATATATAATAAGTCTTTAAATATTAAGCACAAAAATCAATTTTAAAAGTTTTTTAAAAGCCATTAATAAACGCCTTAATCAATTTCTAATTTTCTTCCAATCCCAAAGAAATATAAATGGGAAAACTATGGTATGACTACCTTTATTAGACAGGTAAAAATTTTTTCAATTAGAAGTTAACCTGACAGCTAGTAAACAATTATTTTCAATAAAATAAAAATGAAGAATCTAAGTCAGCACTGTCCAACAGAACTTTCTGTGATGATGGAAAGGTCCTATATTTGTACTGTGCAACACAACAGCTACTAGTCATATGCAGCTACTGAGCACTTGAAATGTGGCTATTGCAACAGAGAAACTAAATTTCAAATGTTAATTGAAGTTAAATTTAAAGAGCTGTATTTTATAAGTGATAATCATATTGAACAGTATAGTCCTAAATATTTCCTTCATAGAAACATAACCTAGAAGAATAATTATGCAATGCAAAATCTAAAATACCTAGTTTGGGACTTCCCTGGTGGCGCAGTGGTTAAGAATCCTCCTGCCAATGCAGGGAACACGGGTTTGAGCCCGGGTCTGGGAAAAATCCCACATGCCACGGAATAATTAAGCCCGTGCACTACTACTGAGCCTGCGCTCTAGAGCCCGCGAGCCACAACTACTGAGCCCTCATGCCACAACTACTGAAGCCTGTGCACCTAGAGCCGTGCTCTGCAACAAGAGAAGCCACCACAATGAGAAGCCTGCATGCCGCAACTAGAGAGAGCCCGCGTGCAGCAATGAAGACCCAATGCAGCCAAAAAGAAATAAAATAAAATAAATAAATAAATAAATAAAATAAAATACCTAGTTTTAGGGACTTCCCTGGTGGTCCAGTGGGTAAGACTCTGTGCTCCCAAGGCAGGGGACTCGGGTTCAATCCCTGGTTGGGGAACTAGATCCCACATGCCACAACTAAGAAGTCCACATGCCGCAATGAAGATCCTAAAGGTCCTACATGCCGCAACTAAGACCCGGCACAGCCAAAATAAATAAATATTTTAAAAATAGTAATAAAAAATAAAATACCTAACTTTGGCATCTTAAGTTGATTTTCTTTATAGTAAGTCTATATGTATATATTTTAAATTTATTTATTTTTTATTTTTGGCTGTGTTGGGTCTTCGTTGCTGCGCGTGGGCTTTCTCTAGTTGCGGCAAGCGGGGGCTACTCTTCGTTGCAGTGCATGGGTTTCTCACTGCGATGGCTTCTCTTGTTGTGGAGCATGGGCTCTAGGCGTGCGGGCTTCAGTAGTTGTGGCACACAGGCTTGGTTGCTCCACGGCATGTGGGATCTTCCCGGACCAGGGCTCGAACCCATGTCCCCTGCATTGTGAGGAGGATTCTTAATCACAGTACCACCAGGGAAGCCCGTAAGTCTGTATTAATTTATAACGTCCTTTGCTTTTCAACTCTCACCACTAAATCAAACCTCAGGTGTTGGATGGAAAGATGCTTTCGTTATAAAAAAGACATTTTACATAGTTCTCTAGGTCCTTTCACATCTAAAATCTCCACTGAAACTATATAACTACTGAAAACATACAATTAAATTAAATTTCCATTCTCCCACCGAAAATATAATAGGAAAGGCTCTGTTGTCACAGATGAGAATACTAGCTCTGGCACTTACTAATTCTATGACATCAGTCAAGTTTATTTAACCTGAGCTTCAATCTTCTCATTTTAAAATGAAATAATATCTAACCCAGATGAATACCAAGATTAAATAAAATGAAACAAATTTGCATTACACAGTGTCTGACCCTTATTAGAAACTTCCTAATTGTGATTTGCCTTTCCCACTTCCTCCCCCGCTCCTTCCCCCTGAATAGAGGGCTTTTGCTCTCTCCAAAATAATCAAACCATGCTATTTTCCTCTCCCTTTTGAGTAAAAAGGCATTTTCCTCTTTTTTTCACTTTTTTCTATTGAGAGATTTGTTTTCTGAATAACTTAGTAAAAACATAATATTAAACTCTATGGCATCAGAAAAGTATTCCATGCTATAGATTACACTAAGTTTTAATACACAGCAGCTTACAATACTAAAAAAAAAATTGTCAAAATAAATGTATATGTCAAAAGTCACAACAGACATGTAACACAGCTGTTACATGAACTCAGCAATGTTTTACAGATCACCAGAGTGTAAATGCTGGGAGTAGCTAAGAAAGAAAGGTATACAACCTCTTCGTAATCATGATTAAGAAAAAATAAGGAAAAATCAAAATTTATCTTTTTAAAATGCATTTATTTTCTTCAATTTTTTCTGTGCATATCAGTTAATAGACCTAGAATTGTATTTAATAAATTTAGTTTTATAGCACTTAACAACTCATAATGAACATATTCTAAGTCATCAGTTATTCTTCAAATTATTTTTTGATGGCTAATATATTATTTTATTCAGAGCTAAGCAAAGTGTTTGGCACATAGTAGGTATTCAATAAATACTGGATGAATGAATAGGTCCAAGTTTTTCCACTGTAGGGACATACCATAATTCAACCATAGGCTGATTTTTGCACATTTTTCTTCGTGTCGATATTTGCATTATCAATAATGCAATAAATTTTGCCATAAGCCTTTGGTTAACTATTTCCTTATAAGCCAGGTTTTTCAATAAAGAATAATCTTTATTTACTATGAGTTTCAACCTTTTTCCCTCTACCTTGGTGAAACTCCCTCTTCTTCAGTAGGCATATTAGTTGGACTACCTGCTCAGGCACAAGGCTCTATATTTTATACCACTGTATTAGATACTTCATTTTTACATAATGTTTAAATACCTTTGAACTGATTTTCTAAACCAACATTCAGATAATGTTCAAAGTAAGTTGTCTCTTTTATTAATATATTTTAAGTAAATAATTACTACTTAGACTTAAGAATTAAATACAGTACAATCTTGTCTTCACTATTTTACTTCACTATTTTTAAATGTTAATAACTTCGCTTCATTATTTTAAGATACTAATTCAAGAGATTAAATTTTATGTATACTAAAAATTAATTTCTATTCTGAAGGAAACAGCTATGAAGTTCAGATATAATTTTTAAAGTTTTATCACTATATGGAAAGTTTTAACATAGCCATCATTATGTTTAAATGAGATATGATGTATTTAGTATTTGTAGCAGACAGAATTCTGTCACTCCCAATTATCCCTAACCCTCAAATAATTCTCTCCTTTGTGAAGATGATGGGATATCACTCTTGTGATTATGTTACACAGATATAATTACAGTTACTAACCAGTTGACTTTGAGTTAATCAAAAGAGAGATTATGGGGTGTGTTTGGGGCTCTATATAATCACATGAGTTTTTAAAAAGCAGAAAATTTTCTCTGGCTGGTAACAAAAGGGGAAGTCAGAGAGACTGGAAGCAGGCAAGACCCACCACTGCTGACATGAAGATGTTGGGTCCACCAGGCAAGGATGTAAATATGGCCTATAGGAGCTGACAGTGGTACCTGGCTCATAGCCAATGAAAAAATGGACACTTCAGTTCTATAAGCACAAGGAACTAATTTGTACCAGCAATACAAATAGAAAGAGAGCCCTGAGCTACAGATGAGAACAAGTTGGCTGACACCTTGGTTTCAGCCTTGTGTTATTCTGAGCACCCAGCAACAGAGAACCCGGCCACACTGCACCAGACTTCCGACCTATAGACTGTGAACTGATAAATGGGTATTGTTTTAAAGCCACTAAGTTTGTGGTAATAGAAAGCTAATTCAGTATTGAAGTGGGAGGAAGGAAAAGAGGGGGAAGAGAAGTGTAAAAAAATGTATACCTCATAAACTGCAGGAAGTAGTGCAAAGTAGTGCTCAAGGACTATCCTACAGCTCAAAAATAACAACCCTAGCATAATAATAGCTCTTAACAGAGCATCTACCTACCAATGCAATGGGCAAGGTTAAAAAATATAAAAGCCTACACAAAATTTTAAGTCTTTGGGGTTTGTTTTCTACATTCTTTCTTATCTGTGAGTGTCTCTCCTCATCCATTCAGATTATGAAATTCTTAAGACTAACAGTAACTCCTATCCCTACCAAAACAGAAAAGTATCTGAGTGATCCCTGGTATGTACTCACTACACTTAAATAAAAATTAGCTTCATCTGAATGCTACTAAACTATCCAGGATAGTGGTTCCCATACAGCTGTGTGGGAACTCAGATGATATTTTAAATACTTCATTGCAGAAATGTAGAACATAAGAACAATGTCGATGCTTGCAAGTTGTCTTTCTTAGGGCTTTTCCTTTATTCAGAGATGGTATCCTTCCCACGAACTTACAGTAATTACAAATGTCCTTACATGGCAAAATAAAAAACAGCAATGCAGCAGTGTGCTGGAGCTGCCTTGTACCAGCTGAAGACACCTCATTGTTAAATTTGTATGAATCCCGTGAGATGGTTGTTAAATACAGCCACTATTGAATATTAAAGTATAAAGATAAAATTAAATGAATTGTATGGAAAAATGGTAAAAAAATTACTAAAAAGTTGTTACTCCCTAATTATTTTACTACATTTTACTATTACCTACATTGTGAGGTTATTTACATCTTTTGAATCTGTACAGTGGAACTACTACATAATGGTGTGTCACTGTGCCTTTCTTCCAACTCCACATCACTGACATTACATTGATAGCTTGAAATTGGCCATGATGTTCATACCATGGAAACTGGTAAGTACTACAAATCATGGCATGATGTATTGTTTTGCTGATTGTCTAGACACTTAGGAAAGTGATGAAGAAAATGTTAACAATACAGATTAAATATAACAGTGATTCATGTCTATAGCTGTTACATTGTGAACAGCACAAAAGCTGAGGAAATATTTTACAATATTCAAAAACTGTTATCCAAGTCATCAAAAACAATCACAATAAAGTTCTGACATACATCATTTTTGTCTTACTTTTGTGCTAACTCATTAGTATAAAAATCACTTAATATTCGTGTAAGAACTACACTTGTTCATCAATTGCAAGCAGAGTTTGGCTACAGATACAAGAGTTCAGGAAAAAAAATCAAGGAAGGTATTCTGTGAGAATCAACTGGCCACATGGAATTTATAATAAAGAGTATTATACATGTATTATTATTTGTAAATTGTATTCTACATCCTTTATATCAGTAAAACTTATAAGACACACTCAATGTTTTTTGGAAAGTCAGTTATTAAACATTTACCAAATCAGCTATTTTTTTTTTTTTTTAACGTTTACTGGTCCAGGGACTTCCCTGGTGGTACAGTGCTTAAGAACCCGCCTTCCAATGCAGGGGATGCGGGTTTGATCCCTGGTTGGGGAATTAAGATCCCACATGTCACAGGGCAACTAAACCCACATGCCACAAGGCAACTAATCCACGCACCGCAACTAGAGAGAAGCCTGCAACGAAGAGTCCGAACGCAGCAATGAAGATCCAGTACAGCCAAAATTAAAAAAAAAAAATGTTTACTGGTCCACAAATTACCAAAATTACAATCTCTGACAGAAACAGCATTTATATTTTTTAATCACTTTTTTCTCTAGTTGTAGAATAAAAGGTTTAGTCCTCAGTAGGAAGAACTTTTGGCAGTTGTAAGTGGTGAGATTTTCAAGTTGAGAGCAGGGTAGAAGTGGTGATAATCTAGTAACAGTGCTGGTGCAGTCTGAAGATCAGCGCTGGTAAGTAAGCTGTTCATTACTGGACCATGACAAGTATACAAACTAAGAAAAGCATTTGTACAATGGTATTTGGTCTGCAAGAGATCAGAAATTTAAAAAAAAAAAGCCTGGTATCACTACTCTAGGATACCAAAGTTTGCCAGGAGAGTACACCTGATATAGTCCTGTTGAATAACTGGGGTAGCTGCCTTCAAGCAAACTCTGCTGCTACTCAAAAAAGGCAGCCAGCCATAAAAAAGAATGAAATTTTGCCATTTGCAACAACATGGATGGACGTGGAGGGCACTATGCTAAGTGAAATAAGTCAAATCAGAGAAAGACAAATATCGTGTGATATCACATATATGTGGATTTGAAAAAAATAACACAAACTAGTGAATATAACAAAAAGGAAACAGACTCACAGATAGAACAAACCAGTGGTTACCAATGGGGAGAGGGAAGCGGGAGGGCCAAGATAGGGAAGGAGACTAAGAGGTACAAACTAATATATATAAAATAAATAAGCTACAAGGATATTTTATATAACACAAGGAATACAGCCAATATTTTATAATAACTATAAATGGACTACAACCTTTAAAAATTATGAATCACTATGTTGTACACTTGTAACATATAATATTTACATCAACTATAGCTCAATTTTTTTTTTTTTTTTTTTTTGTGGTACGCGGGCCTCTCACTGTTGTGGCCTCTCCCGTTGTGGAGCACAGGCTCCGGACGCGCAGGCTCAGCGGCCATGGCTCATGGGCCCAGCTGCTCCGTGGCATGTGGGATCTTCCCGGACCGGGGCACGAACCCGTGTCCCCTGCATCGGCAGGCGGACTCTCAACCACTGCGCCACCAGGGAAGCCTTCAATTTTAAAAGAGTAAAGAAAAAAAAAAAAAATGGGGAAGCCAGGTGCCCCAGGCCAGAGGCCATTCCCAGAAGCTGCTAGTGAAAGACAAATGTGTACCACTTGTTTCTTTTTATTCCACTTTCCCCGGCCAAATTTCAGCTTTCTTATACCATCACCATCAATAACATTTACCAATCTTGAGCTATCTTCACTCTCCTTTAAATGCCCAGATGCACGGCTAATGTTTTATAAATACCTGATTTTAGTTCATCTATTAGGCTATTTTTATATGATGTACCACCCCCCTTCTCCCAGCTTTTCTGGATGTCTTGAATATTATTTATATTTCCGGTTTTGTAAAATAAAAATATATCATTAAAAATGTTTATAAGATGTTTAAAAGACCTTTACCTTCTTTCAACTTAAGGATAAACTATGAGCTAAAGAGTAAAGATATTAATATTTATTGATACACAGTATTATTATACAATAATATGATAATTAACTAATATTAATTAATTCTTGACCATAACCCAAGAATTTCTCAGAGCTTATTCCCATGGAACTATGTCCCATGAGATGATTCTTTAAAAAACAAACAAAAAAGAGGTACCAATGTGCCAGTATTCAACAAGTAGGTAAAAATACCACATTCTACATCTTTGAGGCTGATAGCATACTTTAGCATAATAAGGCATTGAAAAGTCATATATTAACTTTGTGTAACCAAGAATTTCCCAAACTTACTGAATAAGGACTTTTTTTCCCTTCCAGGGAACACTTCCTAAAACACCATAAAACTACTTGTTTGCAAAACATGCTTTGGAGCATTAGCCATAGTTCAATCTCACCACTGAGCCTGAGGCCATTCAAATTAACTCCTTCCTATGACAGTCCTATCTATAGCTAATATCACTATGTGCAAACACCTTTATATAGTGTCTAAGGAATAGTCCAAATACATTTTGGTCATTCTGTAAAATTTTTTCATCAGATCTTATAACCTTATTATCAGGCTAACTAGCTGCTCAAACTTGTCCATGACCTAAAGACAAATTCTTGTAACTCTGTATCTAAGTATGATAGCACTTGACATGTTTAAAGAAATATCCCTATAAAAAAAACAATATAGTAACTCTCCCTGGTTTTTCTAGATCTCATTGCATTAGTTTCTGACGGCATGATTTCCTTTTAAGTGCTTTAGAATTGTTTTGCCTTGGTTTTCCTAGGAAAGTCAACAAGAGTTAGGAAAGAAATACACTCATTTTGATTTGCAGTCATCCCCTTCTGAATAGGAAGCAGCATTATGAATTAAATTGTGCAAGTACTAGAATTAGCTGTAATCGTGGAGGATATACAAATTAAACGAAATTGGCTCTTCACCCTGCAGTTTAAATGAAGTAAAAGAAAGCCAAGAATTAAAAGTTTATAATAAAAAGGTAAAGCGATAGGAACAGAAGAAGAGCAGATGCAAGCTAGGCAGCAATGGGCAAATGATTGAAATTTCAAGCTAGTTTTCCTTTGTTAAAAGCAGCTTCTCCAGTAAAGAAAAATTGATTAATCAGAGAAACTGACAAGGATCACAGGAACCTGTTCAATTTCTCTTAGCAGCCAGCTCCATGTGTTAAAGACTTTGAAGCAGAAAGACACTGATTATCAATTTCCTACAGAAGCTCTTTACACCAGGAAGAGGGAGTGGGGGTGGAAGTTGACCAAGAGGAGAAACACACACACAGACACACACAAAGTGGTGAGAGGAGCAAAATGAGTGAAAGATTTTAAAATAGAAGTGTTTTAGAACAGATGGGAAAATAATAGCACAAAGAAAGCAAAGGCTAAGGTGAATTTATAATGTGGAAGAATATGTCCTGCATCCTTTGTGATGCTTTATTTTTGTTAGCTAAAATACGATGTTCCAGAACCTACTGGGGCATCCAACCTCAATTCTGATAAGCATTAGCTTAAGAATGGGCCAAACATCCAGGAGAAAAGAGAAAATTTATAGCATGATATACACAGCAGAAACTGATAGCAGTTTAAATATATAGTAGGAATAAAATTAATAACACAGGATTAGGGTGGGCTGTTCCTGGTGGCTGTGTTGAGAAAATGAGTAGGGTGGCCAATAATTTAAGTGGGCATGATATGAAAAGGTTAATTCAGTTTGAGTATAGAGGGGGAATCTCAGTGTTTAAAGAAGATTCATGGGTGACAACTAATAAATACGTGGATAAGCAGATAATGAATGAACCACTGTTGAGAAAGGAACATTTAAAGAAGGTATAATAAAGGCTGTTTCCTTTCATATTAAGTGAAAATTGTTCCTTTAATATAGGTATTTAATGCCTATAATGCCAGACAGACCTGCAGTATATTTGCCACTTAAAATTAGGTCAGCATATAATCTTCTGAAAGTAAAAAAGGAATATATATCTTTGTGTATCTCTGAAACCAATTTGGGGATTTCAAGTCGAGAGGGGCTCCTGGGAACTCCATATGTCATACAAAATTTTCAAACTCAAAAAAAGGACTGTTTTTACCCTTTTAATATCTGCATCATTTTCCCTGCCCAGAATGCTTTTTTACTCCTTGCTCTGTAGACAAACATCTTCCTTTCTAAAAGAAATAAAAACTCACCTTCTCTCAACTGCAAATAACACTGACAGTTACTTAATATGCTTTGGTTATATATACAGATTCATCAGAACTTGTACAAACTGATAAATTTTAATAATTATTTCATGGCATTTTATTAAATTTAAGAAACTAAACTACAGAATTTTAAATAATATATTTTAGAAGTGAAGGTCATCTCTAAATATAGTTAGCAGAATTGAATTCCATTATCAGCTAGGAGAAAAAAATATTAACTTGCCTATAAAACTGAAAACTAGTCAAAGATTAAATAATGACCTTCTAAATTTTTATACAAAATAAATACAACATACCAATCTTTCTATATTTAGCATGTGAAAATAAAGACAAAGTAACATGATTCTGTTGTTTTTTTCCTGAATTTTTCCAGATGATAAAATTTTCCAATTTATAATTTATTTTCCTATTATAATTTGATTAGTATTAAACTTCTCTAATTTATAATTGGCAGTGATTTGACAAAGGGAATTGAGAGTTATTTTCCCCATTTGCAAAAACAAATGTTAGGCAAACAGCATAAAAAACAAATGATTTGGGCTTCCCTGGTGGCGCAGTGGTTGAGAGTCCGCCTGCCGATGCAGGGGACACGGGTTTGTGCCCCGGTCCGGGAGGATCCCACATGCCGCGGAGCGGCTGGGCCTGTGAGCCATGGCCGCTGAGCCTGTGCGTCCGGAGCCTGTGCTCCACAACAGGAGAGGCCACAACAGTGAGAGGCCCGTGGACCGCAAAAAAAGCAAAACAAAACAAAAAAACCAAATGATTCAAAAATAGCATTTGTGGACTTCCCTGGTGGCGCAGTAGTTAGGAATCCGCCTGCCAATGCAGGGGACATGGGTTCAATCCCTGGTCCGGGAAGACCCCCACATGCCGCGGAGCAACCAAGCCCATGCGCCACAACTACTGAGCCTGCGCCCTAGAGCCCGCGAGCCACAACCACTGAAGCCCACGTGCCACAACTACTGAGCCCACATGCCACAACTACTGAAGCCCACGCACCTAGAGCCCGTGCTCCGCAACAAGAGAAGCCACTGCAATGAGAAGCCCGCGCACCACAACGAAAAGTAGCTCCTGCTCACCGCTCACCGTAGAGAAAGCCCGCGTGCAGCAACAAAGACCCAACGCAGCCAAAACTAAATTAATTAATTAATTAATTTTTAAAAAGATACTGTATTCTACATTGAGTATTGTTAGTCTATGTTCCTATTTTTTCACAGTGAAGATAGAAGATAAAAAAAGAGGAATGGGAATGCATGAAAAAGGAATTTTCATTTGTCTTCTTCTGCTCATTGCTATATCTCACATATTAGGTGTTTAATAATTATTTGTTGAATGAATTGATGGAGCTAAGTCCTGATGGAGACTGCCTACCACCATGATCCCCTCTGGAAAGTGATCTACCTGCAGAAGCTCACCCCTGGAAGAAAGACCTCGGCATCAAATCATATCATATGCCTGTCTTTAATTCCAAAGCTGCTTTATCTGATTTGCCTAAATTTCAGGTCTGTGTTCTTTTAGGTAAGGACCCTAGGCAGCTAATCAAGACTGGGCTCTGATCATTAAGATCTCAAGTACAGATGATAGGAAGTTGTGAGACATTTTGAGATTATAAAAATGGCAACAGCAACAATTACTGGTTGGACATGAGGGCTAAAGAAGAGTCATGAGTCAGAAATGACACTAACTTTTCATATCCAAGTAAACCAATTTGATGAAAAGTTTGAGATGGGGATGGGTGAGAGAGGCACGTCCTCCAGACTGGAAATCAGTATATATGAAAGGAATTGTCACTGGTAGAAGTTCTACCCAAGGAAAGAAAATAAAGTTCAAGCCTTCTGGACTTAAATAGAGAATTAGACACAAAGGTCCTTCCCCTCCAATAAACTGCAGACATTTTAGACTTAGCAAACTGTGGTAATAAATATAGCACAGAAGCCACCATCTTTTCTGCTAAGAAAAAAGGGAGGGGGCAGAAGCCCCAAAGCATCCTGGGCCCACAAAAGCAGAATGCGTAACTTGATGCATAATGCGTAACTTGATGCATAATGAACATGTTAGAGTGATAGTCAAAGGGAACTGAATATAAGTTGAACACTAGGTTTTCTTAAAGAAGAGTTTACATATACTCTCTTGGATAACATTCATATCTTTTTATCCAATGGAAGATAGGAGAAAATGTTCCTAATATACTTTTTTGAATGTTCAAGAAATGGTTTTGAGTATGAATTATGAAAAGCATGCTCCCATATACTGCATGAAATACAAAATTTGGTAAGACAATTCAAGAGTTTACAATTTAGTCAGAGACACAAGACAACAAAATGTAACAGAAGACAATCTATGACAAACGGAGTTTTGGAGTTTATAAGAAGTAAGCAAGCAATTCTAGCTAGAAGGATCTAAATTTGGGGCTGGATTCTGAAAGATGGCAGTGATTTCCAAAAGTGACTGTAGGAAGGAAATTAAGGGAAAGACAGTATTATCTATGCAAAGGGGAAGAGGCAAAGAAGTGTAGGGTACATTGTGACTTGACAAAGCAAACAAATAAGTATGAGAGGAAAGACAGAAAAGTAGATTCAATCAGGTCATGAAGAGGTAGGATGCTTGGCTAAAACGTCTAAATTCTATTTGAAAACAAATAGCCAATGAAGCTTTGGGGAGAGGGAGTACTTTAAAGAAATTCATAAATAGCAATGTTTAGGGTGAGGACCAAGGATAAACCTGCCTGATCTCAAGCTGGCCCAGCCCTGGCTTGAGTTTCTTCTTCCAGCACTGGTCTACCATGCCCCTTACCCTGCTGCTTCCACCCAGCAAGCACCTGGCACCCTACCTGCACACTGGCCTTTAGAGGCTCTTTCACCTCTCCTCATCTCTGCACAAGTATAACATGAAATGCCCTCTCAGGCTGCCAAGTTCCTAGGTATTTCCAAGGCCAATCTCAAATGGTCTCTTCTTTTATAAAGCCTTCCTCACTACTAAAAACATGGGCAATTCCTGCCTTATTGCTCTTATGCTAGCACTTATCACTCTGTGGTAACTGCTGGTCACATACACAACACACGCAACACACACACACACACACACTCTCTAACTGCAAGCTTCTTAAAGACACGGACTGGACATTACTGATCTTTGTAATCCTAACACATTGTAAAGCTAATGTTCATTTTCCCTCCTGACTCTGTACATTCCCCCTTTCTCTGCTAGAATATTCTTTTCCTTGTTCTTTGCCTACTCATTTTTCAACACCCATCACAAATTTACTGCCCCAAAGAAGTCTTCCTGATCCTGAAACTGGGTCAGAACCCTCACGGTTATATACTTACAGCACCATGTACCTTTTCTTCATGGCACTCATCATGGTTTTTATTTTACTTTCATTTATGTGATCTGATTGTCTGTCTCCCCTACTGTTCTTTAAACTCTGTGAAGTCAGAATCAGAACCCCTGTCTGCTTTTGGCTCATAATTGAATCTCAATCACTTAGCATAAGTTACGCATATTAATATAAAATTAAAACAGCTAAAAATGTGGCTGGAACCCAGAGATTCAAGAGCACTGCTCTAGAGTCATACTGCTGGCTCAACTATGTGAAATTAGGCAATTCACCATTCTAAGATCATTTTTTTTCATCTTAAAAATGAGACAACAATAGTAACTATCTTTCAGAGCTGTGAAAATTTAATGGATGTAAAATGTTTAGCACAGCACTCGGCACATGCAAACACTCTATAAAACTTACATGATACTATTATCATCATTCTGTTATTGATGTCCTGATCACTATCATTGCTACGGTATTGATTGGCTATGGCTGAAGGGTTCTCTTGTGTTGGCAGAACAGAAAGCCTTGTTACAGGGGAGGCATACCAGTGTCTTTGGATGATCCGGAGTTAGGATCAATGACGGCAAACTGGGGTCTATCCCCCGGGAATGGTAGTAGTGGGAATTTAGCATTAGCAAGAGGCTAAAACAAAAGAAATATAAACGTTTGTTGATCTGGAAAGGGGGTAGACTAATAGAAAGGAATATATGATTACATTCTAACTTTCTTTTTCAAGTATTCTATCAAAAGATTGCTTATACTTATCATTTTTATATTACTTTAAATATGTCTGCAATTATGTCATATTTTTGTGCTTGTCCTTTTAATAAATAACATTCAAAAAATTCAAAATATCTGGTTTATTCCATAAAACGTATTACACAATATTCATTTTTATTATCTTTCAGACATAAATTATAACTTCTAAAATCCTCTTTAAGCTAATTGTGAGATTCCATGACCATTCTGCTTAAGTTTTTCAAACTAGGGTCAGTAAGTATGAGAAACTTAAACCAACACATGTGGAGCTAAGTAAAGGGATTGCCCTTTAAGATGAAGAAATGCTAGCGCAAATATCTACAGCACAAAGAAACTTGGGCCCTTCAGCAATCTCACACTACAGTTTATAGTGTTTACCACACTGAATCTGCATTTCCTTACTCATCCTGAAACAAACAAAAGAAGGAATTTATGAACAATCTAAGGAAGTAAATAATGAAAACATTTCTAGATCTATCAGTATCAATTTATTTTCATTGTTAGCCAATTTTATGAGTTAGCTTGTGGTTTAAAAAGCCTTCTAGGCAAAAATATGCTAGACACACAAACATTATCTTTAGATGACAAATGATATTGAGTAAAACATTTCATATAAACTTCCTTTGGAAATTTAGGAAAATATTTCAAATAATCAGTAAGTGTTTAGAAATGTTAAAATTACCTAACCATCCATGGCTTTTTTTTTTCAGAACTCACACTCCTCTTCAAAGTTAGGAAAATTACTGGCAACAGCCTTTAGAAACAGTATAAAAGATTTAGCCAAAGCTAAGTAAAGAGAGAAAAGTGGTGAAGGACTGAATTTGACTTTGCTAATGCCTAAAACAGACAAAGTAGACTTCTTTTTTCTTAACACCACAATATCCAGCTGTACCAAAAATGAATTCTAAATTAATGTTTGATAAACTCTGTTATTAACCTCTTCTCAACTACACACTCTTCTCCAAGGGATGATACTTCTGCTAAAGACAGACACTTTCTGCTGAGTGACTGCTTTTTTCTGGTATCTCTAGAGCTAGGGCCCCAGGCTTCCTTCCCGAAGGGGAGTGGGGGAGGGGAAAAGGGGGAGGCGGACACTAAAGAGAGAGACCACTTAAGGCCCCAACAATTCCCGATGGCAGATCAAATGATGTTAGGGCAGGAATCATTTGGGGACAATATAATGCTTTAATAATTGGGGTAATTTATTTTTTCAATTTACAGCTAAAAATGGGAACATATACATATGTATCAAAATAATGAATTCTATTCCATAAAATCGTACTCTGAAAACATTATCCCATGTCTTATGAGATTTTCCAAAAATCATTTGAATTTTGTGAATTCGAATAATTGAATACATGTTGAACACTGAATCTCATAGGAAATTCTGGATTACCTTTAGGAATATTAATGATTTAACAGTGACCAGACACTTTTAAAAGTAAAGGCAGAGAGTAAGGAAAAGTGGTCAATAACTAACAACTTCCCAAACATTACTTATTAAGATTTTTTATATTAGAATATCATTAAAAAAATACCCAACCCTAAACTAAAGAGCATGTACTGAAACAAATGTCCAGATTTACTTGATATTTCAGATATTTCAACAATTTGAAAAATTATTTCCCATTTTTTATAAAGTTTATTTTAGGGGAAAGAAAATTTAGAAATCAAATCATTCACGTATTATTTATTTACAGTAACCCTCATGAAAACAAGTAGCAATATCCCAAGTGGTATTACTCCCCACAAATGAACTTTGTACTTCTGACTAAACATGAAGACACTTAAAGCCATGTAAATTCATTTAACTACTCTTCACACAAGTTAAAGAAAACTTTGCAGGAGAAAAATAGTTATAAAGGGAAAAGCACCCAACTTTTCACTTTCTAATATCATATTTTGTTATGAAAAAAAAAAGCAAGAGGTACACAAAAAATCTGGTAGTAATTTTTTAAAATTAGACTTTGTTTCTTAATCTTTTTATTTTAAACTCAGAGTGACACTAAGATACTAAATGGATTATTTCAGCAAAAATGTTGGTACTAATTCAAACAAATACTTAATAATAGATTGCTGGTGTTTTATGAATACCTTGCTATCCAAATGTTAAATGAAGAAGTATCACATATTTGAAAGATTTAGTATCCTAAACCTTTCCTCAAAGCAAAATTTTAGTGGCAATTTAAACATTAAATATCAATAAATATTTAAAAGTTAATTAATGAAATATACTGAAGTTCAAATACTCAATTGTAAAGCACATGCAAAATAAATCACTTACTATACACTTTAATGTCAATGAAAACATGAAAACACGACAAGCACACTGCAGACTTCAAACCAGATCCTGGTTGTTGAAAAACTGATAACCCAGTGTTATTAAACTTAAGTAGCTTTTCTGTATATCTCAACAGATTTTTCATATTAAAAAATCTGAACTAACCAAGTTATCTTGGATAACAGCAAAATCATTGGATTAAATATCACTGACTTTCAAGATGTGTAAGACTATTGAAAATGTAAGAAACAATGCTTTTTATGTAAGAATTTATTTTACTGAAACACAACATTTTAAATAAAAATGCATACAGGATTTTAAAACATAGTAGGATTTCTCCTTAGAAGTCTTTTAAAAGTACTGACTTGCAGGGAAATATCATGTGTCAAAGAACATTGTATTTTAAAAATCATTGACAGGATACTTCTTTTAGAAGTACTGTTTTTCAAAATATTTTATTTATTATTTGGGGACAGCTCTACTGTTACTAAAACAGAATTTGAAGGTTTGGGAAAACAGCTTAAGAACAAATTTAAATAATTTTAAAGATTAAATATTTAATAGTAAATTATATCATCATGACTAAATCCCCGAATTGGGATTAAGCATCAACGTAAATATTCTAGGAGCTGGATAGCATTTTCTCCTAACAGCTAGCTACACCACTTACTATTATAGAGAGGTGAGAGAGAAGAGGAGCAAAAAGAAATACATCCAGTTAGTTCCTTCTTATATGTACATGCAGTTCTGTAACACATTTTTTCCTATCAGCAAATTTTCCTGACTAAAATCATCCCAAACATCACTGCTACTTTCTTTACACTGTGAGTTCTGAGAAATAAGCTACAGTTAAAAAACCTCAAATGATACTACAAGATAACTGAGAGAAAAACGTATACACTAAGAAACTACCATGATATAGATAAGATCAGTTTTATTTTAAAAATCTATTTGGTAACCTTTTTTTGGCTTCCTAAAAAACTACATGGATGTAATATAAGGTATAGTTGTTCAAAACAAATATTTTAATGCATAAAACACATGAATTAAATAAGAGGCACATTTCAATAAATATTTCATATAAACACAACATTTGCTATGTTATGCATTTTGAGATTCACTTCAACACTATCTGTAACTAACTAAAAAGGAAGTCACATGACTTACACAATGAAAAAGAAAGAACAGTTTTCTTTCCTTTCCTTTCTACAGGAAGAAACAAAAGCTTGGTATTAGCTATCCAAGGCCAACGGGTGGGGCCTGGCAAGCCAAAGGCTGTAATGGATTGAGGTTAATCTTAATGGACGCCCACTTTAACCTTATGGAAGCATCAAAAATGTGAAAACTGCAACCAGCGCTTGCATAAAATAACAAATATTTAATGTAAATTAGGTTTTACAACTAGAAAATTCTACAGGGACATAATTCAGCTTATAAACAACGGTGCTGTTTTTGTTGGGGTAAAATCACCTAACTGTGATTCCCTACACAGATACACACACCATCCCCCCACTGGCACACAGATACTTCACAAGCTTCTTGAATAAATAGGAGTATCCAATGTCCAGGGTGATGGGTGGTCCTGAGGTCCTGAACCAGAGCTGTATACTTTTAAGGGATGCTGAGATAAGAACAAAGTGTTTTGTGTTTGTTTAAACCTGGGTCTATATTTAAAGTCTTTACACGATTATTGATACAGTTCATAAACTTGTGCTATAGTTGATTCAGGAAAATTTTAAGTGTCAGCATAAATGCTAGAAATTAAGCACATCAAAACAAAATACTTTGGGGCTTTTATAGATTGAATTCAAATTAATAAATTCAGTTTACTTAAAAGTAATCACTACATTTCAAAGGTGTTAAGTCTCAACCTGAGACAGAATATCATCTCACCAAACTTTCACTACCAACAGGATGCTTTTCTAATATCTAATGAAATAGCATTATTTAAACAAAATTACATACATCAAATAACCTGCAGTGGCATGAAAAACTTCAAAAATAGTGAAATTAACCCATGTGAAGTCACAATCAAGCATCAACTATTATGCCCATTTTTATTCTCCAGGCTTTATTATAAGTCTAATATAAAGAGATTTTTTGCAGAGCAGAAAGGCAGGATTTACAAGTGGCCCAAGGAAAAGATAAGCAATGAATAGTTCTGACCCCGGCTTCTCTGGCTTGATCAAGTGGGTCTGCAACCTGAGCCAAAGGGCGCAAATTCCTCCCCATTCAAAATTCTTCAATGGCAAGGGGGAGGAAACAGTGAAAGGGGCAAACATGCAAATCCAACTGTCCTTAGATTTAGTATTCAACTAAAAATTTTAATTAGAGAGCTAAAAAAAAAAAATGAGGTCAAGACTGTGATTAAATTTCTGACTCATAGTTTAACCAATCCTGAAAAGAGAAGTTTTTTGTTTTTTCTTGTTAAAACTGAAAAAAAATCATTCATTTATCCTTTTAAATGTATGGCTTACATTGAACTGTGTTAGGTGCGTGTCTCTCGTATCATTTAATCTATTTAAAGGAGTTGCTGAAAAGTGGAATTAGTTTCCAAGCACCAGTGTTTCCATATTGTAAGCAAAATGATGTATTATTAAAATTCTGGCTGGGAAAAAAGTTGATAGAATTCATTCATTCCAAGCTTTACAACACATCAATGATCTATTAAGTATTTAAAGTGATAGATATAACCTGTGTTGTCAGACTTCTGTTACAAACTGAACTAAGGATAAAGATAATTCATTTGAATGAAAACACGTTAAGATAAAAGAATTTAGGAACTACTGCATCTAGGAACTTTGTAGCTACTAACTGTAAAGACCTAGGGAATTGCTTACAAAGCTTAACAAATGGTCGTGAACAAATCATGGCCAAATTAAAATTAATTTGAAATTTACATAGAGTATTTATATAACATAGAACAATAAAACTGAAAAGAAAAATTTTGAGTTATTAGTAAATTAAACTTACAAGATTTTGAAATAGAAGCTAACTTTAAGGAACAAAAATAATAAATTTCAGTGAGGTTTGATCTTAAAAAGTGTTTTATAACAAAAAGAGCAGCTGGTAAAAAATAAGCATACTACTAATAGCACAATAAAATAATATGATTCTCAGCAATGGTAAAGACAGTTTAGTTTCTATGCATGAAATCTGAAAACTATATAAGACTGATGAGAAATCATTGTATTTAGTTCAAAAGTTTAAAAACTAACATTTATTTTTTCATCATAATTATCCCCAAATTATGGGTAGAGAGAGGAGCATAATTAAACTTTGTAAAAAGAAAGTGAGTAGTACATGGGGAAAATGAGCCTTTGCTTCATACCTTGTATGAAAAGAATGAGAATTGGAAAAATCTTATTAAAAAGTTTGCCAAAAGAAGTAAACAGGAAGAATATATAGCAATCTGGAGAGCAGAACTCTCAAATCTATCACCAAACAATGCTTTACACTTAGTATGTGATCAATTAAAAAAATAGTTGAATAGATAAATTATTGAACCAGAAGTTTTTCTAGAGTTACCACTTTCTTAAAAGTTAATACTTTTATACAGCAATAAGCCTTCTTGCCGATTTAAACCTCTAAGAATGTTTACACAAAAACTCAGTTAAGACAGAAATTCATTAAATTTCTGACAAGAAATGAGAATATCAATAAGCCTCATTAGGCCCTTTAGGTAAGCAGTGAGTTTATGTTGTATGAAAAAGTACCATAAGGGTAAATGAAATTAAGTTTGAAGATTAGTGAAATGTATGCTAATTAATCTCACTTTCACAAGCACAGAAACTACTGGTGAAAGGTCATTGTCGAGCAGAAATAACTAAAGAGAAACAAACAAAAACATGAAAATAAGTGGATTGTATTTCATAAAGGATAATGGGTTGTAGCTTATATCTAAATAGACAAAGTTAAAAGAAACAGGTCAGTTAACCAGTTAATATGACCTATCAATATCATAGGACAACTGTGCCTCTCTTCTTCAAGGGTGACTACAAATGGGCACAAGGGAACTTTTTTGGGCTGATGAAATGTTCTGTATGATGACTGTGGTGGAAGTTACACAATTTGTGAAAACTCATCTCACTGTATACTTAAATTTGGTGAACTTTATTCTATATAAATTATACCTCAATTAAGTTGACAAGGCAAAAAAGATAAATGACATGAGCTTACTATCTTTTAAAAAATCTGACAAAGGTTTATAATGGTGAAGGTATAATAAAAATATAGTGCTTGAAATGAAGATTAAAACTAAACCTGGATCATTAGAATTCTTAAATTATTTTCATGTATGATACCTCAGTTGACCCTTACCCCACCCCTCAAAAATAGGGACGGCAAGATATTATTGCCACATTTTACGCATGAGAATACTGAAGCTCCTTGGAAGCAACTAGCCAAAAGTAAGAAACCCACCCAAGTGGCACAGCCAAACCCAAACCTTTATTTCTGATATTTTCTCCCTCACTCTACCACATGATATCTCCTTTGTAATAATAATTATGTACAAACATCGCTGAGTCTTTACTATCTGCCAAGCTCTGCGTTAAATGCTTTACATGTCTAATAACATTTAATTCTCATAATAACCCTATACAAAGTGGGTACTTTTTGTCCCTTCCCTTGTAAGATGCTGAAACACTGACATGGTAACTTACTTCCCCTACAGACATATAATAAACTGGGATTTGAACACTGATCTATTGGACCAGATTCTATACCACTGTATCATATCTCGCCAAGTATTAAGTAATTATTAATAGAGCAATAGGTATTAAATTATCACAGCAGGTCTATTTAAGACAATATTTCATATTTTTCCCTTAGCCTATACTGAAGAATACAAACTGAATACGTATACCTGAATACATAGGTAAAAATCTCACGATGAAACAAACTATTAAAACAAAAACATTTGCATCACAAAATTATGTCCAAGTCTCAGTTTATATCCTGATGTGTTAAACAATAGTAAACAATACTCTATACCATAAAATTATAATAAAAAGCCTTATAGTTCACTGTAATTAAAATTAAGCTATTAAGATTGTGCAACACATTTTGCCTAATTTTAAAGAGAGCACATAAAAGATACCAATTTCATTTTCAACCACAAATACATACCACTGATAATAACTTATCCCTGATTTTGTTGTGGCAAAAAGACTAGTTTACATTTTAGTTTATTTATTCAACATATACCTGCTAGGCAGTTTATATAATGGTATCTCTACTCTTCACAACACCTGAAAAGTGAGGTATTATTCCAATTTGCAGCTGATTACAGAAAGAAACATAAGACTAAAGCTATCAATTATCTATAAATATTATTTGAGACAGCATTTCTAAACTGTCAGATATTTAGATATGGGAAGGGGGGCAATCATCAGATAATCTTCTAATTTGTTGCTAGACAGAAGATAAAATTAATCCTGATGTATCAAAATGCAACATAACAAACATTTTTATTAATTAATAGAGTACTCTTTTAAAAGATCATTTCTCAATGTACCCCACTAACCTACAATGTATTTTTTGATATATTACTGTTATCAATTTTTTTGATATTAGAAAATGTTACCACATTATTTTAGTTAAGAATATAAATCATTTAAGTTCCTTATGGGCTGTATATGTTACAATGCCATAACCTCAGTAACTACATATTGAACAAGCTGAAGTTCCAGTGAGAAATTCAGTGAGAAATATCTCAATATTTAGTTCCAAATCAAGTCTACAAAATATCATATTTAAAGTAATAAATTTCCAGTTGAATCAGAAATATCCTTACTTTACTTGTTTAGGTTATACTTGGTTTAGAAATAAGAATACAGTACACCATATTTTTAACTAGTAACTTTTAATCCCGATACCAATAAAACTTTTCAGTTAAGGTATACAAAACTATCTGCAATAGTTAGGTAATTTCTGAACAGGATGATGAATTCAACCAAACCCTTATTAGGGTTCCTTGCTGTCCAAAAGCAACAAAATTTATCTCAAAGGACTTCCATGTTGAGTCCAGGTAACAAAACAGTTTTTAACTTCTTATGAAACCCAAGAACTCTGAGATGAGTTAAAGACAGGTTAAAGATATTATGCTAAATACTCATAAGTGGCTTGTCACATATTTGTTTAAAAAACAGTTCTTGAATTTATCGCCTTCATTTGCTGTGAATGGTCTTTTTAAAAAAGAAGAATCAAAAATAAGAGGAAAATATTTGAGTTACATCAATATACTCTTTAAAATGAAGAGTGAAGACGATGTCTTAATTATGTACCCAATTCACATTTCATGTTTGAACTGAACAAGGATATCTTTTTAGAAGTATACAGAAAAGTTCCTGAAAATGGATCAGTATTTGAAAACCAGAAGGAATGTATCCAATATTTTTTAAGACAATTAAAGTCTCATACAGTTTTTATTTAAATGCCTTTAGATGAGATTTTATGATTAAGTAGCTTCAAAGCATTTCATTTGGGATTCTTCCAAACTGGTCATATGGGCAATTCATCTTGAAAATTTGGTAGCTTTAGGAACCATTTTCAAAATATTAAAATGCAGAACTCACTAACAAATGAGGTATAACTGTTTATTATCACATTTTTAAACTTCCAAGATTTCTCTATCCAAATATTTTTTTTTTTTTTTTGATATTGACATTTTCAACAGCCCCAAGAAAAAAAAATAACCATATCTATTCTGAGTGTGAAAAATGTTTCACTCTAAACTATGACAAAAGTAATATGGCTAATAAATTGGTAGTTAAATATTATGAAAAGCCCTTAAACATGAGCATATTGGAGTAAATCAGTTTCATAATTGTGTAGCTAATTAATGTTAAAAACACTGAGACATGAACTCCATGCTACATCAATTGAACGGTGTATAATACTTCAATTTTCATGTATTTAAATACTAGTCATCTCCAAATGTTTTTCATATCCTATACTATTAATAAAAATGCTTTAAACTTATCTCTTATTTCTTCTATTTCCATTACTCTTTTGAAATGTTTTCTGAGCAGGTAATAGGAACATAAAATATATAAAATCTTTGTAATATAGGCATTTGTATTCTCATAAAGATCAAACCATAAATCAGAAATAAAGAGCAAAAGAAGGAAAACATCAATACCTGAAAGGTAATTGAAGACTTAAAAACCAAATTAAATATTTAAGCCAACTGAGTAATAATAGCTAAATTGCAATCATTTTGAAATTACTCTTCTCTTTGAAAAGAATTCTTACATAAACTGTGAAACAAATGAAACACATTTATGTTAAAAATTCTTTGTGGAAACTTCCCTGGTGGTTAAGAATCCGCATGCCAATGCAGAGGACACAGGTTCGAGCCCTGGTCCGGGGAGATCCCACATGCCGCGGAGCAACTAAGCCCGTGAGCCACAACTACTGAGCCCACATGCCACAACTAAGGAAGCCCGCGTGCCTAGAGCCCGTGCTCCGCAACAAGAGAAGCCACCGCGATGAGAAGCTTGTGCACCACAACGAAGAGTAGCCCCCTTTCGTGTCAACTAGATAAAGCCCACGTGCAGCAACGAAGACCCAACGTGGCCAAAAATAAAAATTAAAAAATTTATTTTTAAAAAATTCTTTGTATCCTATTTGATGGCAAACAATCCCAAATATATAACCCAACAAGAAAATATTATTATGCAAATGAGCTGTAGAGAGGGTAATAAGGAGAATGGATTCCAACCCTCCTCTGGACAAAATAAAGTTCAAATGATCATTTTTATCTTATTGGTTGAGATAATGACTTTAAAAATAAATGTCAAAATCTATGTAAAGAAAAACTTACATAACATCAACAGGTAGTTATTGAGTAATAATAAAAGATCTAGTATTTAATTACCATGTGATTCATTTAAAGTATCATCACATATATAAGTACTATTAAAAGATTATATTTCAGAAAGTTGCCAGAGACCTTTCCAGGTAATTTAGACATGTTACCCCACAATCTAACGGTGGAGGCAAATTTTTAAAAACTTAGTAACAATAAACTGATAGGGGTATTAATTATTAGCACTTACAAAATAACTGTATTCTAATTGGTGAAATCAACTGAGTAAGAACCTAGACTTAAAATCTGAATTAATCATCTACACTCTTACCTCTTACTACTACTCAGTGTTTTGCACTGGATGCTTAAGTAAGAAATTCCTACAAATTTATCCTACTTACAAACTAAATCATCACCAAATATTTTAAATACTGAAAATTTTAAGGAACACCTCAAAAACAGTGGACTGTGACAAAATTCACAACTATAATATCTATACATTTTTGTTAAGTTTCTAAAAATACTGAATGCTATCAGGGTTTCAAGTATTAACATATCAGAATACATCTATTCATTACAAACCCATAAAAATACAATCATTTAAATCACCAGTTAACATTAGAAAATCCAATGAAGACAGTCATTTTAAACCAATGGTCACATACCATCCTCAAATGGCAGAGTCTCACTACATTTATCAACAAGTCTGAAGAAAGAGAAAGGACAGCACCTAAGTCTTGGGCATGTTTTTGAGGAGTTGGTGGCATTACAACAACTAAAAGAAAGTTTGATTGTATTTTTGCCAACAAATTGTAAATAGAATTCGTAACCATAAATGTATAGCTCTATTTTAAGAACACACTCATATATTCTCTTCATTTCATAGCAACTGATTGTTTTTGATGTGCAGTTCTTTGCAATCAATATTTTTAAAGGAGAAAAAATATCTGGGTGCCTTGGCATGAATTTTTAAATATTATTTTAAAGAAATTAAAATCATTTCTTTTTTCACTTCCCCAAACATATACTATTAAAAACATGTTTTAGAATATCTTTTTAAAATCCAACGACACATGTACTTCTAAACAGTCAAAAAAAACCGCCCCTACTTCATATATTTAAAATAATAATTAGATGTCGCTCTAGTTGAACATTTAAAATTCCTAATTATCTATGATGCCTATTCTTTCATAACAAAATAGTATACAGACATAATGGGGAAAAATCTAATTTATGACTATACATAAAATCTAGTATGCTTTCAAAATGCTCATACGGTAAAAATGGCAGCTAAAAAAATAATTTTTAAAATGTCTTAAAAACTTCTATAAAATGGTGCTGAATTGCAACCTGATTGTGTAAGTGATGCTGCACACATTATTTATGGCCATCAAATTGTTACTTGTAGCTGCTTGGCTAAAATCAGTGGGATCCTGCCTTCTTCAAAACAATTATTCATATGATTTATATGCAATTTATATAAGCTTCAATATAAGACAGAAATCCCTTTACCTAGGCATCAAAGCTAAGAAGCAAAAAAAAAACAAAGAAAAACAAAACAAAAAACCCAGCAACAACAAGAAAGCAACTGATTCTAAATAGTCTTCCCTAGGAAAAAACTGAGATATATTTCAAACAGCAAATACTTTAACCATCAAAAACTGTCCTAAAATGTCACTTTCTAATTTTAAATTTAAAGATTATTACTGCCCTATTTTTTTACATCACAAAAATGCTAATACGTGAGTTTTACTGACTTTTTACATACTTCTTCCTAAGAATGTATCCAGATATATTCTTATGAAAAATACAAATACATATTTTTTGAGAGAATTTTTTATCACATACATCGTTTTAATACTGTTCTATTAGTAAATACATGATGTGTAACAGAAAATTTAAAGTAAGTCTAATATGAATAATCAATGTTTGTACTCTAGAAACTATTCACTATATATATAAAAAAACTTTTGCAGCAATATAGCATTTCTTAATTCAGTGGATATGGGAATGTTTATCAACATACAACCATTAAATAGCTTAAAATTGGATGTCTCATTGTTCTAAACATTAATATCAGTTAATAAAATGTCTACTATTTGAATACATTAAAAGGTAAACATAGAAAACGAAATTATAACAAGGCGTGATCAGACAAAGAAGAAAAGGCTATTTTTTTTCATTCATCTATAAAACAAATTTATGAGATTGTAAAGAACAATTTAACAACCTAAAGAAGGTTCAAAGCAGGGAAAGCAGAGGCCTGAGAGAAAATGGATTTGTCAATGATTTCAGTCATTCAGTCTAGGGAGGAGAAAAGCAGAAAATGTGGCTTCATTTTGCCATATAAAGTAGGAGGCATAAAATCCAGTAGCCTGTCTGTGGAGTTCTATTTATGTATTTAAACCCTGTTTCAATTCACAGATTATGCTGATCCTTCCACATGTAAACAGCCAATAATGATAGCCAGGCCTTTAGGAAAGGAAAACACACACCACACAGCAAGGTCAGGAAGCTACCAAGCACACAGGACAACAGATCAAAACAGAATGGTTTCATATGTTTCTATTGTTTATATACTTAATTTGAAGATGATATTCCTTAGGGGGAAAGGAGGTTGTAAATTATTACTAAGAACATGCAACATACTATCAAAACAGAAAATTTTTATTCAAATATACTAAATATTTATTTCCTGCATGTATCTATGTCAGTCAACCTGTAGGACTGATATGCATTCATTCGATTATTTTTAACTTAGATGTCAAGCTAAAAAAACCTCTTTAGTCCTAAATCCCTTTACTCCTAAGAATTCATTACAGATAATTTGTATTTCTCTAACTTCTTTCGATGAAATAATCAAGTTTGCAAACTGTAAATACCTTTTTTTTTCTTACTATTAAGAGATTAAGCACAACAGAGGAGTGAAAGGGGGAGAGGTATTAATTTCCTTGTTTCTGGGTAAAATTTCGAAAATAAGAAGCAATGACATTCTATTTGGTATTGAAGCATCTTAAAAAATTACAACACAATATAAGCAACAGTGGAAATTTACCCCAAGTAGCCCACTAGCACATTTTAAACATACAAACTAGAGCCGCCTCTGGCCACATGTTTTTTTGAGTTCAGTCTCTTAAAGAGACAGTATCCTTGGACCTATGCCCTACACGGAGCACTTTTCTAAAATGTTTGATTACCAACAATCCTCTCTTGCATTTCTTCAAATCCATACTAGGCCAACAATGTTCTACTCTATTTTACTGTGAAATCAAATTATTTTAATTTGAATCTACAAAAGACTACCGGACAGACAGATATAAAATAATTGGGGAAGCTACTGTGATTAGAGGTGTCTAAAATAAGGGGACCTACAGATTTCTTATAACAGCAAATTGGCTTAAAAAAAAACAAAACTTAATATGATCACTGTTTCCTCATTCATTTCCCACTCATTCCCCAGGCACAGGCCACATAATGTATCGTAACCGATAACACCGGAAGCTACACTACGGCAATTTCGCTGTCGAAAGAAGAGGGGAACTTGCTTAATCAAGTCAACCACCACCCAGAAGCGAAATTTCAGAGATTTCATTTTCTGTTTAGGAAAAGACACCCAGGAAGGTGCCATGTACACACCCTAATAACTGTATTCACTCGTGACTGTAAGGAAGATTTTGAAGGGCACATTATTGTAAGCCCACTGACAAAACTACCGGTCAGCTCCTCCACATGAAAAAGGTGAAGACGAGGAGAAAAAAACAAAACCAAAACAAAACACAAAAACAGTTTGGCTTACTTGGTGTACAAATACATCGACTGGAATATCCAAGGGGCTTCCCTCTCGGTTTATCATGGAGATGAATCCAAATCCCATTCGCACGTTGAACCACTTACAGTGGCCAGTTCCGTGCAAAACCTGGGATTCCTCCTCTGCCTGCTCCGGCAGCTTCCCGGGCTCTTCTCCACCACCTTTGCTTGCCCCGCCTGAGTAGAACAGGACAAAAAAGTCAGTTAGTCAGTATTGCCATACAGTTCGGTGAAAGGAAAAAAAAAACTGCTTGGGAGTGGGGGTGGAGGGGAGAGGAAATGAAAGAAAAAAAAAGCGCTATTAAATGGTTGATTCCTTCTTTTATTCGGCAGAAAATATTTTAAGTTAAAGGCTTAAAAGGGAAAGCGGGGGAGGGAGGAAGCCACACTGTTCTATCGATCACAACTTCCACGTTTCTGTACATACGTGTACGTTTTCATTTAACTCTGTTTCTCGGCCACATATTACAGTACAGCATGCGATTATTTTACTTGCATGTTGCTGATTTAACACTGATCCCATTTACAAAGAGAAATTTTCAGCGAAACTAATTCTTTCCGGCGTGCCCGAGGAGGAAAGAGAAATCGTGAAGATGGTTAGAACTAGTTAATGCACATGCGGCAGCAGTGAATCCAGGGTTATTTGCAATGTGCATTCCCCTCCCCCCCAATAACTTTCAATTAAAGTTGGGGTGGAATGGGGGAGGGGGCAGGTGTATAAAAGTTTTCTTGGGCTCACTAACTGAAACTGCGCTTAATCACACTCAAACAATTCAAACAATAGCCCCCTGAAAGCTTTTCAAGTTGTGAATCAGTGTGGGCGGTACAAAACATTTTTGGAGATCTATAACAATAGGTTGCAGAAAGCCCCACTGCGCGATGGGGGTGAGGGGTACTGCTCAGTATTGGGGTAAAAGGGGAAGGGGGGACGGGCAAAGAAGGGTGGGAGAGGGAGAGGGCGGGAGAAAGGAAGAGAGAAAATCACAGTAAAACAATAGAAAAGAAAATTAACCTTCGGCCATGTTGCCCCACGGGCCCTCTGCTCCAAACTCGTGAGATGAAAACTTTCCCTTTGCAACGGAGTGATCTTCTGCATCAATCTAACATCTTGATTTTGTGCGATCACAAATTTAGCTCGCATGGTCTAATGTGCTTTCCCTCTTTTGATTTTTTTCTCTCCTCTCTCCAGTTTCTGGCCCCCTGAGCACACGTGACTTTGTCAATTACATGCTTTCTTGCTACTAATTTCACCTCGGATCCTTAAGGGGCTGGCAAGAGGAAGAGATAACCAATCGCCATTTCATCTATGCTGACATCAAAATAATTTATGAATGAACACGAAAAACTCAAACATGTTATCTTAAAGACAATTGGGGACGCTTCTTTACGATAAATCAGAATGCCGATTTCGTGCTTTTACTTAAACACAATGGAGGGTCCTTGTGAATCGTCGATTTAGAAAAACGGCACAGTCATATATGTGCACACGCGCGCCTTACACACAAGCCTGTCTAAATAATCTCATTTAAGGGGAAAAAAGCCATTTAAATAAAGCAACCGACGTTACGCTTTTTTCCCCCTAAGAATTCAGATGCTCCGTTAACAGTAAACCTGCTTGGGATGCAAATTTCATATTTAATTCCAATCTTAGAGGAAAATATGTAATTTACAAAAGACCTAATTGAACCTAATTACACACCCATGAAACTTTAGATAATGGTAACCTACACCTACAATAAGAGAACTATACACAATTACCTGACTGTGACCTGAAATTTGTTTCAAATTTAAAATAAAATGCTACCGGAAAAATCGCTATCACCTTCTTGTAGTCAAATTGTGTTTAGGTTTACCATTTCGGAACATTTTGGAGGGGGCTGGTAAGGAATTGTACTTCACAGGTTTCTCCGCCATCTCTTTCCGGGGGAGGAGATGTGATTAATGACTTCCTAAATAACAGCCCAGTTTTCCAGCCTAACATAGAGTGAACCTCAATCAGTGGCGATTGTTCCCCAAGAGCAAGGCGACGTAGGGCAGGGAGGGGGAGGGGAGCGCCAGGCAGGGGAGGTGAAGAGGAGCCGCCAGCACAGGCGGCTGCGGAGCCAGAGAAAGAGGTGGGGGAGAAACAGCGGGCGCGGGGGGGGGAGGGGGTGAAAAAGGGAGGCAAGTGGGAGAAAAAAAGGTAAATTTATATCTTATTGACCGGACCCTGACATTTTAAAAGTCCACTACCAGGGGACAGAAGAGTTGAATAAACGAAAACTTAATAACGGGTTAGGCTCCTACCGTCCCTTCCCCGGCCAGCCCCCTGTTTCAAACTGCTTACCCTTTACCTTTAAAATTGGTTCAAACGATTGTTGATTACTAGATGCTGACACCAATACTGCCTCCCTTATCGACCACTACAGTAAATGTTATAGATCAACTAGAAATGCTGGATTTCCTTTAGAATATAAAATAAAACCCGTCTTTGAAACATTAAAACGCACCACTACTCTTCCCCCACCCCACCCCCATTTTCTTAAACAAGCAGTTTACCGAGAAACTGTACAGATACCACTTCCCTTCGGCAAAGCTACGGAGCTTACCCTCCCCCACTATACCCGCAACCCCCCTCCCCGTCTCTCCAAACACACTCCTAACTCTAACACTGTTTCACACAAACTAAAACGTAGGGATTTTGACCGAATCTAAAAGCTTTTGAAAATCCACATAATGCACCTATTTACACCTCCTCCCCATACTAAACAATGAAATATAAATTTATACTAATTAGCTCAGATCTGAAGTAAATTGATGTATATAAATAAATGTTATTTTCAGCTGTTTGTGGTAAAAGGCTTCAATCGAGACTGATTAACTTGAAAAGATTTTTCGTCTGTTTATTTCTTTTGTTGTTTCTCAAGAAAGGAGGCAAAGCTTTCTCATTTTATTTACTTTGTGTGTGGGGGGGGGGATTACCATGCGCCAGCTGGTAGGGAGGAAAGAAAAAGTGTAAAAATGTAAATGATTCTGCAAGAGTCCCAAAAGCTGAAGCTCTCAGAAAAATTATTTACTAACAAAACACTCACTAGGCATTACTTTAATAGTAGAAATCAACTGATTACACTGACCTATAATAACTTTAACGATGGTATTCCAGGTTAAATATTTTGAATAACAGGAAATAGAGAAACTAATTTGAATAAGTTGTTTTTTTTTAATATTTTAAATGAAAGAACTACTTTTAAAAATCAACATCTGGTAACAGAAATAATGTGAAAAGTACTCATGCAAATTGAGGAAATGCCATTATTTATGTAAAATTATCATAAAATTTAACAGGCAGTATAATTTAGTTTTGTCACTGACACACATTCATGATAAACAATGTTTTATCTGTAAGCTTTTTAATTAAAAAATAGTCTAATCATCATAAAATCAGAAATATGTAGGTGGGTTCTGAATCCTTGTCTGTTAAATTTGATGAAATTCAAACCTATAAATACATAGATGAAAAGTGTGAAATGCCATAAGTGAACCACATTGGATGGTTTGGTTATGAGATTCAGTTTTGCCTGATTGGGGGCCTCCAGTATTAGTGGAATTAAGGTAGGGTTCACTGGACTGGTCACTGGTGTCAGAGGTTATCGACTCATTCATTTCCTGAGAGGGACATCGGCCTTTCAAGTCGTGTAGAAAGCTTTTTCCAACTGGGGACTTTGAGAAATCCTCTAACATTCATTCACAAAGAATTTAAGGCAAATGCATTTTACATACCTGGTTGGGGCGGGGTGAATTGGAGTGGGGTCGGTAAAAGAAAGGGGGAGAGAAGGGAAGAGGAAGGGTAGAGGGAGGAGAAGCAGGGAAGGGAACTGGGAGGGAGGGAAGAGAAGGAAGGAGATAGTGACAGAAAATATCAGTCCCCATTTCAGGGATATGGCACTGTCTTTTAAATAGACTCATCTTTTCCTGCTCCCCCCCTCAGTCTTTTGAGCCTAAGATCCTTTTATGAAACTAACCATCATCTTTTTAAGCTCATAGAGTTCTTCTTTCACCTAAAATGGTCCCATGAATCTCCTAGAACGCTTTCCAATTTGTCACCTTCCTGAAGTCTTCTGGTTTTAATTTTTTTCTCATTTCCTACTTGTTTTTAGTGCCAGAAAGACCTGTGCTTGACTCAAAACGCATGTTTTATACTTGTGGAAGCCAAATGTTTCAGTGGCTTGATTTATCATACTTCTTGCAAAATGTCTTTAAAATGAGTTCAAGTAGCTACAAAGAATCCTCAACGCACTGGGGGTAAAAAAAAAAAAAAATCAAGGAAATAACCTATCATACGCCCGTTGGTTATCACAATCTAAGATTTCTACATTTAAAAAACGTACATATTTTCTTTCTTTTTTTTTCTTTTTTTAAAGAATTCCGACAGTGCAATGCAAGGAGCCCAGAGAGGTGCCAGAGCCAACCGTCGTTGTTTTCAACTATATGCAATGAGTGACTTCTATTACAGCTGAAACAATGCTTCGGTTCTTCTTAAAACTAGGAGGAGGGGCTGCGGCACTGCGACGAGCGGCTCCACCCGTGCTCTGCGTCCCGGCCGATAAGGCCGGGGTCTGCAGCCCCGCGCTGCCCTCGTAGCCGCGGATCTTCACGCGCAGCTCGCGCCCCCAGGGTCGCCGAGACCCCCAGGTCAGCGGATCTGCCCCTTCCCTCCACCGCCCGCCCCTGCCACTTCCTCTCCCCGTTCTCTCTCCAGTCACCTTTCCCTTTAGTTACCACATCACCACCTCCTCTCGAGAAGTCAAGCCGTTCCAAAGAAGGCTGAGGATTTCTCACTAATTAGGGGACATTCACATTTGTCATTTCGTCCCGACAAGAGGAACACCAAACAAAAGAAACCTTCACCAGGATGGAGGTAACGCTTGACGCACCCTACTACCTTCCCTGCGTTTCCAGACATGTACCGTGTATAATCTGATTCCTTCATCTGGGAGATGTCAGTCTCCGCAAACCAAAAAGTGAAGTCAAGGGGGGGAGGGGTCATGAGAACCCGAGAGAATGACCACTCCACCCCCTACTCCCCCACCAGGCCATGCCTAAAATGGAGCTGTCTTCACACAGACCCCTGGCGCCGTCCTTTCGGGAAGCCACGAAAACGTCGCCGTGCGCCTTTGGAGGATCAGGAAAAGCTGTCGGCGGGGAAGGGGGTGGGGGGCGGCCGGGGGCGATTTTAGGGAACCCGCTGTCTGGCCGCGGCTTGAGGTTTCCCGCCCAAAGGCTGCGGACCCGCACGTCGGGCAAACTGTTGCCGATCCCTCCCACTGCGTTTCAGTAAACTACTTTACCCGCAAATAACTTTCTTGAAATTCTTGCAACACGGAGTCAGCTGAAAGGAGTACTGGACTGGGTGCGTTGGTCTTATAGCACAGGCACTTTAGAATATGGGGGCTATTTGTTTTCGTTTCCGAAGAGCAAAATTCCGTTCTCACTTAATTTCCTTATCTGAGAGCAAAATGCTCTGGCTTAACACAATTGTTCCAATTTGGTAATTTTTACACAGCTGTAAAAATCTCTTAAATATTTTCCTTAAATAGGTTAACATATTTCCCCAGGTATAATTAAATAAAATTATGGAAATACGGGAAACGATTAAAATAAATTTTAAGTGTGCCAGATAAAATTGCCTTTATATTTCAAAAAACAAGCATTTGCAAATGTTTCCTTCTTTTTTTTGGCCCCTTACGTTTCAGCCAAGTATTTAGAGCAACAAAATTAATTCAGAAAAGGGGCATTATTTTAACACCATCATTTTGTAGAAAGTTTATTATTTTTTTAACTGGAATAGCAAAAATCATATTTTATTAACATACTTCTTCATTTAAAAGGAAAAATAAAAATTTTATTACTCCTCCCAAATATTTTCTGAATTGTGCTCACAAATACTTTCCTAAATGATTTTAATTAAGACAGCAATAGGTTAGAGAAATCATTTAGTAATAAGCATTACATTACTTTGCCCAGAATAGCACAAAATGAAGGTTCTTCATGTTTTATTTGAAAAATGAGTCCAGATTTTTCACCTGTACTACTTGAACAGGTATGCCTCATAATTTACAGACCTTTTTGCAATAAATATTCTGAGTCTGCAGAAATGACACTAAATAATGTAAACAACAATTTTTCCCTCTCTCTCAAAGCAATGAATGAAAATTTACCCTTTAAAACTTAATCTCATCAAAACAACTGGAATAAGAGTGTGGACTGTCGCGCAGTGGTTGAGAGTCCGCCTGCCGATGCAAGGGACACGGGTTCGTGCCCCAGTCCGGGAAGATCCCACGTGCCGCGGAGCAGCTGGGCCCGTGAACCATGGCCGCTGAGCCTGCGCGTCCGGAGCCTGTGCTCCGCATCGGGAGAGGCCACAACAGTGAGAGGCCCGCGTACCGCAAAAAAAAAAAAAAAAGAGTGTGGACGGCTTCCTAGGTATTTCTTTTAATATTTTCACTTTAGGTTAATTTTGGGAAGAGGACAGGTAGGTGGAAAATAGGAAGGGAAAAAATAGTACAGGAGTAAAAGATGAGGCAAATGAGAAGAAATCTTCAGGCTTTAAAGATGCCTGTGCAGGAGGCAAATCTGTGGAGAAAAAGCACCCAGCTAGAAACCGGAGGCCAGAGTTCTGGTCCCATTTAATGACCTTGTGTGTGACCTTGGATCATTAAGCTTCTCTGGGCCTCAGTTTCCTCACCTGCAAAGTGAGGACACTGGAGCAGTTGATGTTCAAATCTTTGGCTTAAATGCAATCTCTGGCAATAACCTTTCTTTTGGTGAAAGTGCAACCTCTCCCTGGCCAACGCTTTTTAATCACAAGGAAACACAGACATGAAACTTTATTGCAGTCACTTAACACACTGGTGTTAACATTACTTCCCAGCAGAAGAGAAAAGGGCCTCTGGACTGCCTCCAATTTGCCCCCAGAGGGAAACCACAATCAATAGTAAGGGGAAAAGAGTTGGTAAATTAAAATATTGTAGCAACTTTTCGGAATCTTCTTTTTCATGGTACTCTTTAGAGCATCATCTCTATGTCAAAGGATTCACTCCAGAAAAAAGTAAAGTGCTTGTCAAAAGGCAATGCCTATCAGTGGTTTCCTCATTAAACCTTTTGATTCCTACTGCTTTCCTCTTGCTACCTACAATCCTGTATTTGATAAGCTTAATAATAGAATAACAGCATTTCACTTGTACTTATAAATGCTCATAAACTCTGTCATCTCATAGCTCTTAAGAGTTTTGAAAGCAGTATTAGTCAAGAGTAGAGCCAAGGCATTAACTGCATGAGAGCAGAAGCCAGAGTAATACATTAAAATACTAATACAAATAAAACTGTTACTGAAAATAGTATTGTCAGTTTTCAGTTAGTTTCATTAATACAAGAGAATATTTCTCCATTAAAAGCCTAGGTTTACAGTACACCTAAATAAATGAAAGGACATACATATATATAGATATTTTAAGCGTAGGTTTAAGATGTTAAAAGTTCACATGACTCATTTTTGTAGTATAATGAGGAACAAATTTGATACATGCTCATGAAAAGCAAAATAAATGGAGCTTTCCTAGATTAGGAAAATTCTCTAATTCCCTGAAAAACATGGCTAATATATTGTGCTATTTATGTTATGGTAAATTTTTTGAAAACAGGAGCAAGTCTCTAGCTTTAAATTAATTCAACATATACTTGTGAGTGCCTATTTTACTACGGGCTTTACAAAAATGAACAAGCCACAAATACTTTTCATTCAGCTCCATTAACATTTAAATATTATCTGTTTTGCCTGAGATACAGAAAAGGGAATCACAAAATCCAATATTGCTAAAATCAGGAGGAAAAGGAGTTAATTAGAAGATTTCATCCATGCAATTCTGGTGGGAGTATCAGTTTATAGATGAAGTGATCTGGAGTACAGTAGGTACAAGATGGGTACCATATCCATCTTGCCAAAGTGGAGAATGCCTGAGGGCTGTCATGTTTTCTCATATGCCTCCAATGATCTTTCTAAATAAATATTAGTTAAGTAAAAATTTAATTAAAAAAAAAGACTAACCTGGGGCTGATGAAACCTGGTTGAATGACCTCATTGTCTTCTGAAGAACCTAAAATCAGAGAGCTCAAGTCAGTACTACATTAATTGCTCATTTAATTGCCTCTTCTTCAGCTTAATAGCTCATTAGAAAGCAATAAAATGCTTAGGTTTTGACTCTGTGAAGTGACCTGTAAACTTTTTTTTACAATTTAAGACTCACCTAGCAAAATTAGATAACCAATTGGCATAAACTTGCCTTTCATTCCAATTAAAGGATGGTAGACCTTTAAGACCACTAAGATGTAGTCAAAGATCCAGATTTCAAGAACAATGCAGTTTTAAATTTTTTTAATATTTAATTTTACACTGTAATTCAAGAATCCCATTCTCTTTTTTAACCACAGTTAAAAATGAACTTAACCTATGATACTGTGTTCCTTGATGGACTAATTTGACTATTCAGATATCTTTTAGAAGATAAATCATGAGACTCTAATTGTGATACTACACCCCTGAAACTGGGTCTATTACATTCAATTACTTTTTGAGAAAAAAATTACTTTAAGAGGTAATACATTTAATCATTGAGTATATTTAATTAAAGCTATCTAATACGCATTAACTCAGATTTTAAGCAAAATCAGTTCTCCTTAAAAAAATATGAGCAAGTACTAATGTTTCTAATATATCCACTGGCAGATGTCACAACACAATAAAACTTGCAATAAAGAGGTCACCCAGTAATGAAGTATAGCGGTTGGAAGAAAAATTCCTGATGACCACTGAATTATCATTTTTATCCTTGGGTCCGAGTTATTAAATCTTGGAAAACAGATTGGTTTGAACATGCATACACTCACCTGCCACCACCCAGGGCTGTCTTTCCTTCCTTAACTAAGTTTTTACACACTGTATCTACTATATCAACTCACAAAAAAATAAAATCATTATGTGTAAATTCTCTAAGTTGTGATCTAATTTTCTTCTCAAAACGAAATGGAGGCTTTTCCAAATGCAGAGTTCTACTGAATGTTGACCCAAGATTCTTCTTACAAAGGATGACAATCTCACTGAGTAAGATTTGAAAATAATAGAGGAAGAATGTGAACAAAAGGCACGTGAACCTCTGTGCATTAAGTCCTTTAGTTATCCTGTGTTTACAACCAAAAGACAGACGATAATGACAGCCCCTCATTTGTAGAGACGTGGATAGACCTAGAGACTATCATACAGAGTGAAGTAAGTCAGAAAGAGAAAAACAAATATATTAACGCATACATGTGGAATCTAGAAAAATGGTACAGATGAACAGGTTTACAAGGCAGAAATAGAGGCACAGACATAGAGGATAAACATATGGACACCAAGGGGGGATAGCCAGGGTGGGGGTGGGGGTGGGGGTGATGAACTGGGCGATTGGGATTGACATGTATACACTAATATGTATAAAATAGATAACTAACAAGAACCTCCTGTATAAAAATAAAAATTAAAAAAAAAGATGACAGTCCCTAATGTTATCAAAATTCATTATTAAAACTTACTAGTTTTCCTTTACATTGAGCGTATATTAAATTTTATTTTGCACATTTGGTTTAGTGAGGGGGTATTTAAATACTATAAACAAATTTCAGCAAAATCTAGCTCATGTTTTTCTAATAGCCCACAGCCCAGACTTGATCTTCTCTGCTTATATATTTGCAAAAAAGTTCAAAATGACATATTCTAAAGATGTGAAAGAAACACAGAAAGTGTTTGCAAACATTTTTTTCAAATAAGTCAAATGATAAATTATTATGTGAAATCTAATAAAGTGAAAGTCAAATGGTGTAAAAATTAGCTAAATAACACTATTTAATTTTAAGAGCTCAAACTATGAGCTTTCCGGGTTTTAAGAAAGCCGGACAATTTGAATGATAAAGATGTTCAGATTTTTCATTATCCAAACTTACACATGATGGTTTTGGTTATTGATAGTTTTAATATTATCAACCTTTTCAAAGGAAAAGTAAGGTGGAATTATTTCACAGATATCAATATATTTCACTGATATTAAATAATGATTTAAAAATTTTCACAAAAGAGTTGGAAGAGAAAATAGAATTAAGTTTAAATATAGATATTAATATCCATCCATATGAACAACTATGATAGGGATTTGATAGGTTAATGTTATATAAAATGTTCACAATATTAAATGTTCATATTCTGACTATAGGTGACTTTTGAAAAGAAATAACAATAAAGAATGAAAATAATTCTTTAAATGTACAAAATACTCCCAAAACAGCTATTTATAATTTTATACACAGGTATCTCTATTTAATATTATAATGCACTTCTTTGCCCCTTCACTAGGATAATCCCTAATCATCATTTAAATCTCCACTTAGATCTCTTTTTCTTATTGTTCCATACTGAGTACAATGCCTCTACCATTTAGCACCGTACTGTAATTGACTGTAATAGCCCATGATGTTCTCTCTCCTAACTTGACTCTACCTTCTATGAGTGGGAGGAATAGAGTACATTTAGCTCATCACTGTAATCCTAGCTTTCTTTAGTGTTCAATACATATTTTTTAATGAATCAAAGACTTAATGAATTTCTGAACCTGGGCTGACTATCTCTAGGATGCCTTTTATGAATTAAATAGACTATAAACAAATTTTTTCTTAAAAATCTTTTCACCAAGAGAATGTGATAGGGAATTAATCAGTTGACTATTGCAAACATAAAATATGTACAAATAAAGTGACTTCAATGATTTTATTTTAAATATACTATAGACTTAATATTATAAAATTGCCTAACTTAACACCATTCATTACAAACACTCCAAGATTTCGTATTTCTTCCTAGTAAAATATGTAACAATATTCTTCTCAAGTACATTGCATATTGTTGTTAATCCACTATTGTAACTATTCAATGTAAAGGAAAATGCTTACTACTATGCATTATACACTATAATTTATTTAAAAATTGCCAAGATGCTAAGCCCAGAGAACTGAGTAGTAATAAAATAAAATACTGCTATATAACATATTACTGAGAACTTTATTTAAATTCAATTGACATCATATTAGCCTTTACTTCTAATATTAATAAAAAGCAATAGTTACTTTAGGTTGGCAAAAAATGATTTAGCAATCAAGAATATTCACCATAATAAAGTAAAAGTATTTCATTATTTATTCTCATCACTACAACTTCTCAACATTTAAAAAAAAGGTTAAATTTTTGTTTCTGACTATATTTTCTAAAATAATGTAAGGGTAAAAGCACATTATAGTTTATTAAATATTCACTTCATGGTTTATAACAAAAATTATAGCCTATTTACAATGTGTCTCAGCCATCACTGAACTAAATACATTCTTTGGAAAGCAAAGTAGGCAATAATGTGACTTTCCTTTCTTCAAAGAATAGTTGGGGGGAAAGTTTTTAAATGACTACTTAAAATCATACAGCAAACATACTATAAACACCAGAGTAAAACCTAAAGCACAGTATTTATTTACATTTACTATAACTTAAATATAACATATACACATATGAAATAAAACATTAGATGTGGAGGTTCAACATTGAAGTGAATGTGTGTGCTTTATGAAAATATTTTCTTACATTGTCCTCTAAAGGAATGTTTAATATGTAGTAAAATGTTTCACTGTAATTATTTTTTTGCCGATTAGTCAATAAACTAAATTCAAATGCTATCTAAGCAAAATCAGGGTAAATTATTGTGTAATTTAACTCAACATCCTACTGTAACTTTGGATAAAACTGAAAATGCTGTACCTTCAATTATATACAGATACAGAAAATTTAAAGAAAATACTTAAAACTAAAGTTAAGACAAATATTTACATGTGACTTTATGTAACTGAAAATTCATAGGTATAGACAGGAGTGCTAAAACAAGAAACCTCACATTTACTGAACTAGTTTGAACATTATCTTTAGAGAATGGAAAAAAATTTATACTACTTTATGAAAAACATTTCAAAATTATATTTTTTATATTTATGAATCAAGTTATTATTTGTAACATATTAAAATACAGTTAACCTTAAATTAAAGGCTAGTATGTCATACTGCTATTGAATCACAGAGATGAATTTAACTTTAACCATTTTACAAATTGAAATTTTACTGATTTCACCTAAGATATGGGCAGCTCTAGCATTCTCTTCAACTGCTGTAGCAAAACATTATTCTAGAAAATAAAAAATTTCAAAGTAATAATTTAAGTCAACTAGCATATTGTCAAAATTGTTTAAAGGTGCCAACTATGACACAAATATTAATTGGTAAACACAATTCTTTAGCTTAAATGTGAATGTTGTAAAACAACTGAGCCATGGCACAGTTGGTTTTGCTAATGCAAACAGTTTGTATTTTCTACCATATCAAACAACAGTTTCATATAATAAAGCTCATAACTGAGTCATTGTTGAGGTCATATTGAATAGAAGAAAAAAATAGTGGTTTTAGATTAAAAAGAGTCAAAATAATGGCAAAAGTCGTGTCGTAAAGAAGCTAATCACATATATTTTGAAGGCCCACCATAACTTTAAGATAAAAACTTTAAGGTAGCTTCTTGATATGATAAACAAAAATGATTCTAAGTAAACCTGAATAGTTCTAAATAAGTACAATGTTAATAAGAAAATTATATTTGATAGACATTTTAAGTTTTGATATACAACATTAATGGTTAAAAATTTATATCACAAGAGATTAACAACTAAATGAGAACTTTTCATGCATTTGAAATAGCTTCAATAAACATTTTAGAAAGATCAAGAGATGTTTTAGAGGCTGCTCACTTTTACATCACTGCCAGTGATCTAATGGTGTAATAATGTAATATTTTTTAAAAAACAGGATATCAACTAGCAAAGGAGATTACACCAAGAACCTAACGCAAAAAAGACAAAACATAATTTACACATATTTTCTAAAATTTTAAATCTACAAAACAGTAAAGCCTGTTTTTAACCTATACAGTATAGAATATTTTAGTTGAAATGTTTTTGTAGTGTCTGAAAGAAATGTTACATAAAAGAACTGTTTGCAAAATATAAAAGTAGCATTTTGGCTCTTGCATTCCCAAATAAGAAATACTGATTTGAAAATATCTAAAAAATTTAAAATATGTTTTTCCACCAATAGAACTGGTCATTCAATACTAAGTCCTTTTTCCTATATAATTAACCTTTTGTTCAGCCATGAAAAAACTAGGAACTGATTGCTTGAAAATGAGCTGCATGCCCTTTGTCCTGGTTTGTCACCTTTGACCCTTAATTTGATGATCCTGCATGTCAACCCATTCTATTTTTAGGAAAATCATGTCATAGTTTTATGCCTAAAATAGTACTTTTTACTGAAATATTAAATATGTTACAACATTCCTTTTCAGGTAATTTGTACAATGGTTTCATACCAGTGTTCATTTCACACAATGTAGAACACAATAACATTGTTAGGAGTGACAGCCTGGTGTTTATTCTGGTTCAAACAACAGAAAATTTCCCCAAAGTGCTAAGTCAAGATTATTATAATTTCAAAATTTATATTTTTCTCGTTATTTAAAAAGTGCTTGTATTATTGTTTCTCAGTATAACTTGTTTCATGAGTGATGTAATTTTATTACTTTTGATAACCACATGTTTTGATGTTGGTTTTGATAGTGCCACTTAGACAGTGATATAAACCTGAATCAAAAATTGCAAATATCAAGTTCATACTCAAGCTTACAGTGGTGTCCCCTAAAATTCTACAGTTTTTGAGAGAACTCATTGGTCACTTAACTTGGTTTTAAAATCTTGTCTTCATCTGCAAGGGGCAGCTTTCCAAGAAAGAGAAAACCTCTAGCATTGATCCCATTGATTTTACTGACACTACTTAAAATCAATGTTATATTAATATAATTCAGAGAGAAAATTTCTCTATCACAATTTTTGGTTGATTTCAATACATCTGGGTAAAAAGAAGATATAAAAAAGTACATATGAAATATATGTATATATTTCCTACAATGATGATGCTACTTGAACATCTACACAATTTCTGTGTACAGTTTTCAGTCAGATTTAGCAGTGGCCAACATGGCTGTCTTGGTTCAGCACTATGGTCAGCGACTTCATAGAGAGTCATTGTGTCAGAGAAATCCAACACAGTGTACATGTACATACTGGGCAAGTTTCTCAAACCGATGTGATTCTATACTTCATATATTCCTAGATATGTTCATATAAATCAGTCTTAAGTTTTGTAATGTAAAGAATTTTCATTGTTATGCTTGGCAAACTAGAAATTCTTTACCATGTGGTTCATCAAAAACCATACTTATTTATAATGCAAACACAGTCCTTTTAAAAAGCAAGAGAATCAAGTACAGGCTCTAAAGCATTTAAACATAAAAACTTACGGGTATTTATGGGCTACAGAATTTTAAAAGACAGTAATATTCTACTAAAAATTACCAAATAAGAGAACTCTTTAGCTGACCAAAATTTTGTATAGTCCCTTTCATAATCAATAGCTTTAATTACTTCTGAACTGATATATCTCTGAATCTCCATTCTCCTTTTTTTTCAATCAATTCCACTATGCATTAACATAAATGTTAACAGATCATTTCCTGACCTGAGCTTTCTAATACAATCCCTAAATTTGGTAGTTTTGAATAGCACTTCAATTATTTTAAAGAAACATCAGTTCTATATCTGAAGACTGTTATGAAGACTGTTACCTAAAAACATGCATATATGTTTTATTTAACAACTTATTTTTCTCTTAATTATGATTTGTAAATTATGATAGCAGTGTGTTACAAATACAAAAAAAATTATTGTACATAATCAGATACCAAACATTATCAAACTATTAGACAGGTAACATCTATTTAATCTTCTCTTTGTTCAGAGTAAACAGGAAAAAAACCCTTAAATCCACTATATTTATTAAAATTCTAGTGTTTTCTTTTTAAATTTACATGTACAACACACTTTAAAATAAGTCATTTTGAAGATTAACTTTTGAGTACCACCATATTAAAACTTAATCTGCTTCACTTACAAAGAGGTATAGTTAACTGCATTTTCCCCCATAATACAGTCAATTTTTAATTTAAATCGTGATTAATTTCACAACAAATTTTTCATTGTTTCTGAAAGAAATCTGGCACAGACATGTAATACGACACTACAATTTGACAAGGATTAATGAGCCTTGATCGTTGAATCATTTGCTTCCAGATCTATTGAGGAGCACCTATAAACAGTTCTAATAACCAATATGCACTACAAATTGATTCATATCCTTAAATTCTTTTTGACATTTTATTATCAAGCAACGATTAGCTGATCCTATTTGTAAAATGGAAGAGTCAAATAAAGCATTTTATTCATTTGTAGTACCTTCCCCTCCCCAGCAAGTACTAGAAAGAGGCCTATGTCAGTTTAATTCCTAAAGCTATTTAGGAAATTTGGGCACCTGGATTGTCCTATTTCATACATTCAGAGATATAGAATATGGGAAGCAAGAATTGTCCCCTAAATGAACACGGGTCTGTTAATTATTAGTCTAAATGCAGTACTATTACAGATTGTGTTGTTAATTTATAATGACTCCTCTATTACATCTGTGCAAACTCATAACAGAAAAAAAATCCATGGCATAAATTTCATAACAATTAAATTTATATTTTGTAAACCACATAAACTGCCATTAATTCCCAATAATTCAATTTAAAATTTTGTAGTTTTCCCGCAGTCCTCATAAAAATTGTTTCGCAACTTACTGTTGGACTTAAAATTTTGCTTTACCAACAGATGCATTTTAAATAAGCGTTACTGCATTATCACCTAACTAAATATGGTAATTGCACAAAAAATGAAACATGAGGATTTTTTTGATCCGAGTAAATATAATTTTAAGTCATACTTTTCTAAGGATGCTGTTAAATGTTTTAAAATTCATTCTAATACCAGTTGTCATGTGTAATTTTAACTTCCACAATATTTTGACCAAGAAATTCAAAACTACAATAAAACACGAGCATATTTTCCCCGCATTTAACAACTGTAAGTGTATAGTTGTTACACGGTGAAGAATTTAGTTCTATGAGCAGTAATAATACCTGATAACCTTAATATCCTGTGGATGAAAACAAATCCACAGAGGGAACAGAAAGGAACTCAAGGAAACACAGGAACCTAAGATTTCAGTCTGTTACATGAAACAATTCAAAATGGCGGACTATTACTTACATTTAAGAAATTTCCGCAATGAAGACACTAAATACATACTGTAAGATGTTACTCGAAAACACTCAGTATTTATCAACGTGCAGTTTAAAAAAAAAAAAAAAGTTTTTGGAGTACAAATCCTCGTAAGGCGCCCGCATCCAGTGTTCCAGTCAATAGTTACTGCTCCTGCGAATGTATTGATTCTTCTTTGGTTGTTTTCTTTTCAAAAGCAACCTAAGTCCAAGTGCGTTTTTCTCTCTCTGTTCTCCTCAAATCCTTAATTCTAATTCATGAATTTACATTACCAATCCCGACGCAAAAAGGATCCCCGACGCCTGCGGCTACAAAGCAGCTCCGCTGCGGAGTGCGCGAAGGGCAGGAGCGGACGCCCCCTGGCGGCGCAGACCCTCGGACCCGAAGCGCCCACCCCGGCCACGCGGACCGGCTGCCGGGACCCCAGCTCGCGCTGCACCATTGCCCCCGAGTCGCCCGCGCCCCCTCCCCACGCGGCCCGCCAGTTCCTGCTGCTGGGCGGCGACGGCCGCGGCGAGACCCGTCGGCCGTGCTAGCTACGCCGCGCCTGCACACAGCGCCTACCCAGCGGCGCGGAGCGAGGAGAGAAAGGTGTGAACCCGGAAGTACATCGTCCGCCCGCATCTCGGTGGGAACACTGGGGCAATAAATCAGGGCCGGCGAAGGCAGGACACCGCTCTGGCTCCCAAACGGCAACTTGCTGCGAGACCTGTCACTTCCCCACCTGGCCCCGTCCTTCCCCCCTCCCTGGCGCTCACGCCTCCTCCTTTCTTCCTGCTCCGCCGCACAGAGCTCCACTCGACGTTGCTCACGTGCCAGACCCGGGGCCGCGAGCGGCGTCCGCACCCGCGCGCACACCCGGCCACACTCGCACTCGCCGGGCCGCGGGGCGCGCTGCTTACCTCCGGGGCCTCATGGTCGCGTCGCTCGCCTGGGTAGGGCGGGGGAGAGGGTGTGAGTACGTGTGTGGCGTTTAGTCCGGGGGGACGGGGCGGAGGAAGGGGCCTGGAGTCTGTCACTTCCTGAGGGAGCGCGGCGGCCGGAGACCCGGGATGCGCGCGGCGGGGCCGGGAGGGTCAGCACATTGTGAGCCGGCGAGGGGACGCGGCGCGGAGGGGCCGGAGAGCGAGGGCGGTGCTCGGCTGCCGGAGTGGAAGCCGCTGTTGCCGCCGCTCCGCCGCCACAGCCGGGCGGGGAGGAGGGGGCTGGACCGGGGTGGGGGGGAGCCGCGGAGCGCGGCGGCGGCGGCGACACCAGGCTGTTCGACTCGAACCCTGCGTCAGGCGGCGGCACGCGCACACCTGCCCGTCGCCGCTCCCGGCCTCACCATTGGCTGCCCGCTCCGAGCGCGCGAGATTGAACTTTCCATTCATTCTTGGGCCGGGCGGGCGCGGGCGGCGGCGGCGGAGGAGCTTTCCCCGCGGGCTCGCGGGGACGCGCGCCGCCCGCCCCGACCCGAAGGCGCGTCCCCGCGCGGGCTGTGAGCGCGCACGGTCGCCGCCGCCGCCGCCGCCGCCTCTTCTCTTGGCGGCTGCGAGCTTAAGGGCCTGTCACTCGGTCCCGCCGCGCGCTGCACTGGTTCTTGGAGGAGCCTCAGATGGCGATCCCTGGGCCGCGCCTGGAGAGAGGCAGAAGCGAAACTGTAAGAAGTTACCAAATCGTATCCTCAGCCCCGCTGCCTGCTCCTTAACCAACAAACGCTGTGGAGGTACTAGGAGATAGTGAACTCCTAATTGTGCAGTTCAAAGCAATAATGAGTAACGTATCTCAGAATCCAGTGAGCATCGTAGATAATGTCAGAAGTTTGAGGAACCTACTATCAGGTCAGTTCTACATTGTATTTCCTAAACAGTAAAATACTCAACCTCATATTGAATACAGACATTATATCACAAAATGCCAAAAGATCTGTGGCCAAACATACTGTACTATGTGTTTACCTAACTGTGGTATTTTGGTATATCTTCCCAAAATATCACTGCCTTCTCCCCTATTATTTTCTACCGCGACTTCATAGTTCTTTCTTGTCAAAGTTTCTCTTTATTTTCTCAGAAGCAAATGCGTGGTCCTGATCAGTCATTGTCTGACCAGCTGCAAAACTGAACACAGCCTTGTGATCTGTGAATGGGTCTGATCAAATATAGACTATTTGGTGGAACTGATTCAAAGGATTAAATATTACAGCAATCTAAAAACCAGATGTGTGCATATAATTTCTGTAAATTAAAAGTGGAAAAGTTTGAACATGACTAATAAAGGCCAGTTAGCTGGATAACCTGTGACTAAAAGGCAAGCCTCCAAACCATTCCTGTGTAATGATGATCATTTTGTTCCCTTCCAATTCCTGGATTAGGATTAGGAAACCAGTTCATCTGTCAGGGATAACCACAGTCTAGAAAAAACACTTCTGGCCTGGGGATAAGTGCAGACAAAGTGATCAAAAGCAAAATACCATTTGACTCCCCAAGAATTTTCCAGGTCGGCCACCTTTGATACATTTACTGAAAGGCTGCCCAATTTTCCACTGAATGTGTGTAGAACAGAACGTGACTGACTTTAAAGTTGCCTTTACACTGGCAAGTTCATAAAGTAAATACTTCACATTACTCATTGAGTAGTACTGAGGATTCTTTTGGATACAATTCTTAGTTTTAACCATTGTATCAATCTATTGCAATAGATTTGATACAATACTACATACTTTATGATTTCAAAAATAATTTAGTGGAAAAGGATGGAGACATTGATCACTAGAAATAAAAACAGCAATTAATTATATATCACCATCTGAAATATGATATGATTGACTTAAAAGCATTATAGTAATTTTTTATTTATGAGTAGAGCTTACAAATGATACACTTACAGAGTGAACTGGGTTGTTCTTGTTGTCTTTTTTTTTTTTTCCAATACTCTGTCTTTTAGGTGCTTTGTAAGACTTTAAGTATATTTATGTAGTACCTGTTTAAAGTCCTGAGAAGAATTGTAATCAGAAAACAAAATTTAAAACATTAAAACATAACCTAAACTTAGTATTCCAAATAATCACGAGGTCATATTTCTTTTTGATTTCAAAAAGAAACTAATTATCACCATGGCATCATGGTACTGTTACAAAAATGAAAAATGGGACATTGTAATATTTAATGTTTTATTTCATATCAGGTTCCAGGAAGGGGAGATAATGAACTTTGATAGACTAAGCACTTACTAAAGAATATCTTAGCATGATTAGAAGTGGATGAAAAGCCGCAAGAGAACATTAAAGGCAAATGAATTTATCATTTGGGTGTGGCTCTTGACAATTACTTACTAAAAATGTATCTTTCTACCTGGGGCTGTGGCGGTAATTTGCTTTACTTTAAAAATTATATCTGATAATTACTCCCTGAGAGCACAGGCTTTATCTTACTCTTCTTAATATCCTCAATGCCTACAACAGTGCCTGACACATAGTGGATGTAAAAGAAATGTCATTTTTTAATTAGTGTATGAGAATGCACCCTGAACACATTTTCAAGCAACTAATTAACAAGACATTTAGAAAATATAGAATGTGGTGTATTATATCTCACCCTCCCCTTTTTTTGATGACTATAGTATATGAAAGTAAGTCCCAGAGATCATGTCATTTTACTTATGAATTACAAGTATTGAGTGTTATGATATTGAAAAACTAGGCTCTTTATATCTTTATTTTCCTGCTGTAAAACAATTTTTAAACTAGAGTTTAAGAAAAAGGAAAGATTAGATTTTTTAAAAAATGAATAAAGAAAGGTTAGTATTCTATTTGTTTGCTGGAGCCCACCCAAATAACTTCATCTTAACTTGATCATCTGCAAAGACCCTATTTCCAAATTAAGTCACATTCACAGGTACTGGGGGTTAGCACTTCAACATTTTTTGGAAGGGGCACAATTCAACCCATAAGTTATCATTGTTAGAACTAGATGATTTTGCTTCTTCACTGAAAAATGAATATCTTTCTGCAGGGAACTGACTAGATCCACATAGGGTTTTTTTCCCCCGTTTATTATGGTAAAAGAAATAACTCCATGGGGCTTCCCTGGTGGCGCAGTGGTTGAGAGTCCGCCTGCCGATGCAGGGGACACGGGTTCGTGCCCCGGTCTGGGAAGATCCCACATGCCGCGGAGCGGCTGGGCCCATGAGCCATGGCCGCTGAGCCTGCGCGTCCGGAGCCTGTCCTCCGCAACGGGAGAGGCCACAACAGTGAGAGGCCCGCGTAACGCATAAAAAAAAAAAAAAAAAAAAAAAAAAAAAGAAATAACTCCAGTCACAAATGCTTATTTTAGACTTCTATATGCCTATCACAAATATAATTTGTCATCTTTTCAAAATTAAAGTTTATAAAGCGAGCGCTATCACCCAAATTATAAGGTATCTATTGAACTGTCTCTCACATATAGAGGAGAAAAATGAAAATGGGCAGAAAGTTTAACATTCATAAAAGTTATGACAAACTTGCACTTGCCTATAGAACTGGCAAAAATCCCAGTTTGACAGCACTGTTGGCAAGATTGTGGGTAAACCACTACCTTCATACACTGCTGTGGGAGTGCAGGAGAGGCACGACATTTAGAGAGGGCATTTTGGTGATATCTATTAAAATTATAAATATACTCTGTGACCTAACAGTCCCTCTTCTGGAAAATTATCCTACAGATATATAAATGCACACATAACAAATAATGTGTGTACCTGGGTTGAACATTTTTATCATAGCAAAAGAATGGAAATAACCTGTATCCATTGACAGAGGCTGAGTAAATAAAAAGCAATGGTACATTGATACAATGGATGGAAAATCTCTCTGTGTACTTATATGGAAAGGACTCTAGGATACATAGTTAAATACAAAAAGCTGCATGCCAGACACTTTTGTGTGAGAAAGGGAGGAGATAATATGAGTATACTGCTTATATTTGTCATTATTTGCATATAGAAATGCTAGAAAGATACTTGGGAAATGAAATGTTTGCCTATGGGGGACAGATAGATCAGAATGGATGGAATAGGGGTGGGAGCAAGACTTAAATATATGCCTGTTATATAGTTTTGATATTTGAACCATGTAAGTGTATTACTTATTTGAAAAAATTTTAGTAAAAGCAATTAAGTATGATGAGGTATTAATGCTAATTCTATGAAACACACTCTTTAAAACCCTTCTGTTTTTTGAAAACTCAATTGTTTAAAAAAAAAAATCTCCAAAAAATGAGAGAGAGTGGATCAATGAAGCAAATATGACAAAACCTTAACTGTTGAATCTTGGTATAGGTATGTGGTAGTTCATCGTACTAGTCTCTCTAATTTTATGTATTTGAACATCTTCATATTTCCAGTATTCTCTCAAACATTAGAATTTATAAAACCTCGTGAATTACCTAAAAATTGGATAAATTTTTTAAAAGTTAGAGAAATCAGATGTCACTTAAAAATTGTTAATGCTTTAAATGCTTGGCTTTAGAGGAGTCTACCTAATTCAGGGCTTTAAGGCAGTTGGCTAGAAATAACCAGTAAAGCCTCCTTTGAATGGGTAGTCTGGTAATGTAAGCCAACCAGGAGAAAAGGAATGCTTGGCAGAAAGATTATTTATTACTGTTGGCCACAGCCTTGCCAATAGTATGTATCATAGTCATAGAAAGAATTATAGACGCCAACTTTTTAAAATCAAATTTCCTCGTCTAGATCCAACTTCTAAAAAAATCATTATTGTTCATTTAAAAATTTTCATTTTAATTGTATTTTAAATTATTAGAGCCATGGTGTAAAAATGTGTATGTTTTACCTCATCAGTGAACACACATTTCCTCCAATATATGTATATTTATTTATTTATTTATAGATTGTATGCATATACTTGTGTATTAAGACCATTACACTTTCCCTTCCTGCTCACCTTATCCCAGCATATGTAATTAAGTGTTTACATTATTGACTATGGTTAAGAATGTTTACATGATTAAGATTATGTAACATAATCTCATATAAGTGATGTGTTATTCTTACCCCATACTGCATTTTTATTTCCTTGAGTTAATAATTGACTTTGTTTGCATGGGTTTTTATGTACTTATTACTAATTAAACCCAAAACTCTATATTCAGACAAAAAAAATACATTATGTACACTGTAAAACATGTACAAAGTAGAAATTTAAGATAACGAGATAAAAATCAAATTGTAATTATGTATTTCCCATTTCTCATTGGATTGTCTTCTGTGCTCATTCCACTTGGAAACCACTGGATTGGAGCATCCAGGGTGGATGCCAGTGCACAGTCCTCATCCTGCCCTGCTATTGCTTAAGGGCACAATGAGAACAGAAAAGTACAGATTAATAGGAAATTTATCCCCATTTCCTTACTTCTGGAAAACTAAGATCCAAGATTTAATGATGGTGCATAAGTAGCATCATTTTCATATGTTACAATGTAATAATAATTTAGCCCCATGACCCACAAGGACAGGTGTGTTTGCTTGCTTTTATTCTTTGGAGTAGGTACACAATAAACAGTTGTAAAATAGATTCAATGGATGAATACTTGCCCTAGTTTCATCCAATTCTCCTAAGCCTTTGAGACAGGAAAGGATTTATTACCACTAGCCAAAAGAGGGTCAAAAATTCAGGGTCGTGCAATATTTAAAAAGGCAACTACATTTTTACCTCATACAGTAAAACATAAGAGTTTGAAAAGCTTTGGCTCATTGAAAATTGATCTTGAAGCAGAAGCCGGAGTAAACAAAAACCTCTAAAAGGATTAAGAATCTAAGTACAAAGATCAAATCAAGGATGTGGCACCCATAAATCTTTTCATTGGGATGAGGTGTTTCATGAAAAAGGGGCTAAAGTGTGGGTCTTTCAAACCATCTATCATTAGAGAAAGAGAGAGATGGGAGAACTAATTCAAATCAGAGTAAACTATGGATGTTGTTCATGGCACATTGAGCCAGTAACTGGCTTGTTACCATATAGAAAAGAAGCCTATATTTTGCTAGAGTTATGCTGCCAAAGGCATTACCAACCTTGTCTAAAATTGTGTGAAACTGTTTTAGACTTTCAACTACAATTTTTTTTAAGGATTAAATAAATGAGGTGTTCTTTTTTTCTAAACTTACGTCTTTACTTCTTAACTTATTAATTTAGAAGTCTCTACTAAAGAGGAAAAGGATACTGGAGATATAAAAGATGGATCCCTCTTGAAAGCAAAAAGAAAGCATAAGAAAAAACATAAAGAGAGGCATAAAATGGGAGAAGAGGTGGTACCATTACGAGTACTATCAAAGTAACTCAACGGTACAAATTATATTCTTGGCATTTGACACACTCCATCAACTACTCTTTTTTTTTTTTTTTTTGGTATGTGGGCCCCTCACTGTTGTGGACTCTCCCATTGCAGAGCAACAGGCTCCGGACGCGCAGGCTCAGCGGCCATGGCTCACGGGCCCAGGCGCTCCGCGGCATGTGGGATCTTCCCCGACCGGGGCACGAACCCGTGTCCCCTGCATCGGCAGGCAGACTCCCAACCACTGCGCCACCAGGGAAGCCCCTCCATCAACTACTCTTAAGCTCCTGAGAATCTGGGCAGGCATAGGGTTGAGAAACATGTACAGCCCCCAAGAAAGGGATATTCTTCAACAACCACTTCAAATGTAGCCAAAGAGGTAGTAGAAAAGGAAGAATCTTCTGGGAGTGTTGGGATTGGTAGGGAAGGGGAGCAGAGGCCATGGAGAGCAACAAACAAGCAAGTTCCTTTTAAGGAACAAAATCAGTACCTAATCAAGGAAGATTTCCCTACAACTGGGTTGGGGGCCTCACAACATCCACCCAGCAGGATTCCCAGATTGCTTTAGACCTGTGACTACTGTGTGTCTTTCATTCTTCTTCCTTTCAGAATAAGAGTGTTGACTGCAGAGCCAGTTCTGCCATTGTGTATTGGGTGTGTTCCAGAAATGAAAGGCTGATATCTTATTTCTTCAGTTCATATATTCTGAAATAAAGGGGATTCCCACATGGACCCAATTGGGAACCATTGTGAATCACTCAAAGATCTAGTATTTTGAGCTCCATGCCATAACTGAATGGCACTTTTGGATTGTCTCCCTTGGGAAAGAGGTTACTGATTCTGTGTCTGTGAAGGAGAGACATAAGACTTTGTGGTGGTAAGAAGGGTGGCCTGTAGAAGATACTTCTGTTGCTCCCCCACATCCATAGCTTCTCTTCTGGTCACTTTCAGGGGGGCAGAGCCATGTGACTAGTTCTAGCCAGTGGGTTAGAGATGGAAATGACACATCTCTATGTGGTTTTCTTTTTTTTTTTTAACTAGAAGTGCCCCTCAGGGTTGTAGGTACTAATAGCCATGAAGATGTCTCTACTGACTTTTAGGTCAAGTTTTAGATTCTAGATTCTCCTCCAACAAAAATTCACAGAGGGGTCAAGGATTGTCCATAAGAATAGATCTATTGAGAAAATAAACACATTGGATTTATTTCGTTGTGACATATTTTGAAATGTCAAAGAAGGAAAAGGAAGGGTGCATCAAAACTTTGCAGATTTGGGACTTCACTGGTGGCGCAGCGGTTAAGAATCTGCCTGCCAATGCGGGGGACATGGGTTCGAGCCCTGGACCAGGAAGATCCCACGTGCTGCGGAGCAACTAAGCCCGTGCGCCACAACTACTGAAGTCCGCGTGCCTAGAGCCCGTGCTCCACAACAAGAGAAGCCACCACAATGAGAAGCCCGTGCACTGCAACAAAGAGTAGCCCCCGCTCGCGGTAACTAGAGAAAACCCGCATGCAGCAATGAAGACCCAACACAGCCAAAAAAATTTTTTTTATTAAATTAATTAATTTTTTAAAAACTTTGCAGATTTGCATACAGTTTGTCTTGTTATTTAGCTTTAGCGTAGATTATATTAAACACTTGACTTTGTAAATCACTATAGAGTTGATGCACAAAGGGTTCCCAGTTGATCCGCCCGGGTCATTCCATCCAGTAGTCTTCCCATAGTAGCTGAAATTGCTGTGCTTTCAGCCCTACAGATCAAGCTAGAAAGATGGTGCTAAAGTACAAATTGTATTTGCTATTTAAGATAAGCATGAACAAGTTAGCTCAAATTATGGGACAGAATTAAAATATTGTGATGGCCATCTTGATTTCCATTTGTTAGAAACACAGTATAATGGAGGTTAACCTGGGGCAGGTGGTAAACTAATGTTAAGCAGTCAGTAAAGCTATTCAGAAGTAAATCTAGCTGAAAACCAGAATGTATTTATTGTGATCTGATTGAGTAGGGAGAAATTATATTGTAATTCACCACATTTCCTTTTTTCTATAGTGGAAAATAATCTCTAAAATTGAAAAGAAGGGGTGCAGTTGAAGTGCAGGCCCTGTTCTAAGTATTTATGTACATTATTTTATTTATATCTCATAATAAACCTATGAAATAGACATATCTGTTTCCCTTTGCAGAGGAAGATTCTAAGGCTACTCACTTCATGTTTTCAAAGGGTGTTCCACAGATCACCTACACCAAAATCACCTAGCGCTTAACAGAAGTTTAAATTCCTGGACCTCAAATCAATTCCCCTGAATCATAATTTCTGGGACACTTTCAAGAGAACGAACGAACTAAATTATACAGAAGGCATAAAAAATATGAACGCTTTTTTGGTGAGTGGGTATTAAAGTCATGAGTTAATCTATCTCTGTTCATGACGAAGTTCCTTAGTGACCAGTATCTGTATCTATAATTTCATTTCTGTGTTATAAATGGTCAGTTACTAATTTTTTAATCTGCAAATAAAGTGCCTAATAAAGAGGTAAGAGATCAGCATTCTAGATTTCAGTGTCTGCCTAGTCTCTTCCTCAATTGACTGTCAGGAATAGCATCAAAAGCAACTGTTAGTGCCATTCTTATCACTGATAGTATTCAAAAATATATCCTTCTTTTCTTTATATTTTGCTTTCCTTATTTCAGTCTCTCTTTAATACTTTCTTATTGTACAGGAATTTTTCTTCTTCCTTTACTGTGCCTTGGGTTTGTCACTAGTTTCTGCTGACTTGATGAGGCATTAAATAATACTCCATTCTCCTTTCCCAGTTCTGAACCAACTAAGATATATACAGAGAAGCAAGACAGATGGAGATTACAACAAAAAAGCTAGATTGAAAACTAGCCAATCAAGCTTCCTAATACTTCTCACCGTCTAGACCTTGGAATGATCCACTTACCTGGAATCACTGCTTCAAAAGTCAAGCCCAGAGAGTGGGAACAGAGACAAGTAGTAGCCTCCAGCCATGTTTCTAGAAGACAGTTTTAAGTTGGGTATGGTTATTAGTACATTTGTATTGAGACATATTTAGAATATATATTGTCACCATGTAGCAGAGAGTTCTGCTTTTTTTTTTTTTTTTGCTGCCATGTAACAGAGGTTTCTGGTTGGAAGAGTGTGACACAGTCTGTGGCAATGGTGACCTTAGGGGTGGCAATAGCAACCATGAAACAGGGTCAATCAGCTTCAAGTAAAGCCTTCTAAAATGGTATACAGAGAGGAATAAGACTGTCCTGCACTCACAGAATTTATAATTTAGTAAATAAAGGATATGGGAACAACTTATTTTAGTAACTGAAATCAGAAGAGTGACAATAGCCAACATTTATCACGTGCTTACTGTATTCCAGGTGATCATAACACTCAGTTGATCCTTACCAGAGAATCAACTTTTGTAGGTACTAAAACAATTCTTTCTTTATAAACGGATAAACTGAGACTTGGGGGGGGGGAGGTGGGTATTAAATAGTTTGCTCATGGACACAGGAATAGTAGGTCCTTAAGCTAAGATTTAAACTCAGGAAAAATAATGCAAAGTATTATGAATACAAAAACCAGTAGATCAGATCGGAAGAGAGACTTAACTGGGAAGATGCGTGTGTGGTTACTTTTCTCAACAGACCAGCCCCTTGCCTAGAACAGTGTAGCTCCTGTTGAAATTTTTGTGTGTGAATAACCATGATGAGCTTACCATGAGTTTGGGGGAAGGAAGTGGCAGGAGTCATATTTTGTGATTTGTGATTTGAGTCCGTGTTTTCCTCTCTTAGGCTCTTGGTTTGAAGAGAGAGACAGGAAGGAGAAGGGTTTAGCAGGCAAGCTTCAGAACAGACGGAAGCTAAATCTGACAGTGAGAAGTGCCAAGAAATCAGGTCCCAGAGATTATGGTGGATTCAGACAGATAGGTAGGGCAATTAGAATATGCAAGTAATTAGCCAGAGCTAATTAGTTAACAAGGGACTTCCAGCCTAAGCATTGACAACACAAAGTTGCAAAGCAGTTGAAACAGCTAAAGTAAGGCTTTAGATGTTGAAACTGTTCCCAAAGTAAAACATACCAACTGAAGCAGCGAACACAGTTGTGAACAGGTCCAAAATACCAGAAGTGGGATATTTCTATTTTTCTTAAAGGTAGCAGAGAAAACTAAAGATCAAGGAGTCATAGATATAAGTTAAGATTTACTCTGAAAGGAATGTGACTTGTATCTAAAAAGATGTGTTTCTTTAATATCACTTTCTGTATATTTTTTACTTTGTATAATGAGTAGCTAACTAATTTATAGTATTTGCTTAATAAAAGTTTATATATTTACATTAAACATTTACTTCTCCATTTTGCAGAGCTACCTTCTGGAGCTTAAAGGATTGTCATAGATTCCACCTAGGAGACTGTGCTTCTGAATCCTGGTAGGGCAGCCCGACACTATCTTATATGAGGAACCATAAGAAATGTCTGATGGATGGGAGATGGAAGGATGCAGAAGGTGACGTTGGTTATTAATCTATCCAGTGTGAACCTCAAAGCAGGTTACAGAATTTCCTTTTTTGCTTAGAGGCCCCAGATCCCTGGGAGAAAGCTTTGCATCTAACAGCTAGGTCCTTGTGAAAATGAAATTAGGACAAAGGGCAGATGAAATCCCCCCAACCTCTGTAGAGGATGGGGGTTGGAATTAATGTGTCAGACAGGGAAACAATTCACCACATAGCAAAAGAGAGTTTCTTCTGGATCATCAGGAAGAGGATATTCTTTTCAGTCTATTTTTTTTTTCTGTCATTCAGGTTCAGTGAATTTTATTTATCTGTCCTCAAGTTGACTGCTTCAATCCTGTCATCACTCTACAAGTGAGCCCATCTAGTGATTCGTTTATTTTGGTTATTGTGCTTTTCAGTTTTCTATTTTCCATTTGTTTTTTTTTTTCTTAACTTACATTTCTTTGTTGCAATTTTCTGTCTTTTCATTTGTTTCAAGGGAAATCATAATGGCTTGTTGAAGCATTTTTATGGTGGCTCTCTACAATCCATGTCAGATAATTCCAACATCTGACGCATCTTAGTGTTGTTTCATTTTGCTTTTCCCATTTAGTTGTGATTTTTCCTGGCTCTTAGTATTAGAGGCGATTTTTTGTTGTATCCTGGATATTGGGCTGTTGTGTTAGGAAATTCGAGGTCCTGTTTAAATCTTTTATTTTAGCAGGCAGTCACTCTGCTCAGGTTTAGCATGCAGGACCTGGTGTATTTGTAGCCTGTGGTTTCAATGACAATTTAATATTCAGAGCCTTTGCTGTACTATTTTGGTCTGCTTCTCTCCTCTGGTGCCACTAGGGTTTCCACTGATCCCTGCTGTCGCCACCTGTGGGGCTGAGAGACATTTCCCCAGTGCAAGCCACCTGGCTTCTAGGGGGGAAAAGGAAGTCTTCAGCCCATGGGGATGACAAGTTGTTCCCCTGGGCCACTTGTTTTCAGAGGAGCTTCCACTCTGTCCCCCTTGCCAGTGTCACTTGGCCTGTCTGGTGTTGTTGGCAGGACTCTTGTTTGATCCAGGGGAGGAATGAGTCTACCTGGGCCATCTCCTGCCACTAGGTTGGGATTTGGAAGACATGGAGTATGAGTTACCTCTTAGTGCTGGGTGGGGAGGATCATAAGATACCCAGCCACTGTGTCGTTTCTCCAGCCTTGGGTCCCTAGTCTATGATTGCCTCTTTTGTCACTTCCAGGGTTTATAGTTGTTCTTGGTTAGAAAAGTCTATACCATTTTGTCTGGATCAAAAGCCCACCGGAAAGGCTATTTTAAAAGTCGGTGTGGGGGCTTCCCTGGTGGCGCAGTGGTTGAGAGTCCACCTGCCGATGCAGGGGACGTGGGTTCGTGCCCCGGTCTGGGAGGATCCTGCATGCCGCGGAGCGGCTGGGCCCGTGAGCCGTGGCCGCTGGGCCTGCGCGTCTGGAGCCTGTGCTCCGCGGCGGGAGAGACCGCAACAGTGAGAGGCCTGGATAACGCAAATAAATAAATAAATAAATAAAAGCCGGTGTTGTCATTTAAATATTCTCTAGCCAGGGCTTCCCTGGTGGCGCAGTGGTTGAGAGTCCGCCTGCTGATGCAGAGGACACGGTTCGTGCCCCGGTCCGGGAGTATCCCACATGCCGCGGAGCTGCTGGGCCCGTGAGCCATGGCCGCTGAGCTGGCGCGTCCGGAGCCTGTGCTCCGCAACGGGAGAGGCCACAACAGTGAGAGGCCCACATACCGCAAAAAAAAATTTAAAAAAAAAAAAATTGTCTAGTCAATCCTTGAGGGACTTAGAACATTCATTGAACAAATATTATTGAGTACTTACTATGTGCCAGGAAGTGCCCTGAAGATATGGAAATGAACAAGATAGATTTGGTACCTTACCTCATAGAGGGGACTGTTCAGTAGAGTGAGGAATTATTTCATAGTAAAAGTTATAGTTGGAGGCCAAAAGGGTATCATTTATTTACTTTTTAAATAAATATTTTATTTTTTGGCTGTGTTGGGTCTTCGTTGCTGTGCACGGGCTTTCTCTAGTTGCGGCGAGCGGGGGCTACTCTTCGTTGTGGTGCACAGGCTTATTGCGGTGGCTTCTCTTGTTGCGGAGCACCGGCTCTAGGCTCATGGGCTTCAGTAGTTGTGGCATGCGGGCTTAGTTGCTCTGCGGCATGTGGGATTTTCCCAGACCCGGGCTCAAACCCGTGTCCCCTGCATTGGCAGGAGGATTTTTAACCACTGTGCCACCAGGGAAGTCCAAAAGGGTATCATTTAGAAAGAACATTTATCACCTCTCTGTCTTCCACTGTGGGGTCAATACAACAAAGACCACATTATGGCTGGAGATGCAAAGAAGTGTGCCAACTTCAGGATGATAGTGAAAATGGTAGCCCAGAAAGCATTGCCAAGGACCAGAATCCTGCAGTGTTTGCCAAAGAACATGAGCTACATGGACTAGTCAGAGGAATGGACTTGGGAATCCCAGTCCTGATAGTAGATAGAGGCTCAAGCCAATTCTCATCACCTCCCAGAACCACATTGGGCAGAGATGTAGAGGATGGTATGGTTATTCCAAGGGTTGTTTGGACAATAATAGGAAACATGAACAGGAGGGCTGTGTTTCAACTAATAAGACTAATAAGAAACAGAATTGGGACTCATATTATCTATGATATTGATTCATAAAACAGTGTTTTTATCTAACAACTCGCTTTGCTATGGTGATGCTCCTATCTTCACAATAAAGCTGTGGGGCAGTTAGCCATAAAATAAACAGTTGATTCAGAGTGGTGTGGAGATGCTCAAATTCTTTAGACTCTCAGATTTCTGCAGGGTTCCCTAAGGGCTTGAAATACAGGCATCCCTACTTAGCTGAACAGGTGACTTGGAAGGGGTTTTAATAATAATTAGTGTATTATGAGGGAATTGTCTGGTTCAAGTTATAATATCTGTGTGAGAGAGCATGTGTAATGTAATCACCATCTCATAGAAACACCTGGGAGGTTGTTTCAAGGGCTTGTGATTGATGCCTATAGTCTAAAACTGGAATAGTTTTCATGATAATTGGGAAAATCAGTTAGAGCACATCTATAAATGCGAAAGCAGTTCCAGCATCCTCAAATATTTGAACGTTTCTAAAGTCAGTTAATTCAAAAGAGGCTCTAGACCCCATTTTCTTCAATATTTTCTTCAGATTGATATTTAGATTATATGAATACAATTTTCATTGCATTTCAATAAGATTAGTGCCCTTTCTCAGCCTATGTACTTGTTCTAATGTATTTATCTTCATTTGGAAAAATTTTTATTATTGCTGCTTCTTTAATCATTATTCTATCCATTTTTCTACAAAGTATTTTCTTATTATTTACATATAACCATTCTACATGTAAATTTTTAGTACTAAAATTTTATCTGCTGCAATATTAAAGCTGATTAATTTTCTAAACTCTAATCTTAAAGTTATTGAAATGAAACAAGTTTATTGAAAAATTAGAACAGGATAGAGTACATAATATACCAAGTAGAATCCTCAGAGTAACAGTTTGGTATATACTTTTCCATGGCATCAACAAAGCATTCCTTTACTTGAGATTATTTGTAGTAGTATCAGAAGTAAGTCAAGATAAGGTGCCCACTGTACCCCCATTTAAAAAAATTTTTGGCCATGCTGTGTGGCTTGCAGGATCTTAGTTCCCTGACCAGGGATCGAACCTGCACCCTCAGCAGTGAAAACATGGAGTCCTAACCACTGGACCATCAGGGCATTCCCTGTACCCCCATTTTGAAGATGCAAGACTAAAAGCATGGGAGGCAGCAAGAAAAGCAGAGACTAAGCCGCCTGGAGCCCCCTGCAGATGGTCGGTTGTAATAGAACCTGTGGCCCCTAGCTTCCATTTTAAAAATTCTCTAACCTGGCTTCTTAATCAGGGCGAGAGAGCTCTGAAGGGTAAGAGAGAGGGGAGTCGATATTAGAAACCAAATTTGCTCAGAGGAACGAAAATGATTAGATGGAAAAGAATAAGTTGACTATCTCAAAAAAACAAAAAAAGAAAGAAAGAAAAAATCATGGAGTATCACACTAACCTGATTGTTTTAATCAAATTCTTTGGGGTTTCTGTTTTTTGTTTGTTTGTTTTATTGAAATATAGTTGATTTACAATGTCCTGTTAGTTTCAGATGTACAGCACAGTGATTCAGTTATACATATTTATGTACATATATATATATGTATGCTTTTTCAGATTCTTTTCCCTTATAGGTTATTACAAAATATTGAGTTTAGTTCCCTGTGCTGTACAGTAGGTCCTTGTTGGCTATCTATTTTATATATAGTAGTGTGTATATTTAAATCAAATTCTTTGACCAACACCCAAGGACATTCCATTGAGTAAGAATGCTAAAATACTTTTCATACTTTGGCGTAACTGGGCAATGGTAGAGTTTTTAACATAAAGCGCTAACACTGTGGCTTCCTTCAGCCCATGGGCTTTTAACCACCCACCCACCCACTCTTAGGCAACCAAGGGACTGATTATAGGATAAAAAGCATCAAAATGAAACCCCCACCTCATATTCTAAAATAATGATTCAAAGAGTCCCCAAATGAATAAGGAAAGGCATTAAGATGATTCCACCACACTACTTTTTGGCAAATAGCAAGAGACATTCCCATGAAACCTGTACAGAAATGCTAGAAGAAAAGCAGAATGGACAAAAGGTGTAAATGATAAAGAGTACACTTCAAAAAAAAAAAAAGAGTACACTTCAGAAGAACAAAATTTTACATAATTTCTTTGAGTCTCAAGATTAAAGAAAATAAGGACTCTACAAAACAAGAAAAGAATGTCAAATAACCCTAATTCTATCTCTAAACCTCCATATAATCTTTAATAAAACAAGTAAACAAAAGCAGTTTAAGAATTTTTTTCTTCATCTTTAAAATGTAAATGAAAATATGTAATCAAGTTATGTAGGAAAGAACTGTCGATACACATTGAACCCACTTAAACACAGAATTAAATTCAAATAACTCTGGTAATTATAGTTAGAAAGTGGAATATAAATCTTATAATCACTGAAAGAAAATTTTAGTGTATTATAATAATTTAACTAATAGTCTGGGACAAAATTCTCAGAGCATGCAAACAAAAATGTGAGGCTGGGGAAAATGGAAAGCAATATTAGAGCCTTATTTTACTTCTCTGTCATAAGGCACGCTCAATAGAAATGTTAATTCTGTGGTGTGATTTTTACCTTGTTTTTATTTTTAAATAAGAAAAAAACATTTTCATATTCTTAAAACTAAGTTCAGGTGGTGGAAGAGACAAGGGCTATTTAATTAGCCTCACGTGTTATGGAACCTTACTTATGGAAGAGATCTCTGAAACTACCCATGAAAATATATCTAATGACCTAACAAATTCTATTGTTTCACTGCAGACTCTGAGCAAAATGATGCCAGTCAGCTGAGCCAACTGTGTACATTCCTCACTCAACCCCAGACAGCTTAATAATAGTTCATTAAGCAGCTAATTAGACTTGCAGTACTTCCAGCCACAGGCTCACAGACCCCGCCCAGTCGGCACACCTTTGCCATGCTCCTTTCTCCTGGCGCATCTCACTTTGTTTTGCTGCTCAGAAGTGGCCCAAGAGGGAATTTTATGTTCCAGGAAAAACAAGCAACAATTTTTGTATTTTAAGCAGCCTGTCAGTGCACTGATCTTGATTTGTTTTGTTGACTATGCTTCAAAAGAGATGCACAAGGGAACTTAGTGATTCTATGGCCTAAATCTGAAAGGAGAGACTGAAAAGTTGTTGGGCAGGTGCCAAGAAGCAACACAGGCAGCACGTGTGCAGGACCATAGCTAGTGTGGTTCTTTTGTGAAGAACATCTTGGTCTCATGACCTGAAGGAACTGCCAAATACTTAGAATCAAAGTCCAGTTATTTGGTTCTTGAGATGATAGGGTACTGCTTGTAGAGAATCCTTGCACATAGAATTTTGTCCTGGTCCTGATTTGGCAAAGTGCCAGTTGGTGAACCTCCAGGGCTTGCGAAACGGTCATTTAAAGTTAGATTTTTATTCTTGTTTTAAGAATTATCACCATAATTGAGTTTATTATTTTCTAAATATATTACTTTATATATTTCAAGCAAACCTTTCATATGTTTTCCAATTATCTTTTCTCATAAATCATAACCTTAAAGAAAAAATGAAACTGACATCAGAACCATTGGCAGGATTTCAGTTCATAAGTGCTGACATCTAGTGGTTGTTGCAATTCTTTGATAAAGTGATAAAGTATTATCCAGGGAGTCTTTTCTGCAGCTTCTATCAGAATAAGTGATTTTAAAAGTACTTACTTCAAAATGTAGTTAATTTTATTTATCCTTATAAAACTTTATGCATTTCAAATAGTTTGGTTAAGAAAAATCAGTCTGAAACCTTGAAATTAAACAAACTTTTTCCCCCTGCAAGTATGCCCTTCACAGGTGCGGTGCTTTCCCATCATAACATCCTGCTCTACGCAGTGATTTGCAGGAAGGGCATGGAGGAGAGGTGGAAAGTCCTAGGTTACAGGTAAGGAGTTTCCTACACCTCTTGAAACTTACTAGTTTTAACTTTGTTTTTAGTGTCTGCTTATAAATGTGGATAGCATTGATGGATGGTCATGATGCTTAAATTCATTAGAATTTCCTGGAAGCTTAGATCTGGTATTATTTTGGTGATCCAAAATACCACTTAGAATGAAAACACACTTATTAGGCATGTGCCCAGACTAGCCCTAGGAATGCAACATGAATTATTGTGAAACTTAATGTTGAGAAATCCTAAGATCAGGAAAACAAATGTGTCATGAAATAACTGCAATTTAGTATGAGAGGCAGAACTTTGACTGTGGTAAAGATTGAAAAGCACAAAGGAGGAAATTGGAGAGGTGAAGAATGAACTTCACATAGAAGTGATCTCTAAACCAGGTTTTGAAGATTATTTGTGAATTATCTAGGTGACAAAAAAGAGGAATTCTAAACAGCCACTTATTCATTAGCCATTCCATAAATATTTGTTGAGCACCTACCATATGGTAGGTGCTGCATGGGGTACAACATGGGCAAAGGCTGGAGATATAAATTGTATTTTAGAGGACGCTATTGCCAAAGCAGAAAATAGCAGAAATTAGGGGAGCAGTAGGAGATGAAGGTGTGTAGTGGGGAAAAACAAATCTGAGTTCAAATCCCATATCCACCACACTTACTTAGTCTATAGACTTAAGCAAGTAACATGAGCTCACTAAATATCAGTTCTCCCATCTGTACAGTGCAAGAAAGACTGTTTCATAGGTTATTGGGAAAGTTAAATGAGCTAATAGATGTGAAAGTTCCTGGCACTGTATAAGGACTAAAATGTTAGTTATTGTATCTATCATCTTTTGCTGTGTAATAAACAACCATGAACATATTTTTGGCCTGCAATAATTAGCATTTATTTTCATGCTCATAGGACTGCAGTTCAACTGCTAATCAGCTGATCTAAGCAGGGGTTGGCTGGGAAGCTCTGCTTCAGGTTGTGGGTCCAGCCCACATATCTCATTCTGGACTCGGGCTGCAGGGACCAAGGGTATCACAGTATGTTCTTAGAGTGATGGCAGAAGAACAAGCCCAACCATGCAAGCTCCTTTTAAGCCCCTGTTCATGTCACATTCCTAACATACCATTGGTCAAAGCAATCACATGGGCAAGTTCAAAGTCAAAGGGTGGGAAATCACCCTGTGCCTCCATGGAGCCATGACAAGGATGTGGATGTATAATATTACCAAAGGGAATAAGATTTGGCAGTGATTTATCTTGTTATATTTCTTTTGTTGCAAAGGCCTTGTATATCATCCTAAGGAGTTTGGACTTCATCCTGCAGGCAATGGGAAAACACCTGATCAAACCTGTGACTTTAGAACAGGTTCTCCTGATGCCATGGAGAGTAGAATTGAAGAGAAACATGACTGAAAGCAGAAATACCAGTTGCAATAATTCTTATTCTTTTTTTACATTTTTTATTTTATTTATTTTTATACAGCAGGTTCTTATTAGTTACCCATTTTATACATATTAATGTATACATGTCAATCCCAGTCTCCCAATTCATCCCCCCCACACTTTCCCCCCTTGGTGTCCATACGTTTGTTCTCTACATCTGCATCTCAATTTCTGCCTTGCAAACCGGTTCATCTGTACCATTTTTCTAGATTCCACATATATTTGTTAATAAACGATATTTGTTTTTCTCTTTCTGACTTATTTCACTCTGTATGACAGTCTCTAGGTCCATCCACATCTCTACAAATGACCCAATTTCGTTCCTTTTTATGGCTGAGTAATATTTCATTGTATATATGTACCACATCTTCTTTATCCATTCATTTGTCACTGGGCATTTAGGTTGCTTTCATGACCTGGCTATTGCAAATAGTGCTGCAATGAACATTGGAGTGCATATGTCTTTTTGAATTATGGTTTTCTCTGGGTATATGCCCAAGAGTGGGATTGCTGGGTCATGTGGTAGCTCTATTTTTAGTTTTTTAAGGAACCTCCATACAGTTCTCCATAGTGGCTGTATCAATTTACATTCCCACCAACAGTGCAAGAGGGTTCCCTTTTCTCCACACCCACTACATCATTTGTTGTTTGTAGATTTTCTGATGATGGCCATTCTGACTGCTGTGAGGTGATACCTCACTGAAGTTTTGATTTGCATTTCTCTAATGATTAGTGATGTTGAGCATTTTTTCTTTTTTTTTTTTTTTTTTTTTTTTTTTGCGGTACGCGGGGCTCTCACTGTTGTGGCCTCCCCCATTGCGGAGCACAGACTCCGGACGCGCAGGCCCAACGGCCATGGCTCACGGGCCCAGCCGCTATGCGGCACGTGGGATCTTCCCGGACCGGGGCACGAACCCGTGTCCCCTGCACCGGCAGGCAGACTCTCAACCACTGCGCCACCAGGGAAGCCCCTGTTGAGCATTTTTTCATGTGTTTGTTGGCCATCTGTATGTCTTCTTTGGAGAAATGTCTATTTAGGTCAACTGCCCATTTTTTAATTGGGTTGTTTGTTTTTTTGATATTGAGCTACATGAGCTGTTTGTGTATTTTGGAGATTAATCCTTTGTCCATTCCTTCATTTGCAAATATTTTCTCCCATTCTGAGGGTTGCCTTTTCATCCTGTTTATGGTTTCCTTTGCTGTGCAAAAGCTTTTAAGTTTCATTAGGTCCCATTTGTTTATTTTTGTTTTTATTCTCATTACTCTAGGAGGTGGGTCAAAAAAGATCTTGATGTGATTTATGTCAAAGAGTGTTCTGCCTGTGTTTTCCTCTAAGAATCTTATAGTGTCTGGCCTTACATTTAGGTCTTTAATCCATTTTGATTTTATTTTTCTGTATGGTGTTAGGGAGTGTTCTAATTTCATTCTTTCACATGTAGCTGTCCAGTTTTCCCAGCACCACTTATTGAAGAGGCTGTCTTTGCTCCATTGTATATTCTGACCTCTTTTGACATTGATTAGGTGACCATAGGTGCGTGGGTTTATCTCTGGGCTTTCTATCCTGTTCCATTGATCTATATTTCTGTTTTTGTGCCAGTACCATACAGTCTTGATTACTGTAGCCCTGTAGTATAATCTGAAGCCAGGGAGTCTGATTCCTACAGCTCCGTTTTTGTTTTTTTTTTTCTCAAGATTGCTTTTGCTATTCAAGGTCTTTTGTGTTTCCATACAAACTGTAACATTTTTTGTTCTAGTTCTGTGAAAAATGCCATTGGTATTTTGATAGGGACTGCATTGAATCTGTAGATTGCTTTGGGTAGTATAGTCATTTTCACAATATTGATTCTTCTAATCCAAGAACATAGTATATCTCTCTATCTGTTTGTGTCCTCTTTGATTTCTTTCATCAGTATTTTATAGTTTTCTGTGTACAGGTCTTTTGCCTCCTTAGGTAGGTTTATTCCTAGGTATTTTATTCTTTTTGTTGCAATGGTAAAGGGGAGTGTTTCCTTAATTTCTCTTTCTGATCTTTCACTGTTAGTGTATAGGAATGCAAGAGATTTCTGTGTATTAACTTTGTATCCTGCAACTTTGCTAAATTCATTGATAAGCTCTAGTAGTTTTCTGTAGGAATTTCTGTATATAGTATCATGACATCTGCAAACAGTGACAGTTTTACTTCTTCTTTTCCAATTTGTATTCCTTTTTCTTCTCTGATTCACATGGCTAGGACTTCCAAAACTATGTTGAATAATAGTGGCTAGGGTGGGCATCCTTCTCTTATTCCTGATTTTAGAGGAAATGCTTTCAGTTTTTCTCCATTGAGAGTAATGTTTGCTGTGCGTCCATCATATATGGCCTTTATTATGTTGAGGTAGGTTCCCTTTATGCACACTTTCTGGAGAGTTTTTATCATAAATGCGTGTTGAATTTTGTCAAAAATTTTTTCTGCATCTATTGAGATGATCATATGGTTTTTATTCTTCAGTTTGTTAATATGGTGTATCACATTGATTGTTTTGCATATATTGAAGAATCCTTGCATCCCTGGGATAAATCCCACTTGATCATGGTGTATGATCCTTTTAATGAGTTGTTGGATTCTGTTTGCTAGTATTTTGTTGAGGATCAATATTGATCTGTAATTTTCTTTTTTTGTAGTATCTGGTTTCTTTTTGTCTGGTTTTGGTATCAGGGTGGTGGTGGCCTCATAGAATGAGTTTGAGAGTGTTCCTTCCTCTGCAATTTTTTGGAAGAGTTTGAGAAAGATGGGTATTAGCTCTTCTCTAATGAAGCCATCTGGTCCTGGACTTAGTTGGTTGGAAGATTTTTAACCACAGTTTCAATTTCAATGCTTATGATTGGTCTGTTCATATTTTCTGTTTCTTCCTGGTTCAGTCTTGGAAGGTTGTGTTTTTCTAAGAATTTGTCCATTTCTTCCAGGTTGTCCATTTTATTGGCATAGAGTTGCTTGTAGTAGTCTCTTACGATGCTTTGTATTTCTGTGGTGTCTGTTGTAACTTCTCCTTTTTCATTTCTAATTTTATTGATTTGAGCACTCTCCTTTTTCTTCATTGCGGTGCGTGGGCTTCTCATTGCGGTGGCTTCTCTTGTTGTGAAGCATGGGCTCTAGGTGCGTGGGCTTCAGTAGTTGTGGCACGCAGGCTCAGTAGTTGTGGCTTGCAGGTTTAGTTGCTCCGCGGCATGTGGGATCTTCCTGGACCAGGGATCGAACCCATGTCTCCTGCATTGGCAGGCGGATTCTTGACCACTGCACCACCAGGGAAGCCCTGCAATAACTTCTTAACCTAGAGATGACAAAGGCCTGAGCTAGAAATGTGCCTTGGCCTGCATAGAGGCAAGAGACTCCACTGAATAAAGAGAAGAGAGTAATATGGTAAGTTAAATCCTGAGGCTGAATCCTAAAGAATTTATTAATTTTATTTTATTTGCTTCACTTTTTAATTAGAATTTTTAAAATTATTGAATAAATCTGACTAGAACAGTTCTTTAGGCCATGGAATTTAGACTTGATAACTAGAAGTAATCTTAAATTGAATAAGATAATCTCTTTGTCAGATGGATGTAGAAAGTGAGGCTCAGAGGCAGCTTATACTGATTTGTGAAAGCCAGTTGCTAAATTTTCAGGAACTTTGTGAGCCAGTTGATTTACACGGTCCTTATTAAAAATTAAATTGTATAAACTTATAATGAAATAAATTATACTAAAAATAAAGGTAATTAAACTGCCTCCAGCCAAGATGGAGTAACAGGAAATGACCTGACTTGTCCACCTGAAAAAGAAAATTTTCAACTTAGACAAAATATATGAAACAACAGTTTTCTAGATACTGGACATCTGGTAACAAAAGACAGCGATCCCTGAGAGATGAGAAACAAACAAAAAGAAGCCTTCAAGTGGCCCCAGCTTACTGCCTTGAGAAAGGTTCCAGGCAATGGAGCAAAGAGGGAGCACACAGCCAGAGCCTAGACTCACTGAGTTGAGATAGAGCTGAGGGTCTAGTGAGACCAAGGCAGCTACAGTTCTCAGGACAAAGTAGCAGAGGAGAGAGCTGCAGGGAGAGAGCATCTTAGAGCTCTGGACAGGGTTCCTCTGGAATATTCTGCAGAGTACTAGCCAGTACCTGCATATAACGAAATTACTTGATCCTGGCAAAACAACTATCTGAAAGGATTACCAAAAATAGTATTCTATGCTCACACATGATGTGAAATAGTACCTGTTCTCACCAGCTGGAAAAACTCATAATTTGGATAAAATACTCAGAAAGGTCTTGCCTCAGTAGTGGGGAACATCTAACTCTAGACTAACTACTGCTCTGTCCTCACCTTAAAAACCCTAAAAATTGAGGCTCAAAAGGAACAAACTGTTTTTAAGTAACTTAACTACATCTCAGAAAAACTCAAGAAAATTTAGAGGAGTACAAAAACATGCGGCACTCAACAAAGTAAAATTCACAATATCTAATGCAAGATTACCAGGATTGCAAAGAAGCAGGAAAACAGGAGTCATAAAAAGAAAAATTAATCAATTAAACCAACGCAGAACAGACGCAGAGGTCATAATTAGCAGAAAGACTGTAAAACACTTATTTATTTTAGCTGTATTCCATGTGGTCAACATTTAAGTAGAAACACTGAAGACAAAAAAAGACCCATATATAATTTCTAGAGATGAAACTACAAGGTTGGAGATGAAAAGATATAGAGTGGATTAACAGCTGATTAGACATTGCAGAAAATGGATGAACTTGAATACATAGCTATAGAAGCTGTTACAATGAAACTCAAAAGAGTAAAAGGAATTTTTTTTTTTTTTTTTTTTTTTGGCTGTGCCCCATGGCATGCTGGTGTGGGATCTTAGTTCCCTGAGCAAGGATTGAACCCATGCCCCCTGCAGTGGAAGCACAGAGTCTTAACCACTGGGCCACCAAGGAAATCCCAAGAATTTTTTAAAAAATGAGTGTCATTAAACTTTGAGATAGAAACAACCCAAACATCCATCAGTAGGTAGATGGATAAACAAATTATCGTATATTCGTACAATGGAATATGCTCAGCAATTAAAAGGATACATTATTGATATATACAACATGGGTGAATCTCAAAATAATTAGTCTGTGAGAGAAGCAAGATAACAGTAGGGTACACACTGTATGATTCTGCTCTTATAAAGTCCTAGAAGATCCAAATTACTGTGACAGAGAGCAGATCAATGGTTGCCTGGGGAATAGAGTGAGGATGGGAGGGGCAAAAGGGAGGGGTTACAAAAGGGCACAAGGGAAATTTTTGGGGTGGTGGATATTTTATTGATGGTTTCATGGGTGCATACATATACCAGAAATGATCAAATTGTACACTTTAAGTAAGTGCTATTTATTTTATGCCAGTTAGACCTTAATTAAAAAAAAAAGTCTGACCCACAGTAGTAATTCAGTAAAATTCAACTATTTTGAACACACACACACAGGTAAGAAATACTTAGAACTCATCATTTCCTAATGATTTTTCTACATTCTATTGCCATCTATGTACTTGCGGTTACTGTTTACATCTATTATGTGTGTATGGTAGCAGTACTATGTGATGTGCCACTTTGCATCTCTTCACAACTCCACGTTCAGTGACATCACGCTGGTAGCTTGAAATAGGTCATGGTGGGAACATATACATCACAGAAATTGGCAAATACTACAAATCATGGCCACTCATCTCCCACCACCCCCGACTCCAAGAACCTGTAGTTAGCTAGTTAGAGATACAGGTCTAAAACCAGGTGTCCTATTCCTAAGTCCAGTGATCCTTTCACCCAACCATGCCACCCATCTTACCAGCATAACTAGAAACTGCTCAGAGACACACTGGGGAGGGGGGAGACTGAAGCAGAGACTGAAAGGGCCCTTTCCTTCTGCCTTCCAGCCAGAGGAAGACTTCGAGGCACAAGACATATTCTTCATTGTTTCCTCTCATTTTCACTTCTTTGCTACCCACCCCCCATTACTCCTTTTCCACCTTTTTTTCATCTGATAAAAGAACAGATCTGGGCTTCCCTGGTGGTGCAGTGGTTGAGAGTCCGCCTGCTGATGCAGGGGACACGGGTTCGTGCCCCGGTCCGGGAAGATCCCACATGCCGCAGAGCGGCTGGGCCCGTGAGCCATGGCCGCTGAGCCTGCGCGTCCGGAGCCTGTGCTCCACAACGGGAGAGGCCACAACAGTGAGAGGCCCGCGTACCGCCAAAAAAAAAAAAAAAAGAACAGATCTGCTCTCAGAAAGCAGTGCTTAAAAAAAGGAATATATTATTTATGTTATTTATGGTAGAATTTCAGCAGTCAATGGAAATGATTTTTTTTCTCTAGCAAGGGTTCTTGCCAACACCTCTCTGATTGTAACATATGAATATGGCAACTATATTTCTGCTCCCAAATGGGCCATATAACTTGAAGATGAAATTTATGCATTTCCATGGTTTATTTGAAATCTGGATTTTTACCAGAAAATCCACAAATGCTGAATTCCTCAGTCTTTACCAGCCTGTGGGTACAAATGGCGTTAAATAAGTGATCAAATTTCACGTTACTGCCCCCACCTACTATCACTGGACTTCCAGGATCCCTCTGAATCTTAAGGAATGATTCACATCAGCTTAGGAAGCCCTCTCATATCTGGGATTCTGGTCACCTGGTTAATGTGAAGGGAAGCCTCTGAAAGTGGTACCTGGCATTGTTGCCCACTTCCAATATAATATTGAATCTATTGAAGGTGCCATCTTTCATTGCTTTCAGAGCTGCCAAATCTGGAGGTGCTGAAGCCACCCTGCATTTTCGGAAGCTATTGTTGGTGATGCCAAGTCATGTTGTGCTGTGAGAAGACAGATGGATAATACCCCTGTTCCTCACTATGTCCAGCTGTGTTCCCTTAGCTCCTAGAGTGCTGTATAATGTGTTCCTTGGAATTTTTTTTTTTGTAACTTCTCTTTCTGGAGGGCTCCAAGTATCCAAGACACAGAACATACTGTTTTCTCCATCTGTGGCCTCAGGTATGTGGTTGGCGGGAGTGTGCAGGTGTGGGAGACAGCAGGGGAGAAAAGTAGAAAAACAAAAGTCTGGTCCAGACATGGCTAAATACTGATTTTGACTCAGTACGGCCCCGTTACATCCAATAATGTGAATAACCTTCAATTTTTCCTATGGTGGTAAAAACTGGTCTCTTTTAAACTCTCTGACCCAGTTCTCGCCATAGAGTTGAGATGTCTGGGCAGCACATACAGAGATGGTCTTTGGTTGACTAAGGAAATTGACATGTTACATCAGATCATTTTGCCCAGTAGCTTAGCTTTTGTTTTTTTAACCAATGATCCTTCTCATCCTATCACTTAATCTGGTATGTTTATTTTTGTGGGATAAAAATTGAGAAGGGTACATTTGAAAGGCAGGGAGAAATGCACAACAAAGAACCCTCTCCTGTTCCTTCTTTCAGATAATGTTAGCATTAATTAAGGTATAGATCCTGGCATGTGAAATCAATTTTATAGAGAAAAATGAGGCACTGAGGTGTTAAATGTCTTAAATTTACAAAGGCCCTTAAGGCAGAAATGAACTGAGAGCCTGTGTCCCTCAACTCCTAGATCAGCAGCTGTCCCAATGTGTTCGCTGCTTATCACCATACATTATCTACTCAAATCATAAAGTCCCATCTGCTGATAAATGTTATGGAGGAACATCTTTTTGTTATATTTTGATATTTGTTCATGACTGCAGCCCATGCAGTTGCCGAGGATTTTCATGTACAGAGCCTTTATATGATGGGTATTTGGGAAATAATGAAAGCCTTACAGAATGGTAGAGAATCTTTTGACAAATCATAAACCCCTAGGAATGCAGTTTTGTTAAATAGTGTGTTTTTACATCTCCTGTAATTCTCCAGAGGCAGATGACCTGCAAATACATGAAAATCAAAAACTCTGAAGGTTTAAAATCATACTTTAAGTTCTAAAGCTGCAGAAGCAATTGAATGATTTAGTTCAGGCAGGGGGTTTGTAGGGCTTGGTTCTAATATTAGACAAATCAGTTCCCTCATCTCTAGCTGACCTATTTGTTCATCCATCCAAGTCATTACCCTAATCTCTATAGCTCCTGTGTTCTGTACCGTAATTAGCACATATGGGATCCATTTGTAGCAGACAGTGCCACCTCCTTGATAGTAAGTTTAATCTAAATTCGTACATTTATGAAAAACTTCCTCCCCTAAGAGGAGTGGCAGATTGATTAATTGAAACAGGTAAGGTGTACCTTGGCAATAGCTGTCAGGCAAATGCAGAACTCTCTTCACTCCAGACGTGAGTACTGCTCTATAACGTGACACTGGAGACCTCTTCGCTACATGAGTGGGTATGTCCAGTACTTTATGGAGGTGGGAGGTAATGATTGCACAAAACTAGTTAACTGAATGGCTGTGCAATGACCACTCCTACTCATCTGATCATATTCTATTAGCTCCTTTATATATCTTTTGAAATTATATATGAAAGCTGTGTTCTGCAAAAGTAAGAACTGTGAACTAGAGAAAATACGTAAATATGTTCATATAATTATATATACACATTTTATATATTCAGTATCATATATGTATATATATATAACATATATTTCATCTATTTCTTATATCTAAATACACACACCTATCCACATACAAGTTTTCTCCATATAATATAGAAGGAAAGTTTTCTTCTCTCGAGTTATTGCTTAAACAGTTCTGTCACGAAGAAGAAAATCAAGGAGGGTAGTGATATTCCACTTGAGTTTGTCAGCAGTCTTTCTTATTAATTTACTCCTATAAACATTGCTGCTCATAGGGAATGGACACATATCCTTTTCCAAAAGACAAATTAATTTTAACTTTCAAAAAAACCAAAACATAAATAGCATGGCCGTATCATTCCTTTGAAAAAAAGAATGACACATCTTCTTTAGAAAGTTATTTATATTTCTCTGGTTTTCATTGATAGACCCTCATCCCACTACTTTCTTTAGACCAATTAACTCTAATCTTCTAACTATTTTCCTGGCAGGAGTTGGCAAATTATGTCCTATGAATCAAATCTGGCTTGTGGTCTAAGAATTTTTTTTAACATTTTGAATTGTTGCTTAAAAATTTTTTAAATGAAGAAGAATATGTGATGGAGAAGAATATGGGGTCTACAAAGGCCTAAAAATATTTACTATCTGGCCCTTTATAGAAACAGTTAGTTGACACCTTTTCTAGGAGTTGGCTCCAAGGCCCTAGTCATAGCATGTGCAGAATAAAAATCATTATGGTCCAGGCTTGGCCCTTGATATTCCCAGTTATTAGACAAGACCTGAATGTCTTAGGCAGTGGTATAGTTTCCTGTATATCTCTGACAAGAAAATGCATCTCTTATATAGAAATTTATCCTGTAACCAACAAAGCACGAATTTGGAAAAAGTACACATGGAGCATTGAAGAATTTTGAGGACATCCATGTAGTCAGTCACATTATACCAAATCCATCGAGGAGGTCAATGAACTTATGTTAATACCACATTACATTTGCATCCATGATAATTATGCTGGTTATGTAGCAAAATAAAGTGCATATGTGGTCTTCTACTTCTGCTTGCTTATTTGCCAAACTCTTGAACTTCTAGTTAGAGTTTCTTCCCACTTAGTTGGCCGACACTGTCAATCTCTGAGAAAAGAGCCTCTGATGTTAACCATCTTACCTCCTGTACTCTTGGTTTGCTTCTTTTAATAAGACTGTCCTTTATTTAAAATATGTAAAAAGAGATTATAAGGATTCTGTTCTTACCCTTAAGTAAGAGGTGACTTTCTTCTTGAATGGAAAAAACTTTTCTCTATATACTCTGCTTGCTTATCTATTTTTCCCAATTGTGTTCGCACCCCTTTATCTATCTGGGATAAAATCAAGACAAAATGTCTTCTCAACTAATATGCACATATACACACACACACACACTTGTGGTTTTCTTCCTAAAGCAGGTTCGTATAAAGTCATTTTTTGTCTTGACAGGAAAAAAAAAGTTAAAATGAAATTCCTAAAATAAAGATGAGAATAATCATATCAGTACTCATCATTTTTCCCCCTTCCCCAATTACCTCATTCTTCTTTTCATTCTGTTTTTTTTTTTTTTAATCTTCTCTGGGTTAGAGCAAAATAATCGGTAGTGAATTAAGGTATTTGCTTCTAAAATATCAAGACCATGAGGGCTCCAGAGGACCTACGTCACAGCTGTAATCAATGGCCTCCATTTAATGCTGTTCACACCTGTGAGCAGCACAAATCTGTTAGCTGTTATCTGTCCACACAGGATTATTGCTTAAAACCATTGTCTCACTATTATTGGCATGCATTGAGTACTTGTGGACTTGAATCCAACTGAATTGAATTGAATCAGATCAAAGGGCAGGAAGACCTTATTCTCTGTGCACTGTTGTTGGCAGCTGCTTGCCTGCTGCTTCACTTGAAAGTGCTGTTTCTAGTTCTCAAGTCTGAATTCCTTCCCTTTCTATTTTATACAGCCTTAGCTTGTACCCCAATCCTTATTTTTGTTCTCAGAGTTGACTTTTCCTTTCCTTGAGTGTGACTCCTGGATATCTGATTTTAAGACCTTTACCATGCCTCTGCCTGGGCTCTGTGGATGCCAGATTGGCCTCTGCAGTTGGCCTCTGAACTGTGCCTGTGCTTTCACTCCAGCCACTACTGCATGATACACAATAAAATATGATTTTCTATAAAAGCAAACTATCCGAAGTAGAGGTGGTGCAGCACTATTTACAATAGCCGGGACATAGAAGCAACCTAAGTGACCATCAACAGATGAATGGATGAAGATGTGGCATATATATACAGTGGAATATTACTCAGCCATAAAAAGGAACGAAATTGGGTATTTGTAGTGAGGTGGATGGACCTAGAGTCTGTCATACAGAGTGGACTAAGTCAGAAAGAGAGAAACAAATACGGTATGCTAACACATGTACATGAAATCTAAAAAAAAAATGGTTCTGATGAACCTAGGGGCAGGACAGGAATAAAGACGCAGACGTAGAGAATGGACTTGAGGACACGGGGAGGGGGAAGGGTAAGCTGGGACGAAGTGAGAGAGTAGCATTGACATATATACACTACCAAATGTAAAATAGATAGCTAGTGGGAAGCAGCTGCATAGCACAGGGAGATCAGTGCTTTGTGACCACCTAGAGGGGTGGGATAGGGAAGGTGGGAGGGAGACACAAGAGGGAGGGGATATGGGGATATATGTATACATATAGCTGATTCACTTTGTTATACAGCAGAAACTAACACAACATTGTAAAGCAATTATGCTCCAATAAAGATGTTAAAAAATTTATGATACAGAAAGCACAAAACAAAACAAAACAGAGGTGATAAGGGCACGCACATCACTGTCCATGGTCCTGAATTTACCACTGCGCTAAAACACCCCGGTGTTGTCTTCTCTGATCTACCTACACTCCATTTATCTTGCTCTCCAGTCTGGTTCACGGTCTTGGCCTCTGAATTCTGTTCTGCCAAGCATTGGACGTGAACACTATTTTAAGTTGCAAAGCACCTCCAGGAAGATGCTATGTGGAGGCCCTGAAATGGTGAACTTGGCCTGCATCTGCCACCTGAGTTTATGTTCATTTGATCAAAACATGTTTAAAACCAAAGACCATGGCTTGAAAGAAAATGTTAAGTGTGGATACAAATCTTAGAACTTTTTTCCAAGTTATTTTATTTGCTGATCCCTCTATTTTACTCAACTCTTTATCTGTCAGTGCACTCTGATAGGTTTATATACATAATTATCATTGTAGTTCTTTGCACAGGATTTTTATATTTTTTGATATTTCATTTTTGTCACAGGGATAGAGAAAAATCTTAGAGGATCTAGATTTTAAACAAGCTTGCCCAGATAGTTGTGAAACTCTGATAAACGACCTTGTCATTAATGAAAGATGATTTCAAAGCCTAATTAAAACTGTTGAGAATGGTGAGTGGATCAGAATCCAGATATTTATAAAAATCTCTTGGGCTTCCCTGGTGGCATAGTGGTTAAGGATCCACCTGCCAATGCAGGGGACATGGGTTCAAGCCCTGGCGCAGGAAGATCCCACATGGCACAGAGCAACTAAGCCCATGCGCCACAACTACTGAGCCTGTGCTCTAGAGCTCACATGCCACAACTGCTGAGCCCGTGTGCCACAACTACTGAAGCCCGTGCACCTAGAGCCTGTGCTTCGCAACAAGAGAAGCCACTGCAGTGAGAAGCCCGCGCACCGCAAGGAAGATTAGCCCCTGCTCACTGCAACCAGAGAAGGCCCGTGCACAGCAACGAAGACCCAACAGCCAAAAATTTAAAAATAAAATAAATAATAAATAAATTGATTTTAAAAATCTTTTCTTTAGAGAAAGATGATTACAAAGAGGAAGAAGTTATATGAATAGAGAAAGTAAAGTTTTCATTTTAGGCAAACATATTTGGCCATAAATTGATAATCACTGAAGCTGGATTATGGATACTTGGGGGTTACTTATGAATATTCCCTCTACTTTGGTTTGTGTTTGGCAAACGTAACAAAAAGTTTTAAAAGTTGTTTTAGATAGTTGGGAACAAAATAAGAGACCTATGAATAAAATCATACTACATCTATATAATAAAATACCAGATACATATTAAAATGATTTCTGAATGTTTTATGTAAGTATGCTTATAACTGTGTCATAGTATCAGAGCTATTAGGGGCATGGGAAATTCTATCGAGTCCGTGTCAAATCCTGCTCTACCAGTTCATGTGGTTTTTCTGTTTTGTTTTGTTTTTCAACTGGCAAGATTAATACTTAATACAACTTGGGATTTTTTTGATAAATACTTAAAAAATATAGAGACATTAAAATAAATGTATAAATTTCTGCATGTGGCCTTAGCTTTACTTCTCTCAATATAATGTCCCTCCTCAGAAGTAACACCTTTATCAGGTTCATGGGTATTACCCTTGAAGATTTTTTTAAAAAATGAATTAATATCAATGTGTAAATTTATAAATATATAGTTCTATTATACATATATGTGTTAACAAATTGTGTGTTTTTCTGTCAATTGAATTTTAAACTTAATTGCATTTGAGAGATAATAATAGTCATTAAAAAGGAATTTAGGGACTTCCCTGGTGGTCCAGTGGTAAAGAATCCACCTTACAATGCAGGGGATGCCTGTTGGATCCCTGGTCAGGGAACTAAGATCCCATATGCCGCGGGGTACCTAAGCCCACGTGCCTCAACTAGAGAGCCCAGGCGCCATGGAGCCCGCGTGCCACAAGTAGAGAGAGAAAATACGCATGCCACAGCTAGAGAGAAGCCTGCGTGCCACAATGAAGAGCCCACACCACAATGAAAGATCCCGCATGCCGCAACTAAGACCTGACGTAGTCCAAAAAAGGTTTTTTAATAGATTTTTTAAAAATAATAAAAAATAAAATAAAAAGGAATTTACTCATCTATTTAAAATACCTATTTCATCTTAAAACTGAGTCTGTTGTCTCATTATTCTAATGACAAGCTTCTGAGCCTTCCTGGTATAGAAGAAAAAAAAGGATGCAGTTTTAAAGATAAAAGAAAATATTTATCACCTATTATTACCACAGTCCATGTAAGTATGGCTAATTGTTAGCCTGAGCTTATAAAATACCTGGCAGTAATGATTTGGAAATACTTCTCTGGTTTTCCCAGAGTCATGGTACTGAGCCAAAATTAGACTTCCAATCATGGTGGATTCTGATCCGGTCCATAATTACACCCTAACGTGCAGAGTCTGACAGCTTTGTTCTGGGTCATCCATGTGCTCATGACTGCCTGTCAGTTGTTCTCCATTACTTTTATTGAGCATACAATTACTGCAATTACAGCATCAAAGCACTGGCAGGGACGTAAACAATTATCTGATTTGCTTAACGAGGGTGATAGCACAACACCCCATATTATTGACATGTTGATGTCTTAAAACATTACCTGCTTCCTTAAATCCCAGATACTTTTCCCTCTTGCATTAGCTGTGTGTGTGTGTGTGTGTTTTCCCAGCTCTATTGAGATGTAATTTTGTAAGTTTAAGGTGCACAGTATATTGATTTGATACATTTATAAATTGCAAAATGATTACCATCTCCATCCTATCACATTGTTAACCATTTATTTTTTTGTGGTGAGAATATTTAAGATCCACTCTCTTAGCAACATTCAAGTATATGATACAGTATTATTACCTATAATCACCATGCTGTATATTACATCCCCAAACTTGTTAATCTTATAACTGGAAGTTTGTACCCTTTAACCAATATCTCCCCTTTTCTCCCACCCCCATCCCCTGATAACCACCACTCTACTCTCTGTTTCTCTGAAGTTTGTCTTTTCTAGATTCCACATATAAGTGATATTATACATTATTTGTCTTTCTCAAAATCCAGATTTTTGCTTTCACATAAGTAACATTACCTCAAACATCACTGAGGCATATCAGCCAATGGTGTTATAAGACATTGACTTTTAAATACTTTATGATAGAATTTCTGTGTATATGAAATTGATAAAACCTGGGTTACTTTTCCTGAGGCTATGTAGCCTCTTACCAATTAGACTTGCTGCTGGGGTGATCTCTTTTAACATTTTCTACTGAAAATCATGTGTCCCTTCCATATGCAGGAGCATATTTCCAGAATCAAATCTGTAGTGAGATTTTCATAAGAGGCAGTATGTCTTGTAGAAGAGTAGCTATTGTAGGGAGGAGCAGGGAGAATATAGAGATAGAAAGACCTCAATGAAATCACTTAGTGAGGGAGCCACACAGTAAAACAACCTAACACATGGTGATTAAAGTGTAATATATGTGTGTAGAATAAACAATGGGATCCTAGAGGGCATACCCCTAACTCATCTAAGGAGTGTCATGAGCTGAGTCTTGAAGAAAACGTAGGAATTAAGCAAGTAAATGAGGCTGGAGGAACATTCCAAGGAAAGGTAACAGCACATCATAGATGTGATATGTGAGAAAGCACTATATATTTGGAGAACAAATATTTTGTCATGGTTGGAGTGAGGGGTTCATATAGCAGAATATCAAAAGAAGATGAAGCTGAAAATGGAGATTTAGAAGGGCCTTGCATGCCATTCCACTAGTCTGAACTGTGTTCTGAACGTGATAAAGACCACTTGACAGGGAATTCCAGGGCAGTCCAATGGTTAAGACTCCCCGCTTTCACTGCTGAGGGCCCGGGTTCAATCCCTGGCCGGGGAACTAAGATCCCACAAGCCGCGCAGCACGGCCAAAAGAAAAAAAAAAAACACTTTACAGACTTTAAGTAGGGGAATGATATGATCAAGTATTTGAAAGACATTTGTATAATAGAAGTATGGAATATTGATTGCAGGGGGCGAGGCCTGACTCAAGTGAACCAAGTCGGATACTATAGCAAAAAATAATCTGCTGTGCATCAGGCTCTTTCTGCAGAGTGATCCTGATTGTAACCTGGCTGCTGTCCAGATTCCCTTGGGTTTGCCTTGTTCCCAAGCCTGGCTGTATTTTTCCTAGTAACTCCTCTTCAGCTTAAATCAGTCATAAGTTTCTTTTTTTTTTTTTTTTTTTTTTTTTTTTTTTTTTTTTTTTTTTTGCGGTATGCGGGCCTCTCACAGTTGTGGCCTCTCCCGTTGCGGAGCACTGGCTCCGGACACGCAGGCCCAGCGGCCATGGCTCACGGGCCCAGCCGCTCCACGGCATGTGGGATCTTCCCAGACCGGGGCACGAACCCGTGTCCCCTGCATCGGCAGGCGGACTCTCAACCACAGCGCCACCAGGGAAGCCCCAGTCATAAGTTTCTGATGCTTGCGATCAAGTTCTTTGATGGATACTAGCAAATTTGGAGGGTAGAATGGTGTAGGGCTGTAGAGAAAATGTTTTTATGTGTCTATCTAGCTAGGGCTTTCTGAACAAATGTTACTGCAACTTGGTTCTACCAAGCCGTTAAAGGTGACTTACGACTAATTAGATAATGAGAGTTCTGTAGAGATTTACCTCAGAGAGGCATGTGTTTAGAGTTGCGGAGGGAGGGGTGAAAGCCAGGACCTCGAAGGCATCTGTGGGTTGTAAAGCTGAAGACGATGGTCTTTTCCACGAGAGGTTTATTTACATGAGAATCCAGGATCCTGTCCATTCTACCTCCAAGGAGACTTTCTGTGGGGAAGGGGACAGCTGCTTGATTCTTTTATATAAATGTCCTGATTCCTTTTGGTTGGTGGTGGGGAACCCTTTCCTACAATACAATCCCTGTATTTGTAGAGTAATATCTGGCTTTTGTTGCATCACCCCAGGGGAAAGAATAGGGACTTGGGGAACCACAGGGTGCTTACTTGGTTTAAAGTGAATAATAACGATCTGTCTCTACTCCAGAAACCTCGTGTGTGTGTGTGTGTGTGTGTGTGTGTGTGTGTGTGTGTGTTCAGGATAATATTAACAAACAAGGAAAGAGAGAGGAAGAAATAGTAATATGTTCATGTATCTTGGAGACATCAATGGACTGAAGGTAGCAGTTTTCAGGAGGTCACAGAGGAAGGACAAGGGGACTAAATTTGAAACGGTGGCAAAAAATAAGAAATGGATCAAAGTTGTATTAAGAAAAAAGTTGTGATTGTAGAGAACTGATGGAGAGAAACAGGAGGAAAGAACTAAGGGCTAAACACCTGGAGAACTCACATCCTCAGGGACAGGGTCTAATCCATTAGCCAGAAAGTTAGAATAGGAATGCTTACCCTCCAGAACCTCATTCATGCCGACAATTATTTGTGCTCCTACACTTGCCAAGTACTGTGCTAGGTTCTGAGGATATAACAATGAACAAAAATAAACAAAGGTCCTACCCTCGAGAAGCATAAAGTCCAGTGCAGGGAGACAAACAACTCTATGTGTCAGGCAGAAATAAATATACTGTAATGAGAAAAAATAAAACAAGATGAAGGAGCAAGATGACAGGAGGGGTCAGATGGATATGTTTAAAGATAAGCTGAGGTATATTAAATTTTTTAAGAGTTTATCTGAGCAAAAATCCATTCAGATTGGACAGCATCCAACCGGAAGTGGTTAGAAGTGCTCCACTAACAGGAGCTAGGGCAAGACTTTTATAGAGAAGACATGGAAGCGAAGCAAGGAAATTAGATGATTGGCTATAGCTTAAGTGGTTGCCTTATTTGGGAAAGCCTAGTTGGCTCTTTGTGATTGGCTGTCCTTAGGTTTTGAGTTCTTAGAACTGAGGCACTTACAGGCTTAGTATCTGGTTAGCTTACAGAGACGGCCTCAGTCTAATGGCCTCCTTGTTTAATTAATTTAACAGTATTAATTTATACAGGACAGTGGTCAAGGGCTTCCCTGGTGGCGCAGTGGTTGAGAGTCCGCCTGCCGATGCAGGGGACATGGGTTCGTGCCCCAGTCCGGGAAGATCCCACATGCCGCGGAGCAGCTGGGCCCGTGAGCCATGGCCGCTGAGCCTGCGCGTCCCGAGCCTGTGCTCCGCAACGGGAGAGGCCACAACAGTGAGAGGCCCGCGTACAGCAAAAAAAAAAAAAGATACGTGCAAAGGTTTGTCTTTTGATAGATACCGCCAAACTGTCCTCCAGATGAGTTACACTAATTAACATTACCTCAACGATACAGGAAAGCTGTTCAATTTCCCATCAAACCCGTTCCAAGCAGGTTATTCCACTGAAACCACACTTGTCAAGGACACAAATGACCTCAAACTGCCAAATTCAGTAGTCGATTTTCAGTCTTATTACTCTAACTCTCAAGAGTGCTTTAAACACTTTTTTCACTTGGTTTCTAGTCTACCAAATACCACTGATTGCACCTCCTTAGCCTGCTGTGCCGGATCTATCTACACTTCCCTATCTGTAAATGTTGGATGGCTTATTACGTCAAATTTTCCTATCTACAGTCATTCCCTAAGGGGTCTCATTCAGTTCCGTTGTTTTATTTTTTACTTATTTATTTTTTAAATTTATTTATTTGGCTGCGCCGGGTCTTAGTTGCGGCATGTGGGATCTTCGCTGCTGTGTGTGGGATCTTCATTGAGGCATGTGGGATCTTTTTCAGTTGCAGCATGCAGGCCCTAGTTCCCTGACCAGGGATCAAACCCAGGCCCCCTGCATTGGGAGCGCAGAGTCTTAACCACTGGACCACCAGGTTAAGTCCCAGTTCTGTTGTTTTACTACAATCTAATGCTGATGAGATACGTAATATGAGAAATGTATTATATCTAATCCTGACCTCTTTCCTCAATGCCAGACTCATAATCCAGCCTTCAACTTGACATTTCCTCTTAGATGTCTAGTAAGCATAAAAGGACTCTTGATTTCTCCCATCTGCAATCATCTCCTCCTCCCGTGTCCTCCGTATCAATACATGGCCCAATAAGGACTTACAGTATAGCACAGAGAACTATACTCAATATTTTGTAGTAACCTATAAGGGAAAAGAATCTAAAAATATATATATATATGTATAACGGAATCACTTTGCTGTACACCTGAGACTAACACAACATTGTAAATCAACTACACTTCAATTAAAAAAATTGAGAATGAAAAAAAAATACATGGCAACCCCAGTCACCCAGAAACTCGGGACAAAATCCTTAGGCTCTAAATCTTAGACTCTTGTCTTCCCTCTTTCTCTTAAACTCCTCATTCTATCTACCAGCAAATTCTTGAAAACTATCATATCTCACCACCTTCAGTGAAGTAGTTATCTTAGTTCAAGCCACCACCATCCCTGTACTGAATTGTTCCAATAGCTTCCTAACTGACCTCCTAGTTTGCAATTTTTTACTCCTACAGTTTGCTTTCTGCTCAGTAGCTAGGGAAATATTTTAAAAATATACATTAGATTACATCACTCCATAGGTTCAGACCGTTTGGTGATTCTTCAAACTATGGTCTCTCACGTCATTTCCTTGCACTTTCTCCCAAGCTCCCTGTATTTTACTTACCCTAGGCTTTGTGCTATTCCTCAAACACCCCAAGCTCTTTCCCATTTCATGACCTTTGTACTTCTGGTTCCTTCTGCTTTTTTCCCGTAGCACTTTTAGATAGCTAATATTATATTATTTATTTTTATTTTCATATATTAAGTTTCCTCTACTTGAATGTTAACCCATGAGGACAGGGATATTGTCTGTTTTACTTATAGCTATGTCCCCAGTACCTAGAACAGTGCCTGGAATGGAATAGATACACAATAAATATGTGTTCAGTGAATTAAAACGTGTGTGTCTTGGACTTCCCTGGTGGTCCAGTAGATAAGACTCCGTGCTTCCACTGTGGGGGACACGGGTTTGATCCCTGGTCGGGGAATTAAGATCCCACATGCCACGTGACGCAGCATGGCCAAAACAAAACAAAAAACCCACCTGTCTTAATCTGTTTTCTGCCAAGTATTTCACCTCTACCCCACCTCCACCACCAGCTCTCGCTTGCTATTTTCTTAAAGACAAGGACAACACCTTATATTTAATCAGTGTCTCCTTCAGCATGAAGCACAGGCTCTGCCCTCTTTCCACCTGTTGAACACTTGATGAAATAGTGATTTGGAGAAATAAAGAGGTGTCAGAAGGATGAAAGGCTTTCTTTTAGCCTTACAGTCTGATGCTATCTTCCAAAAATGTTTAAAGTTATAATCAACTCAATTATAAAAAGCTGTTCAGAAAAGAATAGCTAGTATAGTAGCTATTCTATAACTCTAATAGAATAGCTATTATAGAATAGTGCCAGCCTAGTGGCACTTCTGTGAGCATCACTGTAAGCGGTTCATAGCCATGTGGGTCCCTCAGTGAGAATCAGACTCCTTCCCACCGTCAGTGCTCCTGAGAACAGCCCCTTCCAGAAATGAGGTGGTCAGAGCCATCTAATTCTCTAACAGAAAGCTGGGTCTGAGTACAGATGATCCCCCCAACCCCTGGACAATTTCTCAGACATCAAGTCTAGAGCACCCACTTCCCCTTTCATCTGCCTTCTGCCCCAACCCCCACCAAACCTCTCTCCACATGACCCAGGAAGTGTAACTGGATCCATTGTCTTGAAATTCAGAGAAAGAAAGAGAAACTAAAGATTCTGTAGAGATTAATCAGGGAGATGAAAAGAAATCATTCCTCACCAACTTAGTGCTCAGCTAAGAAAGTACCATTAAACATCAAAGATTTGCTACACTCTACTTCTACATCTACATACCTCCATTTCCAGGTATGCATATTTTAGGTAATTGTGAAGAAAAGATAGATCCATCATTTTTATTGTTTTTTGGCATGAATTTCCATATGAAGTGTAGCCCTGCCTTTGTGAATGCTATAGGCATACTAAGTCATAAATGTAATTTGAAGAACCAGTGCCCAAAATGTTGAAATGTAGGGGTTAAACTGGAGCTGTGGGATTAGGTAGGAAGCAGGTGGGGGCACAGAAATTAATGGTTAATAAGGGAGATTTAAGGTTAAGTAAGGACTTTGGAGCTGTGGTATGTGTCCAGGTGAAATAAAGCTGTAAGAAAACTGCTCTCTCTCGACAGCATGAAATCTACCTCCTCCAAGGCTCAGAGTAAGGAGGCTGACCAAACATTCTCGACCCTGTCCCGAATGGCCAATTTGGGTCAAGAGAGTGGTGAGGAGGCAGTCTTCCACAATGGCTATTACAGAGGGTAGAGGGGACAGCAAATTCTGCTAGATCAGCTCAGCTTACTTTAAAAAAACAAAAACAAAAACAAAAACAAGTGATAATATATTCAATTAATCAATAATTCCTGGGGTGTGGTAGTGCTAAAACTGAAGGATTCAGGAGACAAATGCAAGACTGGAAGTACGAACAAAAGAAGCAAAAAATTTACAAGAACATTTTGGAAGAATAGATGTCAAGGATGTGCCAAATAAGGATGCTATTTCCCAGACACAGACTTGTAGGATTGAATAAATAAGTCCGCATCCTCTGTATTGGCCAAATTATTTTGCATCTCTCAGCTTCTACCTTTTGGGGAACTACATCTCCCATGTACGTGGTTTTTAAGAGAGCAGCCTATTTAAATAGCCTGACCCTGCACCTTGATCCAAGAATGAGCCATCAAGAAAAGCTGTAAGATATGAGATCATGTGTCCCTCCATGAAATGAAGAAAGAAATAAGTGAAATAAGACAGATACTGTAATTACCCCCATTTTGCAAATGATGAAAATGGAGGTTTCCAGAGGCTAAGGCAGTTTTTTCAAGGCACCTTGTTAGTACAGATAGAGCCAGGAATTCTAATCGTAGCCTGTTTCCCTCTAAGACAAATCCTGGTTGCAGTAAGCACTCAATAAGTGCAGACAATTATTAAAACAGGACTGGAAAGGTTATTTGAGAACCGATTGTGTCAGGCTTTGAATAGCGTGCTTAGGAGGTTAGACTTTAAATTATGGAGAATGGGGACAGCTGCATAGATTCTGAGGGAGGAAGTGAAATGTTTCCAGTTGTTCTTTAAGAAGATAACTCTGACAAAGAACAGAGAGAGTTCTAATGGTGCCTCCATCCCTTGGGGGTCCTTAAGCCATCCGCTTGTATTAATAAATTTTTTGTTTGACATATGCTAGCTGAAGTCACTTTCCTGTCACTTGCAACTGGAAAAGTCCTGATTAATAAATTTCATTTTGCTGATGAGGAAACGTGAAACCAGACAGTTGAAATGAATCTCAGTTTTCTGGTCTCAATGTCAGTACTATGTCTCCAATATGTAGCCCTAAACCACCCTACCCTGAGAAATTAGACCTTTTACTTTTTTTAACTGCACTATTTGTCTTGAAGAAAAGGTGAACAAAATAATTCTTCTTCAGGGGCAATTGAAAGTGACTTAAATATAATTGAAACCCACACCAATACGGATGTGGAAAACCAGCACTCAGAAAACAGGCCTTTATTAAATATATCTAGCATAGGATTATCCCATACTCCAGACTCAGCCTTGATAAGGCTCTTCAGATTCTGCAATCTAATGATTTGGAGTTATGCAACTTTTTTTTTTGAAGATGTTGGCGGTTGGAGTTTATTAATTATTTTATTTACTTTTGCTGTGTTGGGTCTTCATTTCTGTGTGAGGGCTTTCTCTAGTTGCGGCGAGCGGGGGCCACTCTTCATCGCGGTGCGCGGGCCTCTCACTATCGCGGCCTCTCTTGTTGCGGAGCACAGGCTCCAGACGCGCAGGCTCAGTAGTTGTGGCTCACGGGCCTAGTTGCTCCGCGGCATGTGGGATCCTCCCAGACCAGGGCTCGAACACGTGTCCCCTGCATTGGCAGGCAGATTCTCAACCACTGCGCCACCAGGGAAGCCCCCAGAATATGCAACTTTTGAACAACTTTTTTCCTCTCAAAAGAACTTACACCTGACAACTACTAACTTTGGAGTCATCTTTAACTCTTACCCATCTAGTCCACTGTTCATGTAGAGTCAAAATTCTGCATCCTGTCAATCCACAGTACCCATATCTGTCTTTTTCCTTCACTCCCACCCTAACACAGTGTTTTGTTTCCATTCACCTGTACAAGTGGCCTCTTAACTCATTCAGCTGTTACCATTCTCTTCCACTACCATCTAATTGTGTTGCCCCTTGCTGTTTAAAGAACTGGCTTCAAGCTCCTAAGCATGACATTCAAGGCTAACTGAAATCTGACTAACACGTGTTAGCCTTAATTCTCCAATTACCCACAAGCCTTAGCTAAATAAGCTATTGATGCTCAACAAGTATCAACTGTTAATATTTGTTGTTAATCAGATTGTCCTGCTTGTTTCTATTTCCCATGTGTTAATGTGATCTCCTTTCAAGCATGGAAGTTTCCTTGATTCTGCTCCCTCTCTACAATGAAGGGATGATTCTCTCCCCCACAGCCCCAGGGTTTTGAGTACAGCATGAAGGACTCTCCACAGTTTGCTATGTATTACTGTCAGATTTGTGCATGTCTAATTTCCTTTCCAGAAGTTGAACTCCTTGAGAGTGAAAAAAGTCTTATTTTTTTTATTTTTTATTTTTTTGCTGTACGCGGGCCTCTCACTGTTGTGGCCTCTCCTGTTGCGGAGCACAGGCTCTGGACGCACAGGCTCAGCGGCCATGGCTCACGGGCCCGGCCGCTCTGCGGCATGTGGGATCTTCCCGGACCGGGGCACGAACCCGTGTCCCGTGCATCGGCAGGAGGACTCTCAACCACTGTGCCACCAGGGAAGCCCAAAAGTCTTATTCTTTATTGTACTTCCACCTTGCATATAAATATTGGTTTGCTTTGAATTTGGGACCAAGTTACTGATGATGGAGTAAACTCACCAACATTTTTTATTTAACCCAAATTGAATGCTTTAAAAAGGCAGTTATTGGGCTTCCCTGGTGGCGCAGTGGTTGAGAGTCCTCCTGCCGATGCACGGGACGCGGGTTCGTGCCCCGGTCCGGGAGGATCCCACATGCCGCGAGCGGCCGGGGCCCGTGAGCCATGGCCGCTGAGCCTGTGCGTCCAGAGCCTGTGCTCCGCAACAGGAGAGGCCACAACAGTGAGAGGCCTGCGTACCGCAAAAAAAAAAAAAAAAGAAAAAAAAAATTGATTTCAAATATACACAAGTTTAGTGACACTGGTTTTCTTAGCACCATTATGTTTTTGGTAGGAGACATTATCTTTCATGTTCTCTCCAGTGATCACTAAGATTGTTAAACTTAATACAAAATTAAGAAAATCCTTTCATAGTAATTTCATGAAATTACTGATTTCATTTCATTTATTACAAAAGTCAGATTTCTACAAATGCATTATTAATGGTTTAAAAATTTTAAATTCTCAGTATGTCTCATTTTGGATGTTGTCTATCTCTATGTATATCCTAATACCTTACTTTGGAAGACATAGCACTGCTCTTAATAGTAGCATGAACCATGAAATTTTTGCAACAGGTATATGAAAATTTGAAACATCAAAATTATTTTAGTCATAGCCAAAAGCCCCTCCTTTACACAATCCCAATGTAAATGATTTATGGAAATCCCATACTTTACATCTCTCCCAAGAGCTAATACATTTTTTAATCCTAAACTTCATGTAGGCTTGCAATACCTCCCGATAAAGTTCTGGTGGCTTGCAATTCATATCCACAAGGAACAGCGGCTGTTGCCATATACTTCCTTCCCATGGTTGATATGCAGGGAGAACTGCTTTCTATAGTGCTTTGAATTCATAGAGTTAGATATGGATTTTGAATATATATCCTCAATATTTGTAGTGTGTTATCTCAGGACACAAGAAAATAGAAAAAAAAATATTTTACTGCAGTTAGATTTTTCCAGGACTAATTCTTTCTCATATATTAAGCATATATGTTGCCTGGAAAGGAGAACATTTTCCACCCTATCCACAGTTGACTCTGTGTGTATTTTCTGTGATTATGGCCATGAATACATTTGGATTTATTTCTACCATCTTATTTTTGTGTTTTGTTTTTACAGTGGTTGTTCTTTGTTCTTTTCTTTTGTCCACCCCTGCTCTCTTCCTGCCTTTTATTGAACTGATTGTTTTCTTCTTTTAAATGGAGAAACTTAAGCTTGGGTATCTCCAATAAAACCAATTTTCAGGGAGAAGAAAATCCAGAAATAGAAAAAAGAAAGTTAAAACTGGGTCACAGAGAAATCTGGATTCTTATAAGTGAAAAGCGCTATATTTTTGATAATGGAATTTATGATACAAAATGCCCTTTTAAAGCTTTCATTTGATATTCTTGGTGTTGACTTCCACAGGGCAAGTGAGAATTTTCAGTTCTTCAACTATAACCTATGAGGAGCTATTTCACTTTTTTGTTGTTCTCATGGGCAGCTTCCTTCTTGGTGTGATAAACTGCCCTGTCCAATATGGTGGCCACTAGGCACATGTGGCTACTTAATTTAAATTAATTAATTAGACTAATTACATTTAAATAAATATTTAAAATCTAGTTACACTAGCCACATTTCAAGCACTCAGTAACCCCTTTTGCTTAGTGGCTACTATTCTGGACAGTGCAGACTACAGAACATTTCTGTCATTGTAGAAAGTTCTATTGGACAGGCAGTGATAAGCCTATAGTGTTACCACAGCTTCATACACCTTGGAGCAGAGCTATTTGAGAGAGTGCATCACATTGCAGGATTTAGAACTGACAACCCACAGCAGCATTCTGTAACATTCTTCCAGCATCTTTTACTCCTGTGGTGAACAGTGACCAGCATGGGGAGATGCCCACCATAGAGGTTATTGGGGACTCCTGCTCTGCATGTAAAATCCAGTCTTGGTGCCCAGAGGACATCGGAAATGATTTATATGGAGCAACAGCTTAAGGGGTGGCAGTAATAGCAGAGGCTGAGATGCTACCTTCTGTATAGCAGTGGGGATCTTGACTTTCTGAATGGTATGGGGAAGCCAAGAAAGGCAGGACCATTTCCAGTTGAAGCTAGGTTGCAAAGGGTTGGACATGGCCTGGCCCATAGTGTTTGGCATTCCTTCGAAGCTCTGATGTCTCCACCTTGTTGTTGGACTGGTTTAGGTCTCATCTGAACCAACTGGTTAGAAGGTCTACCCTGAGCCTGTTGCATCACTGGCACAAATAACTGATAGCAGCAGGTTGGAACTGATTCAGGATGGCATTGGCAGGGAACACCCATGCCAGCCACCATCTGCCCCTGCATATCCTGGAAGGGCAGGTGAGATTCTCTTTCTCCTTCCGGGCCAGCTAATATATATCACCAACGTGCATGTGCCCATTCATTGCAGGAACAGCTTTGCCTCTTTGAGGAAGGAGAAGCTGAGAAAGACCAAGCTCTTTGGTTCTCTCTTAACTCCAGCATCATCTGGGCACTGGTTATGCCCAAGAAGATAAAATTTCTCTTTTCATTGTCAGTGGTGTTAAGTAGGCTCATACTCACCTGGATTGGATAAATTCTTTCATGTTTCAGCTGCTTCAAATTTGTTTTTATCCTCGCTTGTGCTCTACTTCTGTGTAGAGCTGACAAATATGGTTTTTCCCCACTGATTTCCTTTTAATTAATTTCATCCACACTTGTTGGTATTGTCAAGTTTTTTTGCAACTCACGAAATCAGTCTTTGGATTTCCCACTGGGATCTATCATCATCTTGAGACTTCAGCATTGTTCCCAAATAAACTAGAATTTTCTTTTAGGATGTCACCATCCATATATTCCCCAAAGTTTCAACTTTGTGTCAGGTGCTGTGGTGAGTACGGGAATACAAGGCACAAGATAAAGGGACGGCTTTGCCCTCACGAAATCGCCCAGCAGGGGAGACAAATAATTAAGCTACGGTTACGTTACTTGCAATGAAGGAAAGAGTGTATTCTGCGTTTGAATTTGTTTGACTTTATCATTCTTTAACATATGAAAATGTAATATTTCAACAGTTCATGTATCTGGAAAACAAATGTACCAAAACTGGGATGATTGACGATGGATTTAAGAACCGTGCAAATCCCCAATCGGCTATATAGGGGGGAGTGACAGAATTGAAGGGAGCTGCTCTCGTACAGCTTTGCGGTGCAGGAGAAGGGGCTCGTGGGGACACCCAATAAGTCCCTCCGCAAGCCTGCGCACAGCTTCCCGCACACACCGCCCTACCCAGGGGTCTGCGTGGCAGGGGCGCGGAGCCACGGGCGCACCCAGCGTGGCTCCGCCCCGGGCGCGCGACTCGGAACTACCGCTCCCAGAAGGCTGTGCGAGTCCGGGAGGGAAGAGGTGGTGGCGGCGGCAGGAAGGGCCAGAGTGGCGTCTCCGGCGGCGGGTGTCCACTTGGTGGTCTGTCCGACAGCTCCCGGCCCCCGGACGGAGGACGCAGTCCTAAACGGCCTCCGTAGCCCCGGGCTCTGGCCCGGGCGAACCGCCGCCTCCGCCCGCGGGACGGGCGCGGGGCGGGATGTAGGGCGCTGGGCGCGGAGGCCGCGAGCGCGGCAGGGGTAGCGCCTAGGGCGCGCCGAGGATGGAGAGAGCGATGGAGCAGCTCAATCGCCTGACGCGCTCGCTGCGCCGCGCGCGCACCGTAGAGCTGCCGGACGGTGAGCTGGCCGCGGGCTAGGGGCGCCGGGGGCGGGGCTCGGGGCGCGGGGAGGCCCGGGTGGGAAAACTAACCAAAAGCTGAAGAAACGCCCACATTTACTTTCCTTGGCAGGGGCCGGGCTGGGACCTCCTGCTACCCCTCGCCCGCCACTCCCGCCCGGGGCAGGTGGGAGTTTGGGGGAGGGGTCCGGGCTGTGAAGGTTCTGCTGCTAGAAGAAGCAGGATCGACCCAAGTCTCTCCAGACTATCGATTAGGGGTTTTGGCGAAGGAGCAGATCTCCGGAGGGCGGAGATCCGGATTCAGAAAACATCACAGTTGTGGGCCATTTTACAGTCTCTGCCTGCTGGGGCTAGAGAGATGCTCCCCAAGTAGTATTGTTTACTTTAAGCTGCTGAGGGGAATTAAGCAGTCTT